>NW_010972742.1:9836047-9856881 GCF_000737465.1 Haliaeetus leucocephalus | reverse complement strand
GGGTGGCTTATTTTTGGGGGTGGGGTGGGTGTGCTTTGAAAATACGCGGGGGGAAATGGGCAGGGGGTGATGCCGCGCTCTCGCAGGGCCGTCGCCATGTCGGTGTCGCACAGCTCCAGGCTGAACAAGCTGGTGCGGGAGCAGTACATGAGGCTGCCCCAGGATGGGTTGGTGCAGGTCACCTACGTCTGGATCGACGGCAGCGGTGAGGGCGTGCGATGCAAGAGCAGGACCCTCGATAAGGAGCCCAAGAGCATCGAAGGTAACACCGCTGCTTATGCCTCTGGATGATGGGTGACATGGTGGAGGGCCCCAAGCACGGCCAGGGAAAATTTCTGGGGTGCTTTGGGTGGGGGGAGTTGGCACTTGGCTCTCCCTGGTTGCGTGGCACTGGTGATACCCGCTGCAGTTCTGTCATTGGGTTATATCAAGCGGCAGGGTAAATATCCAGCCTGCATCACTGCGGTTTGCTTAATCTGTAATCTCTGTCATTAGCACTGGGGAGGACGAGATCCTCGCCCCTGTCCACCAGGCAAACAGGCATGGAGACCTGTTGGCATCTGGACGGGGTTTGGCAGATGGAGGTGAAGTGGCCAGGGCTGATCCTGCCTGTGCCCTGATGATGCTGGTGGGGGGTGAACACACTGATGCTCAGGGAGCACTGCTGGGCTCTGGGGATGTGCAAGAAAACCTTTGTGGCTGTCATCCCGTGGCACTCAGTGCCCTCTGGGCACTCCATCCTGGGTCCGAGCCACCAGCACTTGGCACGATCCATGAGGGATACCTTTTCCCAATCCCACTTCCCGCTCTGTCCCTCTCCTGCCTTGCAGACGTCCCTGAGTGGAATTTTGATGGCTCCAGTACGGCGCAGGCGGAGGGCTCCAACAGTGACATGTTCCTGGTGCCTGTCCGCATGTTCAGGGACCCTTTTTGCCTGGACCCCAACAAGCTGGTGCTCTGCGAAGTGCTGAAGTACAACAGGAAACCTGCAGGTGAGCCCCTCCAGCGTGCACCCCCCAGCTCCTGAGGGTCACCCCCTTATTATTTAGGGTGCCGTCTCTCCGAGGGGCTGCTCGCTCTGAACTGCTGGCACTGGGGAGTGGCTTGGCACCGAGCACTTGGCCCGAGGCTCCAAAATTCAAGCACTGGTGGTGGCGGTTGTTTGCAGGAACGTGTTTTAGCAGCGCGGGGTGAGGAGAAGAGCAGTGAGATGTGGAGCTCGCGGCGCTCGCCGACTCGAGCACGCCAAAGGCGTCACCTGGTTTTTGAGCCCGAGCACACCCAGCCCCCAGGGCTGCGGGGTTACTACAGGGGAGCCGGAGCTGGAAGCGGCAGGGGGGTTTAATGCACCGGGTTTGTGGCCACTCTCCTCCTTGATGGGCAGCTGCAGAAAAAGAGGGAGAAGGTGCTGGGGCGGCACGGGCTGGCTCGGGGTGACCTTTTGCTTGTGGTCCCAGAGCACACCGGCTCTTGGTCTTACACCAGAGGCAGAAGTCTGTAGTCCCAGTGTCTGTCCTGTCTGTCTGATAAAGCCCCAGATGGAGGAGGGAGAGCTGGTTTGCAGGGACATGCCAAGGGGCTCCCAGAGGGGTTATTTGCCGGCAAATAACCAGTTATTTGCCGGAAAAGCAGGGTCATGTCCCCACTGGGTGCGGAGGAGGGAGACAGCATCTGTGGGGTGATGCACGCATCTGCCTGGGAGAGGAGAGGCTGTGGGCAGTGATGGTGAAAGACGGGGCTGGTTCCTCTTCAAACATCGTCATGCCTTTCAGCCACAGGGGAAGCGTCTTGATTGAGATTCTTGCCCAGCAGCTCCTCCGCCAGAGCAATTTGTAATGAGAGCTCCTGGCCCTGGAGCTCCTGGGACTGGAGCCAGGGCAGGGAGCTCAGCCCAGAGCCCCACAGATGAGAGGGCTACAGCCTCCAGCTCTTCCCAGGGTGGGTCTCCGTGGACATTAAGGGCTATGTGGGTTCTGGGAGGGAGGAATTTCCTTCCCCCTTCTCCCATCAGTGCAAGGGAGATGTCACCGTTCCTCTCCAGCCTCATGCTCTGGGTGTATGTCATAGCTGCTCTGGGGTCTTCTATTGCAATTTAAAGGCAGAATTTGCAGCCTGGAGGCTGCCTGTCCCTGTGACTAACAGTTTTTCAGCTTCTTTCCCCCTGCAGTTTGGGTCCAACCTCTCACTCCCCTTGCCTGGCACATTGTCCCATGTCAGAATGGTTCTCTGATATCTCTATCTTCCTGGCAAAGCCCCAGTTACCCTGAGCGAAGGGCCAAGGCAGGGCCAGCCAGCCTGGATGCTAACCAAAAATACAGAGCTGGAGAAAGATAAGGATAATTAAGCTGAGGCTGGTAGAAGGAGGATGGGGGTGAAGCAGTGACGGGAGATGCATTGTCCCTGTTCCCAGATCTGCGGGATGCCTGTAGGACAGGGCTGGGGTATGGCTTCTGGTCTCTTGGTGTGTAAAAGGAGGAGGAGGATGTTCATGGACCATCAGTGGTGATTTGGGAAGCAGGCTAATTAAACCCTCTTGGCCTGTGGCCTGATGCTGTAGCTCTGTGAGGAGGAAACCAGTGAGCAGGGAGCATTGCAGGAAGGGGGGATTTGCTCACTAGTTTCCTTAAGGCTTCTGTGGGAAGCGCTTGGCAGTGGTGGAGCCTCAATCCCTGAGTGGGATGGAGCAGAGTGTGGTGGGCAGCTGCCCATAGCACGGGTCTAACCCGGACCTCTCTGCTCCCAGAGACCAACCTGAGACACACGTGCAAGAAGGTCATGGACTTGGTTAAGGACAGCCACCCCTGGTTCGGGATGGAGCAGGAGTACACGCTGCTGGGCATCAACGGCCACCCCTATGGCTGGCCCGATAACGGCTTCCCTGGCCCACAGGGTAAGTGCTTCCTCCCTTCCCCAACCCAAATGCTCCCCTCGGCTCCCACCCTGCTGCTTGGGGGTGCTGCCCAGCGGCAGGCATCCCGTCCCCAACCTCAGGTGCAGTTTTCCCATCGCGGCTGACACCTGGCAGGAGCCAGGATGAGGTTAGGAGCTGTTTGCCGAAAGCGCCAGGTGCCCCACGGCTCATGTGAGCCGGCTGGCAGTGCTGCTCCTGCCGGACCCTGGTTGCACAAACAGCTCAGCTGCACAACTTGTTTGGCAAGGGCTAGAAAAACCTCCTCCCCATAGCTGTTCCGGAAAGGGATGGGACATCGTGCCCTCCTGCAGCGGCAAGCGAGCACCAGTGCCTCAGCTGCCTCCTGGGAGAGTGCCAGGGGTTTCCCAACCTGACTTAATCAGCCTTTTGTGGGGACAGGCCACTTTCAACATCTCCCTTCCCCCAGGCGGGTAGAAGATCTTCGTCTGATCTGCTTGAATGAGGAAGAACCTTACAAAACTGCAACGAGTTGAATTTTCTAGCCACGAACAATGCTGGCTGTTGTCAGAACAATCTCGGACGCTTGATGTGCTCTGAGGGTCAGTGAGGTGCCGCAGGGGAGACCAAGCCAAGCTTTCCTTATCTCCTGGCCACCTCCCAGTTGATGCATTACAAGTCTTGTTTAACTGCCTAGATAAGACTGAGGTTGGACAGATGAATTGCTCACGCTGCTGGTCCTGGAGTAGGGGTCAGTGGCTCAATGAACCATGGAGGGCAACACCATTTAATTCCCATAAATCCTCTGCAGATGATGGCTGGTACCTGGGAGTGGTGGGACTATGTGCAGTGCTGCTCTTGCTCCCAAAAGCTTTACTTGGGTGGTGACTGCTTTTTCCTTTCCAGGCCCCTATTACTGCGGGGTTGGAGCAGATAAGGTGTACGGACGTGATATCGTGGAGTCCCACTACAAGGCATGTCTCTATGCAGGGGTGAAAATCTGTGGCACCAATGCAGAGGTGATGCCCTCCCAGGTACGTGTGGATGGCCCTGCGCAGCCCCTGTTTCCAGTGATGTTACCGTGAGGCTGGAATAACCCAGGAATTCCCAGCTCCTCTGGGGTGCCAAATCCAGTGACTCCCCACATCGGTTTTGTCCAGATGGGAGCGGCTGCACTGCTAGGATGAATATGTACACATTTGATTTTCTCCTAACTCACCCTGGTGTACAAATCCCTGCTTTTTGGGGCGGGCAAGCGAAATCAGCCTGAGCTCTGGCAGCCCATGTGGAGCTGGGTGCTCCCCTGTGCTTTCCTTCCCCCATGAAGCAGGGATGTGGGGGACAGTTTGAGCTGGGATGGGCTGTGGGAGCACCATGTGGAGCAACGGGTGTCTGGGTCCTGCTCCTCTACCCTGGGAGCCGGGAAGCTCGGGTGGGACATGGCCTTGGGGAGCGGCTGGGGGGGATTTGGGTTTATTTAGGAGTTAGCCAGAGGGAGTCCCTGATTGCATTAGGCAGGTGGCCAGACTGACCGACGGCGATTTGGCCCTGCAGCCTGTGAATCGCTGACTCTTCTGCTGCTGATGTGGCGGTGATAAGCAGGGGGCTTATCTGCAGTGTAGCTGAGGCAGGACTTTTAACAATCCTGCTGTTTGCCCTGTCTTTTCAGGGTCCTTCTTGGCTGCTTTCTGCATCCTGGGCTCTGTCTCAGCCAGGCCATGCCAGTAGCCGTAAATGCATCACCCTCTGCTTAGTCACTGTGGGTGGCGCAACCCTGGCTCCGGCCGGGGAGGGAGCAGCCCTGGGAAGGACTAACAGGCTCCTTGTTACTCCCCTGCCTTGTTTGCAGTGTGGGTTGGGGGATCCTGCATGCCAGCAGCACCAGCACCAGCCTCGAAGGCTGCTTATTTACCTCCATTTTGATTAAACCCCTTCTATTTAGTCATGAGCAGTTTATTCCCAATTTTTTGCATGCCAAAGCAGTCCAGCTGCTTAACTCAATGCTCCCCATCCCTGTTGCTGATTCCCAAGGGGTAAAGCTCAGCCATACCCCAGGCTGGCAGCCCTCACTTGAGGGGTGGCAGGGATGAGATGGCCAGGGGGGCACGAACCTGCCCGTCCTCACTGGCATATCTGCTTGCCCCTTCCAGTGGGAATTCCAGGTGGGCCCGTGTGAAGGCATTGAGATGGGGGATCACCTCTGGATGGCTCGGTTCATCCTCCACCGCGTCTGCGAGGACTTTGGGGTTGTGGCTACTCTGGACCCCAAACCAATGACAGGCAACTGGAACGGCGCTGGGTGTCACACTAACTACAGCACCGAAGAGATGCGGAGAGAAGGGGGTCTCAAGTGAGTCCTGGGGGGGTTCCCTGGGAGGTACCTGGGAGGTCTGGGGAGTCCTTGGCCATGTGGCAGCTCCCCATAGTGCGCGTGTTTCTCTACCTGGGTGGCTGCACCGGGCAGGGCTGGGGCTGTCCCAGCTCATTTTATTTTGAAAGCAGCTGGTCATATGAGAGTGTCCCCTGGGCTGTCCTCAACCCTACACAGAAGGGAGGGGGTGACAGCCTTCCTGGGCATGGGAACACCACCCAAATGGACCGACTGACAAACCCAACGCCATTCTCCTCTCCCACAGACACATCGAAGCTGCCATTGAGAAGCTGAGCAAGCGGCATGACTACCACATCTGTGTCTATGACCCACGGGGTGGCAGGGACAACTCCCGGCGTCTCACCGGCCACCACGAGACATCCAACATCTTCGAGTTCTCTGCCGGCGTGGCCAACCGAGGTGCCAGCATCCGCATTCCACGGCAGGTCGGCCAAGACGGCTACGGCTACTTCGAGGATCGGCGGCCAGCGGCCAACTGCGACCCCTACGCGGTCACTGAGGCCATCATGAGGACGACAGTGCTCAATGAGACCGGGGTAGAGACCAAGGACTATGCTGACCACTGAGGCTGCGGGGTGGGTGGAGGTTTTTGTTTCTACACTAGCTTCTCACGTGGGATTTGTGCCTGTGCGGTGTCCTTGGCTGCAAGCTCAGACTCTTTAGGAACCTCGCTTCTGGTTTTGTGAAACGTCGCCTTAGAAATATATATATATATATATATATATTTTATAGTAAGAGGGAGGGGCCCAACTTATTTTCTCAACCACTTTTTTTCTGGTTCCTGGTTTTAGGTCGTACATGGAGAGTTTTTTTTAAACTTGGATTTAATTTTTTTCCCCGATGGACTTTACACTGTGATGTACATAGATCCTTACGTGGAAGCTGCAGCTGCTGCTGTTTGCACCTGGGGAGGGCGGGTGCTTTTTTCCATATCTCTGTTGCAAGGAAATGATAATAAATAATTTTCCTGGCTGCATGGCAGCTGGGTTATGCTGCAGTGGATGGATTTTTCTGTAGCTCCTAGAGCTCCCTGGAGGATTTAATTTGGGTCTTGCTGATGGGTTGCAGCTACTGAGCAGCCTGCACTGGCCCTGGGCAGGGAGTGGAAGAGCGGCAATGCTGGAGGATCCTTGGGGCAGGTGCCTGGAGCTGCCTTGCCCCATTTGCTGGCGGCCGAAAGGCCATCTCCTTCCATCGTGATCCCCCGAAAGGCAAACAGAGCGGTGCAGGCTGAGCAAACAGCGGCCGGGGCAGCAGCTGGCGGGCGTTTACACAGGGTGTGAGCCGCTGAGTCAGCAAAGCCGGCCCGGCACTGGGCACAGCGAGCAGCAGCCCTCCCCTCCAGGGCTGCCTTTGGGTGAGGGAGGGGAGCCTGGGGACACCCCCCTGCTGCACCCCTGGGTGATGCCTTGCTGAACCACAGGTACATGGTGCAGCTCCTTGGGTTGGAGTCTCTTTACAAGACCGGGGGTCATAGATTCTATTCACAGAGTAAAACCCCCAGGTAGGGCATTTCCATGTAGATGGGGTATCAATAGCATCTCCAACGGCCAGGCCCTTGAGGTCCCTCCATGCTGCAACTGTGGGGAGGAGTTGGATGCAAGCACAGGGGACAGCTCTCTGGTTCCAGGGACACCTTGAACAGGCACATCAGATCCCTGGGACACACCTGCAGGATGCGTCCCAGCTGCAGTCACCAATGAGGGGGTTACCTGGAGGCAAGAGGAACCAGCAACGTGAGCGGATAGGGGACATCATGTCCACTCCAGTGCAGTCATGGGGATTTTGAAACTGGTTTTACCTTTATCTTTGAATCCGATGCAGGTGACAAGCCACAAGGGAGGACCCTGAGTCCCTCCTGCAGGTCACGGTGCTGCCAGCGGAGCAGGGAGCGAGGGCAGTGGGAGGTAGGGAGGTGGCCGTGTCCCGGACCATGAGCAGCCAGGAGCCCTTGGTGTCTCTGAGCTGTTCAAGAATAAATGTAACCTGGTCCCCAGCCTAAGAAGGACAAATTTTCCTTCCAGAAATTGCTGTTTGGGATATTTAACGTTTTTCATCAAAACCACAATGCTGTCTTGTTTCCCTCTCATTTCTATGATGTCTTTAATGGGTAATTTGAGCACTGGGACAGTGACTGATGGACGCAGCCGGAAAATCAATAAAGAGCTAAATCTGGAGCAGGAGGACTCATGTTTGTTTCCCCTGACTGTACCAGTGGCTTTAAGTACTTCAACTTTCATCATATTGTGCTGTACAGCCCCTGCTAAATTTAGAAATCATGTGAATCTGCATTGCCAACACGTGAACATCTTCAGCCAGGCACAGCACCATGGTATATCCAAACACTTTGTACCTGTTCCCGGGTCTCACCCTGCGATTCCCCTCTGATAGAGGACCCTCCTCTTCAGGGGAGGACAGTGAAGCTCGAGGGACTCACCCAAAGCCACAGCCGGGGCTTTTCCCTGAGCTGGGATCAGCCCTGGCTGCCGTTCACTGGGGACGCTGCCTGCCTGTCCCCACACGGCTGGAGCTGCTGTGTGTTTGGACACTTTCATGCTATCCTTTGCCAAAATACAGATCTTCTTGCTTGTACTTTTTGAGGTCAAAACGGGCCAGAAACCATATGTCAGGGGTTTTTTTTCCTAAAGCAGGAGTGATTCCTACCCATGGGGCTGCAGCACGGGGGAAACGAGGACACCGGCAAATTCGCGCACGAGCTTTTCTTATCATTTTGGTGTGCCTGCTTCTGTCGGAGGTGGGTTGTTGGGTTCAGCCAGCAGAGCAGGCGCTGGAGGACAGCATCCCTGTCCCCATCCAAGGGCTGGACAGTGCCAGGAGGAGATGCTCCCAGCATCACCCGGTGCTCCGCGCCAGACCGGGATGGGAGGAAGCAGTGCCGGGACTCCCGGTGGAATCCACCGCAGAACCGGGCTGCCAGGGGTGCGGGCTGCTGCAATTTGGGTAATCATTAGCCAGGGTTTTCCCGACGGAGCACCCCAAGGAGGCTTGGGCTGGGGGGGGGGGGATGCCCCCCCCGCGGCCCCTCGCTGGGGGTCTCGCCTGGGGCCGGGCCGCATCCTGCGCAGCCTGCGGGGCTGGCAGGTCCTGGGGCTGGGGAGCAGGCGGTTTAGTTGGGGTCTGGAGGCTCTTTTTGGGGGTTTGCTGCCCTCCGCAGGCGCAGACACAAATAACACGGAGCAGCGCTCGCCGCCAGCCCGGCAGCGGCGGGGGGGGCTCGGGCCGGGCCGGCTCTGCAGCCCCGGCTTTGCCCCGCTTCCCCCGGGGGTTTTGCTGGGAGAGTGGGGAGGAGATGGTTGACAAAAACCTTGTTTCTAAAAGAGCATTGGGTGGGCCGTGCCGGGAAGCTCTTCAATGCAACCTCCTTTTTTTTAGGCTCTGACCATGCCCACCTGCGCCCAGGAGCACCCTACACCCGCCGGACAGATGCACCCGCCTTTACCAAATCTTGCATTTCCACACAAGCACTCACAGAGCGTGGCAAATACCCCTTTGGGCTCTTTCCCATATCCATCCCACCCCTCGGCAGGAGGCATGGAGAGGGTGCTGCCGAGAGGCGCGTTACCCCTCGGGACAGTTGTCCCCGGGGCTGTGACCCAGCAGGCGGACGAGTGGCTCTGGCAGTGGGCTCCAGGGGGCTGCCGAGCTGGGACACGTGAGGAGCAGGCGTTCACCGGGGTCCCTTCCTTCATCGCCCATCACTGAGCACCCCGGGAAGGCGCTGCAGAGGGGGACACCCAGGGTGGGTGAGCATTGTGACCACCCTGTGATAGGGAGCGAGAGCCTGCGGGCTTGCACGTTTCTCCGTCTTCAGATCTCTTTTTATCACTATAAATTCCATTACTTTGAATTCAGTCAAGGCCTTCAGGATTTTTTTTTCCAAGCTGGTTATAAAAAGGGCATTAGAATTACAATTCTGGTGCTAACAATAGCATTACTCAAAGCTGCTGGCCAGAAGTGGGGAGCTCTGGGTAGAATAAAGACCTAAACTAAAATGTCAATAATAACTTCCTTTTTCTTCTCCCTGTCTTCCAGCCTGCACAATCTGCTTGGGTGTCTCTATCTTAATGAGCATTAAAATGGTTTCAAATTAGATCTACAGAAAATAGATTTTTTTTTTCCCTCAGAAGCTTAGACTGGCCTTTAAAGGCCAGTGATCATATTTTGGTTTTGTGTAAGAGCATCTTTGATCTCAAAGGCTCTTAGCTTATAGAGCGTTACAGCTTATTACCAGCAATTTGCTGCTGTTGAAATGCAGCCGCAACTGGAGAGGGACAAGCACCATGCAGCGGCACCCAGCGTGCCAGGAGAAGAGTTAGGGAGAGGTTTGGCCGGGGAGTGCTTGGTCCTGGCCCCCCCACTAGCCCTGAGTGGTTCCCCTGGACCGAGTCTCGCTCCCAGGGAGCCCGGCTGGCAGGTAGGTTGTCAGCCTCCACCAGGCTAGTGCTGGGTTTACAGCCAGCTGCTTTCAGCTCAGTTTGGTCCCTAAAAGTATGGGATGAAAGACCCCCACCTTAGCTGCAGGTGGGCTGTTCAGGGAGTCCCTGGGGGCACCCCCGGTGACAGCAGTGTCTTGCTAAGAGGGTGATGCAGCCGGTAACCTGGCAAGGCACAACGGGTTTTCTCATCTATGTGACCAACCCACATGGCATCACCGCTGCTAAAAAACCCTCTCCGAATCCGAGCATGGGGCTCGGTCACAGGTGCTGAGCAGGAAAGGGGTCATGCTGGCTGCTGGAGACCTGCTGCTTGCTCACTGCTGGGAAGATACAGCAATTAAACTTTCCAGGAAAGCCCGTTACCATGGCAGGGCGCTGGGAGCAGACGGTCATTTACCTCATCCACAAAACAAGGGGGATTTAGTGGGGCGGGGGGGTTAGATAGGCCCAGCAGCTGCAATTACACCTCCCACCTGCTTTGTGTTTGGATGGTGCAAAGCCGAGCAATCATAAGCGTTGTGATGCCCTGTGGCAGCACCCACAGTCTGGGGGGTTGTTTGTAGGGGCACTGGGGATGAATGACTTCGTGGTGAGTTGTTGGGAGGTAACTTGGAGCTTGCACCTGGGTGTAAGAGGAGCCAATGATTCTGCCCTCCTGCTCCTGGGAGAGAAGGCAGCAAAGGCTGTAACAGTGCAGAGCAGCTCAGCCCCATGTCCCCACCAGCCCCCCCCCCCCAGCTGCACAATCCCTGCTCATCTCAGCCACACTGGGACGGGCAGAGAGTCCCCAGTGCCCTGGTGAGGACAAGGCAGGGTCTGCCTTGGTGCTCCCTGCTGCTTTGCATGGACAAGACTTTTTTGTAGAGCAGTGCCGTGAAGCCTACAGCAGCAGTTTGATGGTTGGCTTGAGAAAGGTCTGCAAAGAAGCCAGCTTCCCCAGGTGTCCCTAGAACAGCCTCCACAAACAAGTCCTTAATGATCTGCAGCAGCTACCCCAGCACCCCTCCTGAGCACCCAGTCCTAGTAATGGGTGAACAAGGTCAGATAACCTATCAAAAGCACTCTACCAGCTGCAGGCTGGGGGCTGCATGGGGGACAGGAACTGCACAGGGGGTCAGGGCACTAACAGGCTTTAAATGGCCCTAACTAGCATCACCTGGAGCCCCAGCCCATGGGCCCTAGGGGTGGGGGTGGGGGGTGTCCATTTAAGCTCTGCCAGGGCCATCAATTGGTTTCCAGTGCTGGTAATTCAGATCTTAACCCATAGATTGATTTCCCAGCTTGATCTGTCTTATCACTGTAGGCCTACCAGAAGATCGTCGGGCTGTGTTTCACCCTAATTACCCCCATTGAGCCTGATCCTGAAGTGCAGGTTGATTTTTCTGGCTTGATTTTTAGACCTGCCTCATTGCAGGGAACTTTCCTGATGGTGTGGACTCCTTGTTGAACATTTCTACTGTCTCTGGATCTGCCATGCCTGGGACCAGAGGCACAGGGCTCTTGCTGGTGAGACTCTGCCCCGTAGCTGTGGTGTCTCTTCTGGCTTCCCGGACCTTTGGGAGCCCCTGGCCCTTGCTGTGCCCTGATGGGTGGGGTAGGGGGTTGTACAAAGGGCTACAGGAGAAAATACAGTGTTGGGAGAGGGGGGCTGTGGGGGGCTATGGGGTATAGGTGTCATGGGGCGGTGTCTGCTAGGATGGGGTAGGACGATCTCCTCTGTGATGCCCCTTGCAGTGCTTGCCAATGCTTCTTCAGTGCAAGGTCCTTGGAGCCTGGTGGTATCCACAACTGTGGTGCCTGGGGTAGAGGAGGGAGGTGACGTGTTAAGCTGTGCAGGAGTAGTTGAGCTGTGAAGCTGCAGCTGATTTCTCAGGCAGTGCTGGTGGGGGGATGCGGACTTCGTACTTGTGGGTGCAGGACCAGATTCCTCACTGGTATCTGTCTCTGTCGTGCTGCCTTTTGAAAGATCACTGTGCATCTGTTTGGTTAAAGGCTGCTAGGATGCGGCCTTGGCATTTGCTAGGCTTAAGAGAGAGGGACAACAGCCTTAAATTTCTTCTGGCTGCCCTTGAGGGGGGAGGACACGTGCTCTGCATCGCCACAGTGACAGTCCCTGCAGGGCTCTGTTGTGACACCAAGATGGCCAGGTTTCCAGCACAGGGTCAGATCCCCATCATGATACCTCGGGCACAGGCACCTGTGTGAGGAGCTGGGAAACCAGAAACTTGGATGCCACAGAGTGCTCACACCAGAGAAATCCCCTGACTGCATGGGGGCAGGCAGTGGCAAACTGGGTCTGGGGAGTTTAATTTATTCTTCAATCCTTACTTCCTGCAGCCACTGAGAAGCAATGCTGGTGCTGGGATGCTATGAGCAGGAGCATACCTGCAGAGGACCATGAGATGCAATTGCCATAATGTCTTTCTCATTTTCAAGCCCATTTCGTTTAAACTCTTTGCAGCTCCTGCAGGTGCTTGGGTTGCAGCAAGGAAGGCGAGCGGTAAAATTATAACAGCAGAGCTTGCTTAGAGAATGAGGGAGAGGTTGAGCTGTGAGCTGTAGCTGTGCTGTAGTCAGGCAGGTGTCTGGTGGAGAGATGATTTAAACCCAAATGAAGCATTTTCTTCTGGTGCTGCTCTGGCCTGATAACTCTGATAACATAAATTGAATGCATTTGTTGGCCTTGATTCACATCACAGTAGGTGTTTTCAGTGGCTGAAACGTCAATGCAAGGCAGCTTTTAGGAGGACTCTGTAAAAATAGCTGTAGATAGGGCTGGGCTTGGAATATTTGCCCGTGGGAGGAGTGTGCAAAGGTGATGGGTGCTGTTGGGAAACAGAGCTGCTAGCGAAAGAACTGGTTTCATCCCAAACCATCTCAAGCTCACAGGATACAGGGAGGATGGGGAAATAGAACTGTGGTGGTGTAGTTCAGGGAAAGTAAGAGAAGTTTTGACAGATTTGGCAGCAGCTGATCTCTAAGGCAAACTCCAGCCCCAAGAAGAATGGTGGAATAAGATCAGTCTGGGGAGATTTAGCTAGGATGACTGTCTTCTCCATGGAGTTTAATCCAGGACATGGACCCACACTGTGCCTGGGATGTTTCCACCTCACCCACATGTTCACAGAGAACTGAAGCACACTGTTAACAGTCATCCTGGCTGTATTAAATCAGGCATACCATGTCTTTTCCCTCCTTATTCTCAGACAAGTCTCATGGCTTGTTACACCAGCTCTTCATGTCCTTCCATCTCTGGAGCCTTTTGGGGGAGGGAAAGGCTATCAGGTCTCACACAGAGCTTACTGCTGGTCTGCCCTGAGCTGCTTTTTTGTGCTTTCTGACTAGTTGTGCTGTTGTAACTCACTGATCTGCTCTTGGCTTTCAGTTTAATGGGTGAAACTCTTAGATCCCCTTGTGTGGCTCTCCAAGGCGTGTGCTCTGCCCTCCCGGCTGCACCCACTGGATGTTTCTCTGCCTCCTTCCTGCTGGGCTGCACCCTTGTATCTCCCCTGGGTGCTGGAGGCTCTTGCCACTGCCTCTGATGTGCTGCTTGCCTCAGCCCCTTTGAGACCCTGTGCCAGGACAGGTCCCTGGGGTGGCACAGTGGCTTCAGCTCAGACTGTCCCAGCAGGTAAACCGGGTGACTGTAGCTTGGCAGGTTTCCCCCACAAAGGGAGTGTGGGGGGAGTGGACACGGACATGCAGAAGCTCATCATGCTCAGCTCCTACCAGCATGAGAGGTGTGAAGGCAGACATAGCAGTGAGGATGTACCAACAGCTTTTTGCCTTCACTTACCTCATGGTGGCAGGTGCTGGCTGCTTCCCCAGGGCAGTTTCGCACTCACGTCCAGCCCTGGGCCACACCAAAATCGTGTTGTTTTTTTTTCTGTCACTACCCTGCACCTCCTGTGTAGGTGGGCTGGGCAGTTATCCTCTGTGCAGAGAGCTGGGGGTTGCTGGCAGGAGCAGTGTCCCAGGAGTTGCTCCTAGAACTTGTCACAAGCTGCTCTGCTTGTGTCCCCCTGGGGACAGTGGGTTTGATTTTGCCAACTGGCCCAATACAAGGGCCACAAAGCAACTGGCTGCACAAGCATCATTGTTGCCTTGTCACTTGGTGAAAATGGGTTGTAGACCCACCTTCAACTGCTTTACTTGCCCCCCAGCTCAGCTGGCACTGTCAAGGGCTGGTAGGAGATGTCCAGCACAAGGTTCTAGCATGAGCAGAGCCTCCATCAGCTCGCTCCTGTGAGCAGCACTGTGCTGATGCGTGACTGGGGCAGGCATCGCTCGTGTTGTGGCAGTGGAGGACTTTTTAATGATGCCTCCTGCTCTGGCCAAGGCAGGTTTGTCAGATGTGACTCACCTGCTGCGTGACAAGTCTGGCTGGTCTCAGAGCAGTGACCTTTGAGTCCTGCATATTAGCTCATGGGAACACAAATCAACAATGACTGAGGAAAGGGAAATATCTGAGAAGGGACAATCCCGGTACAGCCTTGCTGTGGGAAGGAGCTAAGGAACTGGGACAAGCAGGGGCAGGAACAGCAAGGTGCAGTGGTGGGGGACGCCCATGCCCCCCTGCTTTTCCACCCAGCATCCACCCATGATGCAGCCAGCCAGAAAACTCTTTTGGAAAGCATTACTTCGCAAAGAAAAATGTTCAGCTGCTGACAGTGCCGGTGCCCTCAGGCAGAGCACTGCTCTAGCAGTAGCTTCAGCTGAGAGATTAACTCCTTCCCCTGCATGCCTGGGTCTGGGTGGCTTTCTGGTCCACCCCATGGGGTGTCCTTGGGGTCAGCACCGCTGGTGTGCTGTCCTGTCCCTTACCCAGGCCCTGGGTGATGAGGAAAGGGCTCTGCACATAGACTAGCCTTATGCTATGGAGGTGTGGTTTTGTTCGGAAGGCGACGCTGAGCTGTGTCCCTGGGTGTTGAGCTGCTCACTCCACTGGAGCTGCTTGCGGCAGTAGGTTGGGTGTAGTGGTGGTGTCAGTGTCACACTGAGCCTTGGTCCTCCAGATGTGTCTGCCCCTGCACCAAGCCATGGTTTGGCTCAGACATCCCACTCCAGCATGTTCTAAGAGGGTTGCTCTTTGCGTTCCTGTGCAAGCAGCTGCCAGGACATGTTTCTCCATGCTGGGGATTCATATTTTTTGCTCTGGACACATGGAATGACTGATGATGAGCAGGAAATTAAGTGTTTCTCAGCAGCAGTGGGAGATGCGTGCTGAGAGAGGGAGTGGGATTCTCCAGCAGCTGGCAAAGGCAGCCAGGTGTGGGAGAGGAACATGGGTGTTGCAGGGTGCCCTCCCCCAGGGCTCTCAAGCTGGGCTGCTGACATGACCCTTGGTGCACGATCTCCTCTCCCCAGACACCTCCTCCTGGCTGTGTGGAGGGTTGGGGGGGTTCTTGGTGATTTTTGTCCCTGGCATCTAGGCCAGGGGCCATCCCACAGCTTTTTATCAGCTGGAAGGGGCACGTCTGGGCTGATTGAGCAAAATAATCCTACCAGGGGGCTGCTCAGCCACACAGAGATCCATCTGCTCCTCTAGTTGGCGGCTGTGGTGGTCTCAGATATCACCATTGCTGCCTTCTGTCCCTAGATATTTGTCAGTGCCTCTCTGCTGGAGGCTATTTCCACCACAGCCAACAATGTGGGAGTGCTCCTCAGCCATTTCGGGGGGGAATTCAGTGGATTTAGGTGAAAGTGCTGCAGGAGGTGTGAGCATGGACTTTGCATGGGAGTAGCTGATGAGATGCCACATCCCTGATGGTGAGTCTGTGGAGGGGCAGTGACCTCCACCAAGAGGGACAGTACCAAACGTCAGGAGTGTGGAAAGAGCTTTTGGCTGGGGCCACAGTGGGTTGCTCTCCCAGCCAGCTATGCTAGAGGAACCTGTTACAGGGGAAAAGGGAAGTGGAAGAACTGGGCAGTCAAGGGAAGGGAGACATGAAAGCCAGGTCAAATACAGGATCAGGTGGTGATCAGGTAGGGTTAGTGATCTCACTGCTGTTGGATCCTCTGCCTGCTTAGGACATCTCTTGGGATGGCAGACAGCCAGGTATGGGGCTGCCCTGCTCTGGCAGCACAGCGTTTCCCTGAAGGGATCCCCATGAGCCTTGCCCTCAGCCTGTTCATATGTGTTAAACAGTGACTGCTGCCTTTCCCTGGCCTTGTGCAAACCCAAGCCCAAATACACGTAGTGTTGCAGCGAGGGAGAAATGCAAAATACTGCATGGTGCTGTGGGTATGACAGCCCAGCCCTTGGTTTCAGTTTGGCCTTTTTCTCAGGTGAGGTGAATCCTCCTGTTCCCAGAGCCTGTAGGCGAGCACAAACAACCGCCATCCCCGCTCTGCCTGTGTGTGGATGCTGAACCCCGTGGGGAAGGGAGGACAGGCGTCCCACCATCCGATCCTCCTCCCCAGTCCCACACTGAGCAACAGAAGCTCTTCTAGCAAAGGAGGAGATCAGAAATCCAGGCAGTGCAATTAGAATTATAATAATAGTAATTAATGCCTTGCCTCTCTCTAAGGATTTTCTAGTGAGGCTTGCCAGGTGCTGGCTGGGCATTAACTAATTAAAGCAATAGCACCCACGTGAAGGGGATGGGTGCCAGCTGGGTCATGGGACCACAGCGGCTCAGCGGGGGGCTCACTCTCCTTGCCCTCATCTTTCTCCCTGGCTTGGGGGGGATGGCTCTGAATCAGGCCTCTTCCCCCAGGGGAGAGGGTTAATTTATGGGGGGGAAAACAGGCCAGGACCACCTATGTGTTTACCCATGGATGGTCGCCTGGACTCCAGTGATGTGAGCTAAAGAGCTTGTGCATACCTCTGTGTGCATTTAGGGTTAAATACACTCTAATGTATCAATTCCTGTATGTGCATCTGTCTGTACATGGGAGGCTGCTCCCGCACACAGATTTCCATTGACACAGAAATGCCAGTACGTGGGCTTGCGTAGACACGAGCCAGCACAATAACACGAAGGCTGGAGAAAATGCTTTACAGGGAGAGACTTGAAGAGCTCAGATTGCTCAGTTTATCAAGGAAATTGAGAGGTGTCTTGATTTTGGTGTGTAAGTACCATCACAAGGAGAAATTACTTGGCACTAAAGGACTCTTTAATGTCAGAGAAAGACAGAACAAGAACCAGCAGCTGAAGCTGAAGCCTGCCAAAGTCGGACTAAAGAGCAGGCGTGCACATTAGCAGCAAAAGGGATGAGCAGCAGAAGCAAACTGCCAAAGGACATGGAAGGAGGTTTTTGTCCCGTGGTGAAGGGTAGTCTTGTCTCTCTGGTAAAGGTGCCTCAGCCAATATATTCTTTAATCAGGCACACAGTATGAGGGTAAGCAGATGATATTTATTAAGCTATTACAGCCACTTAGATTTTTTTTTTTTCCCCTCACTCCTTGAATGAAGCCTGGGACATTGTCTCAGGATACAGGGTCATGAAGCATCCATGGGATGGAGCCCAAAGCTGTTGCCTGGCTCCCTTGCAGAGCCCCTGATCACTTATTGGTCTCTTCTCATTGACCCCAAGAGTGGGGCTGTGGTCGGGCTGGTGGCCCTCACGTCTGGGAAGCTTGGTGCAACCATCGGGTATATCGGGGAGATGCAGTTCCAGGAGAGGCCAGGAGCTGCTGCAAAGCCCCAGGTCATTGAGATCCCAGAGCTTCATACACTAACAGTGGGACGCTTAGCTCCAATGCCACCATGTGCCCTTGGAGAAGCTGCCTGTGAGCTGCCTTGCCGGCCCACAGCCGAGGAGATGGGGGACCTTGGCCATGGCCTCCTGCTGAGGAGAGGACAGGGTGTGCAGGAAGGTGTGGCTGAACAATACTATGTACATGTGAACTGGTGAAAGGTGTCAGCCTGACACAAATGAGTAATTGTTGTTGCTGTTAGTATCAGATGACGTGGTTGACTGATCAGCTGAGAAGTGGTGAGGTACTGAGTGAAGCAGGGAAGTGATTTGGAAACGTAATAAAAATAAGTGTTATATAAATATATTGGTATTGTGGATTTTATATATGTACATAGTTATATAAAATAGTTATCGCTGGTGTATATAGTATAACTCTAACAGCAGCAAGCCTTCTGTAGGCTCGCTGTTCACATGTGTGAATTTTAGTCCAAGGGAAGCTTAAGAAACCTAATGACCAACTTCCTTGGCCACGCTTTGCTGCTTTATCTCTTTCTCCATCATAGCTGCTCCAGTGCCTGACCTTAGGGGGTGTGGTGGGCTGCCCCTGCCAGCAGTGAAGCCCCCACCCAGTTGCTCTCTTGCTCCCCACAGCAGGACAGGGGAGAGGTTGAAAAAGCAAAAGCGAGAAAACTTCAAGGCTGAGAGAAAGACTCCTCATCCCCTTGTAACAGAGCGGCTAGAGAGCAGGAGAGGCCAGGAGCATCCCTAGGGTGCCAGGCAGCACTCTGCGAGGCTGGCCTGTCTCCCCAGCAGCCACGTACCCCGAAGTGACAGAGCGGGTGGAAATGACCTAGCAAACTACAGATTGCCCCAGGGGTATCGTGCTGCTGCCTCACCCAGAAGCATTCACATCATCAAACACTGCATCAGTCACGGCTCAGGTATTCTTGAGCATTTCCGTGGTGCCTCTCCCTGAGGAGTCCCGGGTCCCTTGCTCAGCTCAGCCCCACCGGGTGAAATGATCATGTCCAGCACGGGGGAAACTGAGGCACAGTCAGGTGGGGCTGTGCCTTGTCCGTGTCACTGGGCACAGCTGCAGGACAACATCTGGAAGGCTAAGAGAAGAACAGATTTAAGTCACGAGACAATGCCTATGACTTAATCATAAAGTCTTTTGCTGATATATAAGAATACAGATATAGGTAGTACAAGACCTGAAGTTACAGCTGATCCCTTTGTGGGTGTATTTTGCCCACGCGTAAGAGCACTCGCAGCCACTCTCCCAGGGCCCATGGTCAAAGCTCATCTGTGCTATGGGCAGAGCACAGCTCAGGTGCCAGTGGGGTGTTTTACTGATAAATGTTTTTTTTTAATAAGTACTATGTTCTTTGACATGAAATTTCATGTTCCTTGAAGTTAGGGAATGTGATGACACCTGAAAGGAAAATTTTATTCTAAAGCTGGGGTCGACATTTGTTTTTCTTTTCTTTCTTTTTAAATTTCCCTTTTAATAAGGGAAAAAGGAGGAAGGGAGAGCAGGCAGAACCCAGAGGAAGTGAGATTTCCCACCACCACAACAAACCCTTCAAAACAATTTTTTTGAAGCAAAACAATAGTCCAAAATAGCGGGAAAGTGAAGAAAGCGAATCTTTTGTAGTTTACCAAACATCCTTAGCTTTTTTTTTTTACCTGCTCTGAATTTCAGCGCTGATGACTCTGCACGCAATTAGATAAGAGGGGTGACTCCAGGGCACATGTAGATGAGCAGGGAGCTAGGAACGCAAATACTCGTTTGACTCCGGTGAGAAAAATCCTCCTGAACCCAGCACCGCTGGGCCCTGTACGGGGAATGTTGGGTACCCTGGCACCACAGGCATCGAATATATTGCTATATACCCATCCAGTTACATCTTACAAACTGCTGTGCACACTGTAGCTATGGTCTGGGGGATGGATTAATGCTGTGGCATCGCTGCCGGCCATGTCACGAGAAGGGCTCCTGTATTTGTGTCTAAGCACACGGCGCCTGTCTTGCAGTACTGTAGCTGTGCCACAGCGTGCACAGCCGCGGCCCGAGCCCAGGCGCCTTTGTTCAGCTCCTGGCGCAGGAATCCTTTTTATTCGTGTTGTGACCTTGGGTGAGCAACTTTGCTTAAAATTAACTTTTCTGACAACAAGGCGCGTGAATCTCTTTATGTCAGGAGAGCTGCAACGCGGCATGAGGGGTTTGGTTTTGGCAAAAGGGTTTTTTCACCCTGAGCTGTCACACGTGCGGTATCCCTCTGGGGCAAGGGTGCCGGTGCTGCCCCAGCGATGGGGTGGCCCCAACAGCGCACAAAGCTCTGAGTCTTCGGCTACTTTCCATGGGGAGAGGTGGTTCAGTAAAATCTGCTGTAGCACAGAGTGCTTTTGTGTCCCCCCCTCAATTTGTTTGGTTTTGCTGGCAGAGCTAAAGAGGGGCTGCAGAGGCTGATGAAAGAGGCTGCAGGCTTGTCTCACAAAAAAAGAGACTGGAGAAAATCGCCGTGCGTAGCCTGGCAAAAACAAAAGCTAAGGGCAGCACAAGGGGAGTGGTGTATGGATGCATCCCAGGGTATGCCCTGCGGGAGGAGATGAGCTGCTGAAAGCCTTGGCACACGACCGTAGGGGTGTACGTTGCCTGTGACTACATGCAGGCTGGAAACAAGAGGTAGCTTTTAAACACCGGAGGAGGGAGGGACTGGAAGGGCTTCCCAGCAGGAGCCCTGTGCGCTGGGAGTACACGAACTCCTTTGGTGCTTTACGAGGGTTTTCCATTGCGACACCCACCACACGGCAGCACGGAGGGTCCCGCAGCCCCGCGTGCCCGGGCTGGCGTCAGTGCGGGTCGACGGGCGGACGTCTGTCTGTCTGGCCAGGTCCGGGCCGGGTGTGCTCTGCAGATAAACAGCCGGTTTTATACTTATTCATTCCGCCTGTGTACGCAGCCTGCTTGCCAGTGGCCGGGAGGCCTCGCCGGGAGGTGTCTCTCCCCAGCACTGCCTTCGGTGTGGGTTTTACGGATGGTTTTTATTCAGTCGTGCAGCGATGAGGGGGGGCACGGCAAGTGTGATGGGGGAAGCCTGCTGCTCACCCCCGGCTTCCCAGGATGCCGTGGCTGGGTCGGACACCTTCACCCCGCTGATCCAAGGGGAGCATAGGGCCATCATTTACCCCTCAGCCCTGGCCCAGGTTGCCGTCGGGACCCCTGTGTTTGCCTCTTGCTTGGACGCTTAAAGCGACTGGGTTTATAAAAATAGGAGGGGGGAGAGGTGACAGCTGGGCCAGAAGAATTACAGGGAGGAGATCAGATTAGAGGGAGCAGGGAGCAGCAGGAGGCAAGATGGTCCCATGCTGGGGCAGCCAGCTCCTTCCCTCACAGCCTGTCCCCACAACCGGCTCCTTTCCTCACAGCACAGCCCGGACCCACAAGCTGTCACTTCCCTCACAGCCC
>NW_010972742.1:9794472-9835879 GCF_000737465.1 Haliaeetus leucocephalus | reverse complement strand
GGGGGGCCGCGGGGAGGAGCCGGGTCCCGGGTCCCGTCCCCCTCTCCTCCCCGCCCCGGCCCTGGGGACCGGGTGCTTCGGGGCTGGCACCTCGCTTCTCCCCCTCCCGCCATGAGGCGGTGCGGGGAGGGGAGCGGCGGGGCTGATGGGAGCAACCTGCTGAATTATTTCCTCCTCTGCTTCCCTTTACTTTTTCCTCCCATCCCATAAAAAAAACAAACCAACCCACCTTCCCCCCACCCCGCCAAAACAACCAAACCAAAAAAACCCCAACAACCCAAAAACCAGCACAGGCTTGTTTCACGGGAGCCTCTGCAGCTGGCGGGTGCCCAAGGCAGTGGCACCGGGAGGTGGCCAGAGGAGCTTGGCCCCCGTGTCCAGCCTTTCCCGGAGCCCTGCGGCCTCCCAGGGCTGCTGGCATCGCCGTGGCGGCAGCCCCTCAGCACCGGACCTTGCACTCCTGGGTCTGAGGAAGCACCGAAGTGCGTATTTTTTATGGCAGGGTGATGGGAGGAGGCTGGGAGGAGATAGGCGATGTGATGTCCCGGCTGGTGGCTGTCCCTGCTGCAGCAGGAGGGGTGCCCACCCATTTGCAAGCATGATCCATGGCGAGCAACCGTTTTGTAACATCTCGAATGAACTTGAACGTTTTGAGTTGTGGAAGTACCAGTTTGGGAGATGTCTGGGCTGAGTACCTGGTCCTGTGTGTGCCGGGGGAGAGAGTGCCTGCCTGTGGGGCAGGCAGCTGCAGGCAGCAGTGGTCTCTGCTGTGTTCGTGGTGCAGGAGGTGTCAGGGGTGTGTGGGTGGCTGCTCTTCCAAGTGAGACCCAGGCCCTCTTGGTTGGTGCAGTCTGTCGGGGTGGAGGGATGGGGGAGGCGAGCTGCTGGATTCAGATCTTCCAAACTGGGAACTTGCTCCCCCACCCTAGAGAAGTCATTCACATTTACAAGTTAGTTTTGTGCTCAGTGCCATGGAAATGCAAACTGATTTGCTGTTTTCCCTGGGGTTGTCTTGCTTGCTTCTCCTATGTGCACGCTTCTTCCTTTATAACAAATTATTGGGGGGAAAAAAAGACTGAAGAATGTAAAATGCAAAGGCTCTTGAACAGAGATGTCAGCCTGGATGACGGTGCCTATGCTTGACTGTCTTGCTTTTGCAAGCACCTCTCCCAGTTGTCTGCAGTAGCTTTTTGGAAGCTTCCTGAGGAAAAAAGTGTCTAGGACAAGTGCAGACTTGTAGCCTGTTTAACTCCTGTTGGAGCAAAACAGTTGCACATCCAGCATTTATCTCCTTGGAGGGTACTCCCAGATGTACTTCTGCCAGCAAAGACGTTCTTAATGAAGTGTGGCTGACTTCCATCCTCGGCCCATCCCATTGACTTCCTGTTCCTGAAGATGCCTCTTGGGCGAGATGAGAGTGTTTGGCTTCAGAGGGCTCGGTTGTGCTGGCCCCTTGCACTGCCAGCTGGCCACGGTTACACCTTACTGTTGCCTCTACAACTCCCATCTTGGAGAGGAACTGCCAGGTTCTTCTCTACACCAGATCTCCTTTGCTCTTCCCGGTGTGCTGCAGCTGGTTGTTGTGGGGAAAGAGAAAGGTGTCTCTTTGTTCTAGACCTTCTTTCTACTTCCTTATTGCTTTGACTCTGAAACTTCGAGGTCCAGTGTAAGTATTGGTCCTGAAGCCAGGAGGGGTTTTGCTGTTGGATCTGGTGTTTGATGCCAGTGCAGGGATTTTGGTAAGAAGCTGGGGGAGCTGAGAAGGGCTCTAGGAAAGCTAGCAGAAGCATCAAGCCAAAATCTGAGGTGGGCTGTGTGTGGCTGGCTGTTCCTTCTGCTTCTGTGCAGAGGTGACCTGAGAAGCTGTTTTGGGCTGAGGTCCCTGCACATTGGCTTCACCAGCTGGGGCGGAAACTTTCCATAACTGGTGTCTGAATCTGCCCACGTAAGTCACATTGGGATGGGACACCAACATCTGCAGAGTGCAAGGTGACTCTTTGCTGTGTGTCCTCCCTGCTGCTCTATATCTTACGGTCTCTGGTGTTTAAACCCTCCGCATCGGGGCTGGGGATCTCTCGGTTGGGCACCCTCTCTTTCCTTCTGGCTGAAGAAAATGTCTTGCCCTCAGAGGAGGAGGCTCATGTAGCTACTGAAACATCCTTCTTGGCATGACAGCAGGGAACTACCTACAGGAAAGAGGTGTTAAAGGGACGGGCTCAGCAGCAGAGGGATCAGACAACCTCTGACGTGCTGTGGCTTTCTGCTGGGGTGTGGGGAGAGGTGGGTGGCATCACCTTGTCTTACATAGTATATACATCTAGTTGTAGGACAACTTCTGTGACCAGCTATGACTTTTCAGACTAACAAACAGCTCCCAGGAGAAAACACAAAGTCTGTGCCCATTGCAGGTCTGGCCCGCAGCACCGAGGCTTTGTGCTTGCCATTTCCTGAGCTGGACTAGTCTGGTGTGGTGGCTTCTCTCAGTGTTGTGGTTTTTGAGATCACAAATGCAAACAATACTGTAGATGACTACTCCACATGGTAACTTGTTATGGCTCTTGAAAATTGCACCTTCTGAAAGGTGGACAATACAAACAAACAAAGCTCGTTCTGCCTTGCAAAACACACTAGAAGTCTTGGGTCATAGGAGAACGTAACTAGAGACACACCTTTTGGGATCATAAATGCTCCCACCTACACTGGCTTCCGTGCCAGCCCTGCTGACTAGCAATAAAGGCTGTTCAGTAGCACATCATCTTCAGCTGACCCTGCAGCCTAGTCACAAATGACGACTGGCCTTCGGTGACCCACGCAGACCTTCTGGAGAGGCACACGTCTCCCGGTGGCTGTGCCAGGGTGAAGGTCCTTCCCTGAAAACTTCTGAGCCTCAGGGGAGAGCACTAGTGGGAATGCAGAATTCCTAATCATTGTGCCTGGCTTGCTGGGTAAATCATCAAACACGGGTGTACAAAGCATAATTAATCTTAACAGGAAGCTGGTGCTGGGACAGCTGGAGATGGAGTTAATTTGGGGGAAGGAAGGAGGGAAATAAGTTCGTTCAGAGCAGGGCAGGCAGCCCCGGTCGCTGGCAGGAGCATGCTGGAACAAAGGCTTGTGCTGCTCGGGGATGCTGGAGCACTTTCCTCTTGACTCGGCGGCTTCCAGGGGCCATGCAGATTATTTCGGTCCTGCTGCCTGCCATTCAGCGAGGCTTCTTGCAGGCAGAAGTGTAATGTTAAAATAACAGCCCTCTCTCCTGGGTCACTAAGAGTAAAGAAACTGCAGGTGCTTTCCAGAGCATATTTCAGCAATTTGCTATTCTCTATTATTTAGCTGTCCAGGTTTATGCAGTGATGACTTGACTTAAAAATCACTCCCTTGAACTACAAAGCTCCAGACACAAGTACCTATGTCTGTTCATTCTCTAGAAGTACCAAGGTACATAATTCCCATTTCTGCAGAGCAGAGAGCCAGTGAATCATAATTTCTTTCTCTAATCTTAAGCGTAGTAATTGTTCTCACTTCTCATGTGGAGAACCGAGAAAGCTGATGGTAAAGAAAGGAGTTGAAAAGCAGGTCACTCGAATCCTAAGTCATGTGTCCGAACTAAAAGATGACTTCTGTTTCCCTAGAAAGGCAGTAGGAAGAAGTTTGGGTCTGGCTAACATGTAAGGTGGTCCTGACGTGCGTGTAATCTGTGCCCTTCCTGAGGGGAAGAGGTGACACCAAAGGACTCTATTGGCCATGATCCTCTCTACCACTTGACCTCTGATACAGAGGAAAACATTGTTCCTGCAGAAGGGCTGTGGCTTGAGCTGCTTAGGAAAGTGATGGTGAAAGAATGGATTCAGTCCCTGGTTAGTAGTCTGAAGCTTGCTCTATCCTGAGTCAGAAGTTTGTCTTCTGTAAAGGTGGATTTGAAATTTCTGTGCTTGGCAGCATAGGTCACCTATACATCATTGGGGTGGGAGGGACCCCACGGCTGGTCTCTGCTTTGGGATGCAGTGTGGCAAGGGAGTGCACTGCCAACAGTGCAGAGCTGAGCAAGGGCCCGGTGGGTTTGGAAGGCAGGAGCGGATCCAAAGTTCTCACTAGTCCTGGCAATACTGGCAGTGCCCGGTGAGGTCCTCAAGCCGTCTGGCATCTGCTAGCAGCAGTGGGTGCCAGGACGAGGCGAGGCTGGCACTGATGCACAGGCAGGAATGCTCATATATCGTTCTGCAGCATCGCTCCAGCAGGCTGGACGGCTCCTGCTATAGGAGAAGTGGATTAACTTTCTTTTCTCATTGTCTGGAGTGAGACAGCAGGGAGCTGTGTGGTCAAGTCTGTCTGAGGCTGTGGAACAAAAGAGGGATTTTTGCTCTCCTGGCTGGCTTGCTGTTAGAGCTCCGACTCCTCTGGAGTCAATAACTAATCATGAGATTGTTTTGTGTCTCTTGTCACTGCAGTGTGTGTCTCTCTCCGCTGCCCACCCCGCCCACGCACCACTTGTGCTCATCTGAAAAACTCTGTTTGCTGCTTTCCTTGGAGAGGAGACATTCTGTGGCCTCCCATCTCTTGTTTAACAAAATGGGAGAACAAGTGGAGCGGAGTTCTGTCTGTCTGATTTGCTTCCAAGTGTGACAAACGGGGTGTGAGTGCTTATTCCTTCCCTGGAGCAGTGCAGAGCTGGCAGAGATGTAGCTTGTCTTTCAGGGCTGGAATCAGGTAGGCAGCAGGGAGGCTCCCTGGCTGAGAGGAAAGAAGTCTGTGGGTTTTGATCCCTCTCCTCCAGAGGCAGCTCCCATCCCTAGCATGGCCCCACAGGCAGGGTCGGGCGAGGAGGAGCAGCCAGGGAGGGTGATGGCTCCAGCCAGCCACTCTGGCAGGGGAGGTGTGGGTGCATGGACAGGCATGCTCCACTTGTAGCATGTTGTAGAATACCTTTTGCTGAAAGTCATCCTCAGGGAGGAGGAAGAAGTACGTCTGTAGAAGACACATAGCTGTCACTTGTCTTGGCGAAGTCTTGCTAGAGGCTCTTACAGCCAGGAAGAGTAGGATGGACATGCAGACCATCCTCTGCTGTCTGGAGAAGGGGATGCTCGGGCTCTCCCAAGAGAAGAAGGGCAATGGGGTGGCTGGGTTGTGCTGCAAAGCTGCTGCAGATCTGACCTGTGCAAAAGCATAGAGAAAGGTGCTCTGCCAGGCATTGGGGCAAGTCTTCCTCCTGCTCAGGGCAGCTGCTCCTGAAACAGCCTGGCAAGCATGCCAGGGACGGGGTTTTGGTTTGGTGCCTCTTTTCTTGAGGGCTGATTGCCAAGATATCCAACATACAGCCTTTAGGCTACTGTTGTGACCTCTGAAGTCTGGCAACAGGGATTGCTGTGGAAGTTAATTACCTCTTTGTGCTGCTGTTAAAATCTGTCGCTCTTCAAATCTCTTGTGTAGAAGTGCAAACTGCTTAGGAGAGGAGAAAATGAGCAAAGGACCAGACTACTGCCAGTCAGCGGATTTTTGTCTTGTGCGCAGTTGTGCCTGCATGTGCTCCGAGTCCCTGGGTCATGTCCAGGATCTGAAAAGAGGGGTGAAATGGCTTCAGACCACAAAGATGTGTATGCTTCTGTCTCCTTGTTATGGCTTTTAAACAGCAACTCCGCATCCCCCAACTCTCATTGATGGCCAATTAAAACTAGCTGATGGAGTGCCAGTGTCAAGTGTGAGCTGGGTGTTTTGCTGTGAAAAAGCTTGTGGGTGGAGGCCTTTCACCAGAAAGTGAGTAGCTGTGGCCGGGTACCGCTTTGTCCAGCATGAGGTACTGTGTTCAGAGGGGTGGTCAGTGCCATGTGGTTTAATTGAATGGCTTGAGCAAAATCCCAATGGCTCGGAAGGCAACATCTCCAGGGAGGAAAGCTTAATGTGTGGGTTTGAGTTGGTGCCTTCTTGATGGGGCATGTCGGCACAGGACTGAATGTCAGATCCAGGGGTTTAGCTCTCAGTCCGAGTGCTCCGTTTTCTGTCTGCTTTGATCTCTGCAGGTGTCCAGCCTGACCATGAGAACTGTCTTACCAACTGGTAGCACTCCTGGCATAGTGGGGATTTGTTATGTATCTGGTGTTCTGGTAATAACAAGAACATAAGTTGTCTTTCCAAACTGATGATCTTGCTATAAATAGAGAATCCAGCTGCTTGCATTGAATGGCATCAAAGAAAATCACAGGAGCAGCTCTTATGCAGAATGAAGTGGATTCTGGCTGCTTTCTCCGAAGATGCTGGGGCAGGGGGATTTCTTGACAACAGACGTATGCAAAAGCAATGCTTGAGAGCTTGGTGTGGCATGTGAAATCTTCAGCAGGGAGCAGGTGAGGCGAGGCAGCTGGGTTCTCCCATCGTGCTGTCCCACATTGTGCCTTCCTGCCTCCCCACTGGCGCAGCTGCCTGTGGTGGTACCCGGGTGAAATGAGGAGTCAATAAATGGTATGTTGCTTTACTGCTTATAAATAAGGCTCTTCAGGAAAAGGCACTTGAAACCTCCTCCCGCTAGGAGGAGGTGAGCTGGCTCTGGGTTTATGCTTGGGAACTGCAGCAGTGCTAAATCATTGGGAGATATCTCAGCAAATTCTAGCTGCTGACTTGCAAGTTCAGCGCCGAGAGTGGAGTGGCAGGGCGGATGGGCCTTAGTGCAGTTATGCATGGTTGCTTGTCCCCTGTGCTCTTATCTTCTCTTCTTGTATGTGGGCTCCGACGCCTCATACTGAAACTGTTGTTTCCAGGATGGCTGAGCAGTCCTGAACTTGCTGCTTTAGTCCTTCTCAGTGCCTTGGAGGCAGAGGCTTGCTCAGGATGCCTGGTTATGGCAATACTGTCTGTGCTGAATCCTTTCAGCCCCAGGTGCATGTGATGGTGGTTGTCCACCCTGTAACAGGCCTTCTCCTCGTCAACTGGGTGCTGAGCTGACTTTGCGAGTGCTCCTCTCTGAGGACAGCGAGTGGGTGCTGGGGAGTTCATGCCCAGGAGCATCTCTTGAGCCCCAGGAGGGGATGGAGGAGCATCACCTCCTCTCCTGAGCATCTGCATTGCATCTGCAAGGCTGGCCATTGCTGAGAAGACCATGAGAGCTGTGCTTGTGGGTGGCAGTGAGGATCTGCCAAAATAAGCATCAGCCAGCAGGACTTTTTCTAGCTTTAACTCCTAGGCAAGTGTATCTGAGAGTCTCAGAGGAAAATGAGTGTGACTCAGTCCCGCAGCAGAGTCTGGCCCACAGGAGCCCTTGCG
This sequence comes from Haliaeetus leucocephalus, assembly GCF_000737465.1. Taxonomy (NCBI): domain Eukaryota; kingdom Metazoa; phylum Chordata; class Aves; order Accipitriformes; family Accipitridae; genus Haliaeetus; species Haliaeetus leucocephalus. The sequence goes on along the minus strand of NW_010972742.1, from coordinate 9,828,628 downwards.
CTCTGGCATTACAGTAAGCCTGTTAAGCATGAATTTCCAGAACTCTTTGAAGCTTTTATTTAGAAAGAGCCTGAAAAGGGAGTAGGCTTTGGTGAACCAATCTCTCTGTGGTAAGTAGAGAAACCTGATCAGTCAGCTGTTTATCTGCTTGCAGTGACTTTTGCACCCAGTGCGGAGGGGTGATGCTCCTGCTGTGGGGACAGAGGGGCTCTTGGAGTGGGGGAGAGCTCGTTGAACCTGCTCCAGGGTGTGGGAAGAACAGAGTGGAGCTGGCGGTGGTCACAGAGTTGTGTTCCCAGGACATCAGAGAGCTCAGCATCTCTGGCTGCTCCTTGTGTCAGGTGAATCGCTGGCTTGTTCTGCCAGTGAGGTGAGAGAGGGTGCCTGGCTTTGCACTTGCTGGGAAAGAATGATCGAGTTTGTTAATGATTTTAAAGGGGCAGTTTGTTACAGCATGGCCTTAAAGCACCCAGCAAATGCCTCTTGGGTCCTGCAGCACTGTGTGGTAAACTGTGGTGGGGTTTCCTGCCTGGTTCTTCCTTTTTTTAGACAGCCAAGTCAAGTGTACCGGAATATCTTAACTGCTTTGGCTGAAAGTGGCTAACTGCTGGGTGGAAACCTATTTTAATTTGGGCAAGATATAAAAAAAGAGGTTCCTCTCTTCTGTTTCAGTGCTGCCTAGCCCGAGGAAAGGTGGCTGTGGTCCCTGGCTGGCCGAAGCGTTGAGTGCTGGTAGGTCCTGGCGTCTGTCGGCATTCTTGTGAGCCAGGGCAAGCTGCTGGCTCTGCTCCACTTGTCTGGCTGCACATTGGGCATCTGGGACTTGCATTCTCCTCCCGCAGGGCTGTTCTAGGGGCCACACACTGAAGATTAAGATGCTCTGACTGCTTCTGTATGTACAGCCTTGTTTTGCTTTGAAGAGCATAGCTTGCTTAAATTCAGGTTGCCCAGGGCTCACAAAAGCAAGTTTAAGTTGCCCAGGTCCCCTGAGAAGGATGGCACTAAATTAGGATCTGTCTTGTTTAGGGGATTGTGAGTAAAACTCTCCTAGACCTCACCGAGATCCTAAATATGAGCTGTTTCTGTACCAACCTGGCAGCATCTGCCGCTTGGAGGTGCTGGTGCTGGCAGGCAGCAGCCTGCAGCCCGGCAGAGCTGGGTGTAATGCTCTGGGCAGCAGGGCAAGGGTGAGATGAGGGGCTGGGCGCACCTGGGTTATACCAAGCCGTACTGAGCTTTGTGCAGAAAGGATGGCGAGGAGGAGGGAGTGCAGGTAGTGACAGGGGTCATGTTATTTGCTGAGATGTGCTGGGTAACAAGCTGAGCTGCTCTTAGCCAGCATGTGACTCTTGCTGCAAGCCCTGCCTGGAGCTTGGTCCCATCCTAGTAAAAGCACAGACGGCTCTCTTGTGGATGGGGTGCACAGAAGCGAGTCTCAAGCGTAGCTCTAAAGGAGGGCAGACACACTAGTTTCCAAACAGGTCAGAATTTCCCCCTCTGAATTTCTGTCCAGAGAAGTAGAAAGGAAAGAAGTTTCTTGAAACTGAAAGTTGGCTTCACGTACCAAAGTGGTTGAAGATCCATGTGAAATACTGCTGCTATCTCCTCCAGCCTTCTGCTCCTCTGCAACCTCTTTGCATTCCCCGTCTGATACTGAGAGGGGTAGATATTAGGACAGGAGGCTGTGAATGCTGGCAGTGCGGCTGAGGTGGGTGGCTGGCATGGAGATACTCATAGTGAGCTGTGAGGTCTGCCTTTCTCTGCCAAATACTTAAGTTTCCTGCAGTGCCTCCTGTACCGCTGTCTGATCTGGCTGTTCCCAGCACACAGGGGCATTTGCATCTGCCGTACTGGCTTGGGAGGAAGAGGCCAGTCCCTCAGTATGCTATGGTGGTACATGGTCAATCCCCTTGCATGAGGACCCGAGGGCTGGCATCGCCAACCCCTGCTCCATGTGTGGCAGCAGGCGGTGTGTGGAGCAGTTCTGCTGAGCCCTGCTACCTGTTTAGGATGGGGCAAGAGATTGGGCTCCCCAAACTGCTCTGAGGTACAACTTTCTCCGTCCCTGCTTCCTCTGTAACCGCCATCGAGGGATATTGCCTGTCCCAGGCTCAGCCTGGGCTGTTCCCGCAGGAAGCCCGTGGGTGTGTTGGTTGGCAGCCTGGCCCCAGTGCCTCCAGCGGGGAGGCTGGGGTAGGTGGCATGGTGTGGGCAGCAATAGTTGTGCAGCCATACGCCCCTGCCAGGCTGCGTGTATGGGCTCTGCGCTGCTCGGCTGTTAACAGTGCAACCATTTCTGCCTTTGTGGGCTCTCAAGGCAGAGTAATCCCATTCCTCCCCACCTCTCTTCCCAGGCTGTTTGGGTGGCACAGCACTGGGACCTACATCAATCTGAAGCTTAAAAAGACCTCCAAACTCACCCGTTTTTTTGCAAGAGGCAGTTCTGGAGAAAGGGGATGCTGGGGGAGTCCTTTCTGGAGTGTGTTTGGTGAGCAGTGAGGTGATCATGGTAGTAGTAGTGTGGTGGGGATCGGGGTGATGGACTAGACAGGGTGCAGCCCATCAGTTGGGCCCTGCATGCAGATGCTGCAATGTTTCATGCCTCTTGCTAAGGAGCTGCAGTTGCCTTTGGCAGCAGGACTGGCAGATCCAAGGCACAGACTTCGTGGTGTGTGGTCATCCCCTTCCTGCAGCCCGTGTGGCCTTGTTCGCCAGCGAGTTTTCCACCTGCAGCCCAACATGTGCGAAAACCGGCTTGTTAAACATGCTCAACCGGGGATTTGATTCCAGATGTTTGAGATGACCCCCTTCCTCTGAGGGCAGCCAGCATGCTGATAAAACACTGTGATGCTATAAATAAACCTGTCAGCTCTACAAGGGAGAAGAGCCTTCAGATTGAACAGGAGTTTGTTCTAACAGGAGCCCAAGAATTTGCTTTCTTCTCTTGAGATGTATGTTGACCCCTGATTTTGGGGAAGAGCTGGAAAATGTAGGTTTCCCTGTTGCTCTCAACCTGATGGAAAAAAGTGCTTGCAAAGGGGAGAGGATTGACCTGCCTGGGAAAGGACTCAGAGGAGGTTTGCTACTCTGCTTTTCTACAGGCACACACCTGCCTAGTCTCCCTTTGGAGACTTCGGTGTTTGCTAGAATGAGGACATCCTCTGTGTATTGATACAACTTGCATGGATGTGACCCTCCTCGCGCTGGGCTGGACTCTGGCTAAAATAACTTGTGTGTAGCCATAATAATGGCTGTGGGTCACTTTGCCCATGTACCAGAGCTGTCACTCCCCTGTTGTTGCTACAGGTGGAGTTTTTACAGGCTGCATTGAGGAGCTCATCCGGCCTTCCCGCAGCATGGAGCTGTGTTGGGTGGGTCTGGGCTTCCTGCAAGTTGTGTGGGACACCCAGCTGGATCCTCCTGCCTTAGCCTGACAGCAGGCAAATACAGCCCTGTTGCTACAGCCAGGGAGAACAGGCACTTCTGGCCCTTAGGATGGTTTTTGCTGAGCTTGGGCTTGCAGGGCTGGCTCTGCTGTCCTGGAAATCAACCCTCTGAAAGGTCAGGGCCAGGAAGGGAGGGACCGTCCCTTCCACTGCTGTGAGTGATTTGGCTGGTCCAGTCTCTTGAAGGGTGCAGAGGGCAAGTGCCAACCTGGGGAAGGAATGGCTGAGCAGCAGATCTTGCTCCTGGAGGCTAAATGATGCTAAAGATTGCCACTGCAGAGGGGGCTGCAGGGTGGTCCTGAGCCCCAGCTGGGCTTGTGTGTGGCAGGAGCACTGCCTGCAGGCAGCAGCACAGGGACAAAGATGGGTCAAACTGTAGCAATGTCTTAATATTCCGCTGGGAGCCTGTCCACAGCCTCTGAGCAGAGAGCTGTATTGGGTGTGACTTGTGTGATGGGCTGGCAGGCTGCAGAAGGTGGGGTGTCCCCTTGGGTCATGGGCAGCAGCAGCCAAGTCCTCTGTGTGCTGGAGGCTGCTGGTGACATGGGAGATGCTGCTCGATGTGTGTCAGCTCCAGACAAGGCATCTCCTGGAGCCTGGCTACAGGCTTGGGTTTGAGTTGAGATGGAAAGCATGAACTACTCTTCTAGACAATTCCTCTCCTTCCACATTATAGGCTGAATCCCCTTCCTGCCCCTGTGCTGGGCTCTCGGGAAGGAAGAAGATAAAAACCTCCCCAGACAATCCTTAACTGTGTGCTAAACCTGCCGTTGCCTCCAGCACTTGGTGTAAGCTCCACTCTTTCCTCACTGGCTTGTGAAATGCCCAAGACTGTGTCTCAAGAACTGACAGGATGGACCCAGAAGGATGGGGACACCTGACAATTAATTAGGAGCTGTTGGTTTAATTAGTAGTGTCTCAGTATATTCATGCATGAGGGCTGGACGCTGAGGGAGTAGCATATCTTGTGAGCTTCCAGCCTTCCTGCTTAGAGGACATGAGCCCTTTGTGTCTGAGGTTGTACTAGTGCATTTCTGTGTAAAGGCCATCAGTACAAAGGCCTCATCCTGCCCCTCTTTGGGGTCTCAGCTTCCTAAGTGTCCAGTTTTCATGGAGTTTTTCTAGCAATTACCCAGTCTCTACAAACTGGTCGAGAGTAACTTGCTCGATCTGTGGGTCTTGCTGTCTCCCAGGCTTTCCATTTTCCCAGCACCATCTGGTCCTGCTTTGCTGGCAGTGTGGGTAACTCCAAACCCGTCATCTTCATCCAGATCCAGGGCAGGGGCTTTACAGGGCCAGAAGATCTCAGAGCGTATCAAAACTTGTGATCTTTGTTAAACCCAGAGGTTCATGCCAAGGTGGTGCTGTGTGGTGAGGTGATCTCCTCCTGCTGCTGCGACAGCCCATCAATCTGTCGAGGGCAGGTCCCCACTGCCATCGGTCGGGGAGTGGTCGGGGCTCAGGGCGACCCATCTCGCCCTTTCTCCCAGGGCCGTTTCTGGCCCCTGGGGCATGCAGGGCCAAGTAGGGGGGAAAGGTGGCTCATTCCCAGCTCATGGGATGCTCTTGGTCCCTGTAGCTCTGGACGTACAGATGGCAGTTTGAGGGATTCTGATTAAAATGTGACAGCTGCCTGCTGCGGCTCTGATGGAGAGGCATGAGGAAAGGGGGCTCTGGCTTCCCGTGGTTGGTTTCCATGAAACAAAGACTTTTCTGATGCAGACTCGCTCATGTCCCACAGCATTTTATCCCCCTCTGCTCCCCTGTTTTCTGGATCTAGGTGTGCACAAGTTTTCCAAAGGGTAACTCAGTCCCCAGGTACCCTCTAAGCCCATTACGAATGTGCACCCTGGTCCCTTGTGCTGCATGCCATCACTGCAGACGCACAGGGTGGCTTTGCCATCCGTCTCATCCCATGCTCACAGGGCTCGGCACCCCGTTCCCTGCAGCAGGGATGGCTGGAGCCTGTGGGTCCAACAGGCATCGCCGAGCCCATGTGCTGACTTGAGTAGGCTTCAGCTGGCAAAAACCCAGGGCTGTTCATAAGTGCCGTTTCAGACCTTGGTCGCCAGCCCTTCGGCTGTCCTTGTCGAGGAAGGTGAACGACAGGACAGTCTGTTTGTCTTGTGTAAGCTGCTTCCAAATGCAACAGCCGCCACCCCAGACTGTTGTAGCTTTTTTGCTGCTTCCCCTCCCCACCCCAGAAAACCTAAACCAACCAAGCTGTCAGCATCTCCTTCCCTCCACCACTGTCTGTTGCCTGTACCTGTTGTAGCAGGTGTGTGACATAGATGGGTCTTGAAGCTGGAGGGGGACACCTGGGACTGGGGCTGGCCCTGCTGCAGAGTGCAGGGTGGCTGGTGACTCTGCTTGCTCAGTACATGACTGGATTTTGGAAGTAGGGATGTGGGCATACAACCTGCTGCTGGCAGGGGAAAGGAGGATGCGTGTCCTCTGCTTTCCTCTTGCCCAAGGTGCAGTGCCAGCTTACCCAAGGAAGGCAGCTCACTGGGTCACCAGAAAAAGTAATTTGAAGTCTACGGCTGCTCTCCTTAAATCACCTTGGAAGAAGGCAGACGTGCCCAGCTCCTGGCATCTCTATTTTTACTTTGTGCAGAGATGGATATGGCTGAGCTGTCTCCTTTTATTTCCAGCATTTGGCGCATGCTGTAGTGCATTGCTAAAGATGTGTCTGGCTGGATGCGAAGCTGCCTGCTTCCCTGAATCCCCAGGGGACTGCAGGGGTGAAGGGCCCTTGTCTTTTGCATGGCTTTGTAATTCACTTCTCGTCTGCTTGCTCTTTGCCTCCCCCTTCCACTTCCCTTGCAGGTTTTCTGACTTTTTTTTTTTTTCCTGTATTTATTCAAAGCAGCCTGGGTAAACAGGGAGCAGGAGCATGGTAACTGGGGCCACTGGTAGCACTGGATTCCAGAAGCATTTTTAATGGGTTTCTAATAACTGAAACTGCCCCATTCTGATGTAAAAACTTTTCTTATTTGCTGTATCTGCAGCTTGGCACAGAGATCGCCTGGAAGGGAGGCCTTGGAAAGGCTCAGACTGAGCATTTTGCTTCCTGACAGTCAGGCTGACTAGCTTTGCACCTCAGGTGGCTCTAGTTGCAGCAGCTCTGATGGTACCAGTTTGCCAGACCTGTCCCGCTGATGCCGTTTTTAGCTTGCAGCTGCCCCCAGCACCACGTGCCCAAATTGTGCCTGTCAGCTGCCCCGTGTACCTCCTCCCACTTGTGGGCTGGAGCCTGTACACGACAGCTGGCCAACTCCCCAGTATCTTCCTCTGCCCATGGGATGCTCGTGGAGAGGCTGATTTCATGGTTACCTGCTCCAAAACCTGGTTAGGAATAAGATAAATGGTTTGACCTGTTGCACTGGGCGCCTCAAACCTCTTGGATAACCTGAGGGGAATGAGAGCCCTGTGGGGATGTGACGGTGGGTGTGAAATTGGGGGGAGGGAGGGTGTCTCTGGCTGCCCTGGACCCACTGCCCCCAGCATTGCCCACACTGTGGGGGCCTGGGGATCTGCTGGCTCCTCCAAGGGCCTGGGGGATGAGCTGGGACATGCAATCCCCATATTTAGCCACAGCCTTGCTCCCAGCCGTGGGGCAACGCATCTGCTCAGAGCTGTCATCCATCCTGTTTCTCCCCCAGTGAGGCGGGGGGAAGCTCATGTTTCTGGAGTAGGTTGGAGAAGATGCTCCATAACAAATCCTCTGCCACCTGAACTGCTCTGAGGCTCGTCCTACATCTGGTGACTTGCTGTGCCTGGTAACAGTACACTGGGGGCTTTGGAGGGCGTAGAGGAAAAGGGGAGAGCTTCTCCATTGCTGAGAAATTGCCTTCAAGCTTTTCAGCTTAAAATGTTGCTTTCTGCCCCTTTGGTTGCCCTCAGGCACCTGGAATGGCAGCTCCAGGGTGCGTGATGGCCAGGAAGGTGGCTGGAGAGGGCTGCCCTCGGTGGGGGTGCAGGACTGGGACCCCTGAGAGCCCTGGAGCTCTCCCTCCAGGAACCGTCCCTCCTCTGCAGGCACAGGCTGGCTGTGACCACACCAGTTTGGGATGTTCGTTAATTGAGAAGTCTTGGAGCTGACAGCTCCTGTGCCTGCGATGGAGAACTTGTTAGCTAGTTGCAGTGAGACTTTTAGACATGGTCCGACTTTAGCCTTAATGGTGGGTTATAGGGGGGTCCATCATTGTAGCAGGGACCACCAGCCAAGGGTTGGCTCTGAGTATCAGGCTGCAAACCCACTGCCTTTGGTTCCTGAGTCTCTTGTCTGCCGTGGGAAGGGAGATGGGCCATGACGTGTATGTGCTTGAACATGCCCACCCACCTGCCTCCCAGGAACAGGAGTGCCTCAGCACCGCAATGCAGCAAGCAGGCTTGAATTAAAGACTGTCATCCCCTTATCTGGGCATTGCAACAGATGGTGGTGATCTGTAAACTTCTGTGGCGAAGGGAGGCTGAGGGGGAGCCTGTTCAGGGGCTGTTGCTCCTGAAGGATGTGAATGTTCTCCAGCCCTTGGTTGGGCTTTTCTCACTTGTATCTTCCATGTGAAAATGTGGGAGTGGAGTGGTTGAGTCTGGGCTTGATTTGACTTGAGCCATCCAAATTATTTGGGCTAACTCGGAGCAGGACAGGCTCATTGTGAGCCCAGAGAAGTGGCGATATGTCTGAGGTGGGAGCCTGAGAGCTGGTACCAATGTGAGGGTACGCAGGGTGCCACCCTGCTAAAACCGCTCCCTGCTCCTTCTAATGCTAAAACCCCTATGTGTTTTTGGCTCTGGCATCTGGGAAGAGAGAGGATTGGATGTCACCTGGGGGTATGCAGGGGATTCGGTGTGATGGTTTGCTCTGGGATGGGACCTGTGTCTGCTCAGACCAGGTGTGCTGTGTGCCATGGTGTGGGCAGCTCCTGTTGCAGGCCATGCTCTCCTGTTCTTCCCTGCCTTGGAAGTGCCGATGCACATCACAGACACAAACAAGCAAGTTGGTGTGTCGGCCTTGCTGCTGTATTGATGCTTGGTTAATGAGAGTTGTCATCTGGAGCTGCTTATCCTTCGCCCTTGAGTATAAAACAGCACTTCGACTGTAACAGGCTCTGGTGCTCAAAGTCATGATCAGGCTTTGAAGGTATAGCAGGAGATCTGATGGGGGGAGGCTGTTCTTCGTTGTGGGATTAGAGACTTCAAGCCCTGAGGAGCCCCTTCTACGTGAATGCACACCGGTAAGGGGACTGGGGTAAGAACTATGCATTCCCCCTGCAGAGGGGGCTGGATTTGGGTTTCTTTCCACCCTGTCTTGAGTCAGTGTGGAGGACAAGGTCACACTCGCCAGGCAGGTGCTCTGAAGAGCTCTTTGAGGTGGTTGCAAGCAGCATCGCCTGCAGCCTCAGTGTTTGGGTAGGTGGGTAGAGGTGGTGAGATCAGCATGGCTGAGAAGGCTTGTGGAGTGGGGAGGGGGAGAGCTCTTAAGCCTATGCAAATTGGCCACGTGCCTCCCAGGTAAATGCTTCCTGTGAGATGCAGCTTGAATACAGGGGAGCAGATGGGTGAAATGGGAAAGGAGTCTGTCTGGTAGTTCCTGCCACCTTCTTGCCAGCAGAACTATTCACCTGGCAAATCTGGTGAGGGAGTTCTGTGGGATCCATTAAAGCTGTTGCAAAATCTGGTGAGAATCAGGACAGGAGATGTTCAGGTTGAGGTAGCGTGAAGGCCCAGTTTGTGCTGCGATAGGTCTGCCTGTATCCTCCCTGTGTGGGGATAGTGCTGCAGATCATCTCCTGCTGTGCAACAAGGCCACACTGTTGTGTTTGTCTGTCTCAGTGGTCTAGTGTCGACATTGGAGCTTGATTTCAACCTGCTGTGAATTGGCCAAGACTAACTGAAAATGTCTTGCGGGTAGCTCTCCTGAAAGCCACATAGCTCTTCCGAAAGCCATGCTAGAGGGTGAGCTCTGGGGTGACTTTCCCAAGGTAAGGCACAAACATAGCTCAAATTACTCTTTGGGAGGGTCAGATGGCATCTCAGATGCTTCCAGACCTTACTGTGTGGCTTTACTGTGAGCCCTGTGTTTCTAACAGGAAGAGGAAGCCACTCACTTGAAGTGGTGTCTGGCTGCTGAGAAGCAACGTGCTTATCAACGTGGTCAGAGGTCCTGATGTAGGGCAAGTGTTAATGGGCAAAGTGCTTCTGCTGCAATCCTTGGAAGTAGAGATGGACCCCAGGACACGGGAGCAGGCTTCCAGGGACTGGGGATGTCCTGTGAGGGTGGACGGGCTGTAAACTCAAGCAGCAACTGAGCTTGTTCAGGCTGCACTGTAGTGTCCAGCTCTCTGCTGCTCCTGCAAACAGGGCTATACACCTTCTTTAGCTGGCTAACAGGCTTGTGCCAAACAACTCTCTCCTCCCAGGGATGGTGGGATGGATGCTCGGCAGGATGCCTGGCTCCTTATGGGGTGAGAGGCAGCAGAGCCCTCTGCCATTCATCCCTATCTGGACAGGGACGCCTGAGTGTATCGGAGAGCATCGTTGCCACAAAGGCCTCTGCTGTCAGCCTGAGTGCCAAGGCTGATGCACGTATTGGGAGGGGATATTTCTTCATTTGGGAGAAAACTAGAGAGAAGGTTACATCTCAGGGAGCTGAAATCCCTGCTGTTAGGGGCTTTCACAATGCAAGGAGGACTTCAAGGGTGATAACATCTGGGGAGTAGCACTGGGGTAGCAGGGAGTGTGCAATAGCGCTGAGAGTAAGGGGAAAACATGCTTCTGAAATGAAAGCATGACCCGATTTCTTTGTTCCATTTTTCCACCCTGTGTGTGTTTTCATGAGGCATTGCTCCTGCACAAGTCCACATACAGTACCTGAAGCTGAGGTTTTGCTTTCTCCCAGTGCTTACGTGTGTACTTTCTCTCAACAGCCATCAAAGTGAGCTGCGTTGGATCCTGTGGGGTGTCTAACAAGATCAATGACACAGCATGGACCGTGGAGGAGCAATACTTTAACAGCACACTGTCTCTGGCAGACAAAGGTAAGGTCCACAAAGGCACAGTGGAGATCTGTGATTCTGAGGTGGTCCACAGAAATGTATCACCAAGACTTCAGCATCTTCTCGATGTGAAAAACCCCTTCACAGGCTGCCTTGGCCTGTGCACAGAGGATGGGAGCCAATATTAGAGACTACAAGAGCTTAGAAGGAGCTGCGCAGAGAGGCATCCCGAATAGCTGCAGAACTTGGCAGCCACCCTGCAAACACTGCTTGCATCCGAGCTCCTGAAACGGACCTGCCAGCAGTGACTTCTCTGCTGTTTCAAGGCCCTGTGGGTTCACTCTGCTCCACTTCCTATGTGTGTTGTCTATGGTGGTAACAAAACACTGATCAAAGCTGGTCAACAGAAGCCAGTTGCAGGCCGGGAGTAGTTTGCACTGAAAGGGATGTGGAGGTGTCACTTGTCCTCCAAGAGAAATGTTGAGAGCCTGCCAGGCACAGCCTAGGACAGTTACCACCACACCCCCTGCAAGCCAAGATGCCTAGAGATAGCAACGGGTTTGTATTATACTGCAGAGTAAAGTGACACCAGCAGCCTCTGGGGAATCTGGGCTCGAATGAATGCTGTCTTTCTGCTGTTAAATAGGTCAGCCTTACCACAAATAATTCATGCTGTGCCCTGGCTCCTGTTGAAATCAAGATGTGCCAGTATTCACCTGCTGAAGGCAGTGGCTGTAGCAGTAACTGTAATGTGGCAAAAGCCCAGGGTAGCAGGAGCTCAGCCCTCTGATGCTGCTTTAGCTGATAACAGGAAATGGGTAAAACTGAAGTGGCAGTTTCTGCTAGCTCAGCAATTTTTCAAGCAGAGCTTTTAGCATTGAGGGGAGACTGACCTCATCCTTGCAGCAACTGGCAAGAGTGCTGCTTGCTCTCAGGTCCCAGAGAAGGGAGACAGCTGGCTGTCTTGCCTCTTGGCTTGGCTCATAGCCCGGGGGCTGCAGTTGGAGGTAAACTGCCTGGGAGGGCAACGAGAAATGTTCCTGCCTGATTTTGGATGCAACGCTGAGCACAGCCAGCAAGCCCAGCTGTGAATGTCGGGGTAGCAAAATCCCAGTGGCTTTAGAAGGTGCTGCAGGCCATTGAGCTTAGATGAGTTGGGAGCTGGAGGCTGCAAATGACCGTGGACTTCTGGAGAGGTTTAAACCTGCAACTGCACTGAAAAATGCACCTTCCAACTTTTATTTCTAATATTTAATGATTCAAGGGAGAGCTGTGATATTGTGGTCGGTCTGTCCTAGTGAAGCTGAGCAGTAGCAAAAGCCAACCAGGAGATAGGAGTGGAAAGAGGTGGGTGTGCTGTTCATTGGTTTTGCAGCCCCTGGGAGATTTTGATAGCCGCTTTGGCAGTCAGTTCTTGTGAGATTGCCCTTGGGAGCCATCCCCTTGACGACTAGGACCAGTGTGGACTGGGAAGGATGGAAGTAAAATGCGTTGATGACTGCACGCTTTCATGGCTCTGATGTGTCTCCTTTGAAGGCCTGAATTCCAAAGACGGCCAAAATTTGGTTTCCCAGCTCTTAAACTGTTCATGGAAAGCCCTAGTCTTTTGGCACTTCATTTTCTGGGACCCAGACTCTTGTACCTTGCTCAGCGCAGTGCTGCTATCTGTCAACTGCTGGTATTGCAAACTCTGCCAGCCTGAGACTTGAGTGGGCGTCTGGGGCAGGGGCGGCAGGGCTGGGCTGCTCGCTCTGTGATGGAGCCAGTGGCAGAGCTGGCAGGTGCCCAGCTGCGTGCCTGCAGTGTGATGGGGACAAAACAGGCCAGCTGATGTCTTCCAGAGCTACTGCAGCTCCAGGCAAGTGGGCTGAGAAATGGTAGTGCATAACTTGGCAGAGATGTAGTGAACTGAAGGGAAAATCTGTCCTGTAGGACTGTAGAGTCCTGCGCTTGAAAGCTGAGTTCTGTTGTAGTGTCGTTACTGTCCTGTCTTGCAAAGCTACAGTGCAATTACGGGGAAAAGCCTGGTCCCAGCTACCAGCAGTCAGTCTGGAGCAGTGTGCCAGGTAGTTACAGTCACTGACCTGTGCTATTCTGCTTTTTGTGTCAAAGTGGACACAACTGCTGGGAGCTCTCAGCCTCTGGCTCCCAGCTGCAGGGAAGCAGATACGGAGAGGGCGGGCAGTCCCTATGCATAGGATCGCAGCCAAGGGCAGCACTTGTGGGGCATTTGCGCTTTATGTGATTGGTACAAGCTCAGGAGTTATCGTCCTGGACTTGCCGTGTTTGTCCCATGCCCTTCTTCCTGTGCCCCAAGGATGCAGGGGAGCGAGCGATGGAATGTGGGTGGGAGAGGGCAGTGTCGATGCTGCCTTCGGACCTGAGTCCTCCACCAGAGACAGCTTTGAAACTGTCCCTTGCAATTGCTGCGCTGGCCTGTGCGGATATGGAAACAAAAGCCCTGGGGGCTGGCACCGCTCCAGCCTTCGGCGCAGGGAAGCAAGATAACTGTCTGCTCTCGCAGCCTTTACTGTGACATTGATGCATGTCTGGGCTGGCAGAGCAGCGGGGAAGCCAGGCTGCTTCTCTGTGACTCTGCCTCCACGCGTGCCTGTCTCTGCCTGTCTGTCTGCCTCCTTTGATGGGGCCGCTGGCAGGGCGGCATCCTGGCATGGCACAGCCCTGCAGCAAGGCAGCAGCTGCGGTTTGCTGGGGGAGTTATGCAGTGGCCTTTTGGACATGAGCAGCAGGGCAGGGCCTTGGTGCAGACTCAGCCGTGGTGTTTTTAGGCTCCCCAGGAACAGCTCTCAGCTGCCACGGCCTTTCCTGAACAGATCGTGAAGGAGCTTCAGACAGATGGACCCTTGGTGCCAGCTCTGCTCAAAGCAGAGCTGTTCCTTTCCCTGCAACTCTAGCTAAGAGTGTTCAGCAGGGACGGGCTGCTCCGGTGTCTGGCAGAAAAGCGGTTTGAGGTGCAGCTGCCTCTGGGGAGCTGCACACAGTGCTCATGGGTGCTCCCTGGGGTGCCTCCCTCTAGGTCTGACACCCGGCTGGCAGGGGAAACTGAGGCAGTCTTGTGCTCTTGGGACACGGGGCGTTGAGCTGGGCCATGCTCTCCAATGGGTAATGGATGGCAGGAGCCCAGGGTGCGGGTGAGTTAAGGGAGTTGAAGTGTTTCTGAGCGACCCCCAAAGGAGCATGGGGCCAGCCCGGCCACCAGCCTGCACTGCCGGCACACGACTCCTTCCCTGGCCAGTGTTGGACAGCTGCTGGCAAAAAGCAGTGAGCACCGTGAGCAAAGGTTACTGCGGCTGCAGACAAATACTGCAGTGGCGTATGGGACGGTCCTGCCATGTATGTAAAGGTGCATGTATGCCTATTGCTTCAGGTGAGGGCTGGCTGTGCCCACCCTTCCTTCTCACGCCCTGAAAAGCAAACAGCAGGAGGGAGGGCAGGGACCATGGGAGGCCCCGTGGTTCAGGTGGGGGAGCTGCCTTTTTGCAGTGCTGGAAGAGCATCTTATCCACAAAGGAGGATGTCGCCTTCTAGCAGCACAAATGGAAGATGAATGGAGGAATGGGAGGAATTTGCTTCTGCTGCGGAGGATTCTTCTGTTCCTGTGTTCTCCTCCCCTTACAGCAATGCTGTTACCTCTCCTTTTTGAACCTGTGTGTTAAAAAAAACAAAGCAAGGGAGAACAGTATGTCCCTGTGGTACTGGGGGGAGGCAGCAGCCAGGCTGTGCCCTGGGACTGGGCCGGAGAAGGGGGTGATAACAGGCTCCCCGCTGGCATCATCCCTCGCACTCTTGCAGACACTATAGCGTCAGCTTGGGTTGAGGGAGGATCCCAGGTGTCCCCAAGGCCGCACAGCCACTGTGTCTCCATCTTGGCCCTGGTGAGCGGCTTGTGCTCCAGCAGGGTGGTGGCAGTGCTGGCACCTGGGGGACCGTGTGGGGAGGCAGGCTCAGCCTGAAAAACAACCCGCCTCGCTCTCTCCCTTCCCACATCCTGAGCAGTAACTTTGAAAAACAGCGAGCTGTGCTCTTTGAGGGTACGTGGGGGGAAGGGGAGGTTTGTAGAACTATTGAGGCTTGGATTGCCCTTTAAGCATTTGAGAGCAACTCTGCACTTCTCCACCCTCACACCTTTGCATTGAAATAAGTGAGGGGGCAGCTTGTCCTTTGTCAGCTGTTGCTTGTATTACACGTTTTTGGTTTTTTTTTTAAGGGTGTACGTTGTATGAGAAAAGAGGCAGGCCCTGAGATAACCTAGGTACCTGCTTTGCAATGCAAGGCACTTATTGAAGGCACTTGGCCTCATCCTTAATTTCCCATCTTGCCCTGCCTCAGAGCAGCATCCAGGGTGTGGAGGGCTCAGCCTTGCTGCTGGAGCATCTGCAGGTTGGTGACTGGTGTTTTTGCTGCAGAGGACCCTGCTTGTGTCTGTGCTGGTGCAGTGCTTGTCCCCGCTTGAGCAGTGCAGCGTCCATGCTCTGGGAAAGCCTCTCGCTGGGACTGGCCAAGGCCGAGCTGCAAGCTGGAGGCAGCAAGGACCTGTGAGCTGCTGGGGGAGCTGGGGGATTGCGCAGGGTCGGTGCTGTAGCCTTGGTAATAACACACAGGCCAGCGGTTTAATGAACTCGGGCTTTTTACATAAAACCTGCTGTAAAATGCTGAGTGTACCAGCTGGTCTGGAGCCTGTTGCTGCTCTGTTTGCTGGAGGACACAGTGCAGTGCCGGGGAGGTTGCTCAGCCCACATGTGGCTCTTGGGGGAGGCTCATTATTTGCCTCCCAGAAGGGAGGCCAAGGCAGGATTTGCTTTTCCCACTTGGCCTGGGTTTGACTTGGACACTTGCTCCCTGGTGGTGTTTTTTCTTGGCTTCTCTTTTTGCAAAGAAATGCAATAGGGCTGGGAGGAACCTTGCAAGTGGGGGGTTGTTGGGTTTCTCTAGGTGTCCACAGTGCAGAAGATCAAGTATACCAGTTGCAGTGAGTACAAAATAGCACTGCTTGTACCCGCTGCTCTCAGACAGAGAGATGCTTCTCTTGATCCAATATAATGGAGTAATTCAGCTCTGTGGAGGCCTCCTGCTCTCTCCCCCTCCCCTGCTGCAGTTCTGGCCTTATTCAGCCAGAGAGGAGCAGGTCCATTGTGTGCCTGTACTCACATGGGGCTGTTCTCTTTGAACACCCTGCATCTCTGCACACACAGCTCTTGCCCTGCGGATGGTTTGTGCCTGCAAAGGTAGACTTTTGGTTTTTTCATTCCCTTTAAATCCTACTTGTACCTGAGCTGAACCCATGTAGGGAGCTGGCTGTAATTTCCAGCTGACCTTACTTTTGGCAGCTTGTTAGTTATCTAGAAGGCGCTGCAGGGAATTCCTGGCTGCTCCATGTGCTTCCTCTGCTGGCAGATTTCTTGCACAAAGTGCTAAAAAGGGGCAGCTGTGCATCACCTCTTCCCTGGGGTGGTTCTCTGCCGGCCTGGCACCACACCTTCACGGCCAACAGTTGGCACAGGATGATGATCTTGTCTTCCAACTGAATTTAAAAAGCTTAGTGACCTGACTAAGCAGGTATTGAGAGACTTAGGTCTCTTGTTCTGTGCTCAGAAATCACTGTGCAAGCAGGAGGTAGCGAAGCAGCGGGTGATGCTCCTGGACAGCCCCTGGCCAGGTGAGAGCAGGAGGGTGCCTGTGGGCAGCAGTGAGCCATTGAGGATGTGCTGGTGACAGCTCCTGGCCACACTGTGCTGCTGGGTTCAGGAGCCGTAACTGCAGGTTCAGCCCAGGAAAACCACATGGAAGGAGCTGCAATTGCCTTGGGTCACAGCAGCTTCCTCAGCACTTCCCAATTTCTTGCCTCAATAGATCACTGTTAATCCTCAGAGTTTTTTTGCAGCATTGCCATACCACCAGATCCTGCTAATTCATTGAAAATGTCACTGAAAACTGCTGACACAGAGATTTGTGAGCGGTGGAGCCCTAGCCTCAGTGCTGGGCTTTCTGGTGTGTTTTCTTCCTCTCTCTATACCTTCTGTGTTACAGAAAGGTTTATCTTGGCAGCATTAACCATATCAGAGCACTGGAAGTTGTTCCTGCTGTGTTTGTGTGCATGCAAATCTGGTGTGAGTGAGTTGCTGCTTTGAAGGGGAGCTTGGAGCCTGCTGGGGACTGTGCTCCCTTGCTGCTGTACGGCAGCTCTGCTTGGCTGAAGTGCTGCTTGGTAGCAGGAGAGTTCTCATTCGAGCAAAACTAAGCTGAGCTAAATGCCAAGTTGTTCCGCAGCAGGTCTGTCTGTGCATGCTGGCAGGTCACTCCTCTGGCTGTTGCCTACTCCCTCTGAGGCACCTGTGTCTGCTGCAGGGATGGCACGAGCAAATGTGTGCATTTACCCTCATTTGCTGCAGTTTGTAATCCCATGTATTAGCTTAATCCACCAGAGACTGAGTGGGGAGTCCTCAAGCTGCAGTGGTCCAGCATTGCCTGGAGTGCCCTGGCGCTGACAAAA
This sequence comes from Haliaeetus leucocephalus, assembly GCF_000737465.1. NCBI lineage: Eukaryota > Metazoa > Chordata > Aves > Accipitriformes > Accipitridae > Haliaeetus > Haliaeetus leucocephalus. The sequence goes on along the minus strand of NW_010972742.1, from coordinate 9,811,670 downwards.
TTAATGTTTCCCACCTGACATCTCTCATACAGCCTCCTGTGAGCTAGAAGAGCTCTGACCTTCTTGCTTGCATCTAATATTCCATTTTCTGGGCTGCAAAGGTGGACGAGGAGAGACAGAGGAAGGCAGGGGTGAGCAAGGGTGCTGGCTGTCAGGACTGCAGTGAGAGTGACAGTTCTCTCAGTAGCTGGGGAATTGGTATCCTGTAGCACAGCACAGAGGCAGGGCTGCCTGTTTCTCTACCTGAAAGTGCAAAACACGAACCTGCTGCTTTCCTGCTCTCTGCCTGGAGAGCCTCGAGAGGAGACTACCCAAGCAGCATCAGCAGCACTGGTATCAGTCTAACTCGGCACCTTTGGAGGAACTCGCCTTCCCCAGGGGAGAGGGAGGGCTGATTTTAGGCAGCAGGAAGACTATATTGCTACAAGCAATGGCAGGGGAACCAGCAGGCACCAGGTACTTTTTTGTACTACATGATTTGGCCAGCACGGTTAATGCATCACTCGCTAAGTAGCCAGAGAGAAACTGCCATATGGCCCGGCCTGCTGTTCGTCTACTAGAAGAACCAAAAAATATGTGTACTCCAAAGGTGCAGCTTGTTCCCGCTCTAGTATCCGGGTGTGCAGCAGGAGGGAGCAGAGCCACTGCCATCTGCTTGGCAGGTACTGGCCAGGAGAGCCTGAGGTTGGGGCAGGAGCCCTGTTTCGGCCGCTCCCCAGATCCTGCATCTGGGGTGCAGGGACAACTTCCAGGCTCCTCGTTGTGGCTACGGAGCAAATAGCATCCTCCTCTTCAGGGGATGGAGGGAGCGATACACAGAATATTCATCTTTTTTGCCCTAATCTAGCCATGGATGAAGCCTGGCAAGGCAGAGGTGTGTTGTACTGCGCAGTGCGGTTGCCTGGCCCTGCAGCCTGCTGTGTGCTGAGATGTCTGGGCTGCCTCTCCCAACTCACCAGAGCGTGAGATTTCACAGAGGTGAGTAATAAGGCTTGACTGAGTCTGTCGTGTTTGTGCCTCAGTGACCAAGGCATCTCCCAACCCTCTTCTGGCTTTTCTCCAATGCCTTCCCCCACTGGCACCAACCTGGAGGTCCTGGCTTTGTTGTGGTGGCAGTCAGCCTGGTGGAGAGATGGCTGTGACCGCCTGTGGCTTCCAGCTCCCCAGGGATGGAGACACTGGGGCTGGGGGAGCCAACCTGGGAGGAGGCAGTTGGCAGATGTTCCTTCCTGCGGTGGCATTGGTTTGAACGTGCAGCCCAGGCAGATCTGGCCCCACCGGTACTGTAAGACTGGCCTGTTTGCATGGGCCACTGACTGAGAAAGCTGCAGAACAGCCCTGGGAAGCCCAGGCGGCACGCAGCAGGTAGGGCTCAGTGTCCTTGTTCGTGTGTGGCTGGTTCCTCCTGAACCCCAGCCCTGCCCTGCTCTCATGCTGTAGCAGAGGCTGCCAGAGGACCTTTCCCAGCCCTCAGCTGGCTGCTGGCAGGGCAGGGTGTGGGCAGGCAGCTTCCCCTCCGTCTCAGAGGGATGATGGCTTTGAAGGACTGGTGACTTCCTCTGGCTGCTGGCTCCGCCTGGGCAGGGGTCTGGCGGCACCAGCCAGGGAAGCTGCACTGCTCAGGAGAGTCCAAACCCTTTCAGCACCTGAGCTGTGGCAGAGTAAGCTCCACTTGGATCATTTGTTTAACAGTGTAAATACAGACGTGTGGTCATTTCACCCACATACGGTTACGATGGTGTCATGTTTTCCCATGCGGTTGTGCAGCGGCATGCTGGTTTGCAGTGAGTGTGGGGAAACCTTTGTGGATCAAAGCAGAGCTGTCTGTGGGGAGAGGACGGTGCATCCAGCGGCTGGGAGGGCTCAGGGGCATGGTCGGCTCAAGCTTTGCACGGGAACCCCATACAACCCTGGGGAAAACCCATTAATTTCTGTCCCTCTCCTGCACTTCAGTATGACCACAGATGCCCCGAGTGCTGTGGGATGGTGCTGCAGCACCAAGGTCTGTTGTGTCATGCAGGGATGGGCTCAGGACTGTGCCCCCTGTCGCTGGTGATGCTCTGCAGGCTCTGATCACACAGGGGAGCCCCACCTGGGCCTGCCTGCGTCACCAGGTTACCTCCTCAGGGACCTGGCAGAGGACTCCGCGTCAGCCCTCTGGATCAACGTGTTTTCTTTCTGCACTTGATGAGTCCTCCCAGGCCTCCTCCCTGTCGGCTGGTACGAGTGAATAACCCCCCATCCCAGTGTGGAGCGGAGGGGAGCGGTTGAGCTGTGAATGGGAGAGTCCATTTGCTTCCAGACAAATTTCAACTGGATTCAGGGAAATCTCCAAGGTCACTCTCTGCTTTGCACTGTAAGATGGCTATTCTGCACTGTTCGCATGTTGTTGCTGCTCCTGCTGTCTGGGTTTGTTTTTTTTCCAGGCTGTCTGGGGCAGCAGCTCCTTTCCCTCCAGGAATTTTTAGGGAGGATGTTTCCAAAGGCTGTGCGGGGGCAGCTGATCTCTGCTGGCTCAGCTCCCACTAGGAGGAAAGGCTGCTGCAGGTATGGCCCCACAGCAGAACCCTGCTAATCCAGCTGCCTCTGCTGCCTAATGACTTTCTCAAGGTATTTTTAGCTGCGTGTAAACTTCAGGAAAAGCTTTTTTGTGGCCGAGTACACTGTGGCCTTTGTTCAGACTGCTGGGAATGGGGAGGTAATGGCTTGGTGCAGCTGCAGTGGCTTGCATAGCCCTTTCCCCTTGCAGTGTGTTTGCAAGCTGCTCAGGAGCATTGCAGCCTGCTGCGTGGGGTTGTCGGAGACCCCTTGAGCAATGCTGAAATCCTGCTGACCTACTCTTGCCTGTGCACAGTCTGCAGCTTGCTTTGGCAAAGCTTCTGGTTCAGGAGCAGCTCGGAAAGGAGCTTTCAGAAAGGGCTGCTCCTCCTGGGTTTCTGCACGTTGGGGTGGCTGTCAGAGGAAACCATCTTGCCTCTGCCTGCTGCCAACGACTGTCTCTGTTGCAGTCAACTTGCAAGTGCAATTAGTGCACTAAATGTCTTGGATCTTTACTTGAAGCTCTCAGGGTTGGTGGGACAGGGGCAATGAGTGGCTTCCCATGAGCTTTGTGTCCCCTTTGCTGCTTGGATGCTGGAGTTGCACAGCAGATGCAGCTGGGCAGGTGGAACAGCTCTGCATGCTGTGTACGATGCTGCATCTTCCCTGCAGTGATCTGGGGATCTATCCAAGGCATGTGTGTGGCTAGCGGGGCACATGTTGCCCTGTCCTGCCATCGTGGTGGCTGTGTGGGATGGGTGAGCACTGAAAGTGTCTCTCGGAGGGAGCTGAGGTGGCTTTTGCTGCTCTTTTCTATGTGAGAGGTACCTGGGTGTTGGCGCAAGATGAGACTGTGCCCTGCCCCTGCTCATGGGGTGGCTGGGACAAGGGAAGTTGCAGATTTTCCCCTTTATAGCAAAACTTGTCAGCATTTGGAAATGGAAGCTCAGCCTTTAGGAGCAGAGTTGCCAGCTGGAGAATTTAAAAGTAGTTGCCACCTCCCTTCCCACTGTAAGGGGGGCTTTGCTCAGGACTTGCCAACTTTCCACCTGCCAAAGGCACCAGACACGTGGCAAAAGACCAAAATGGCTTTGTAATCCCAGGCAAGCTGGACATGGAGCCTCCACTGTGTTCGTGCCAGAGGAGCTTCTACCAGGAGAGGCAAGCAGGAGCCTGGGGAGCAACTCAGTGTGTGGTTACTGCTAAATATCTGCCTCTCCTCCTGCCTGCAGCAGGGGGCAGGCAGGACCTGAGCTTGCCTGTGGTCTCTGCTGCCTCGTTGCTCTGCCAGGCGCTCTGGATCGTGCTCATGCTTTCACAGGAGTCTTCCGTCTTTGTCAGGATCATCTGTTTTTCTTCATCTTATTTTTATTTACCCATGTCTCTGAAATAGTTCTGGCACTGAACTCCAACACCACTTCTGCTTTCCGTGCCAGCGGGCTTCGTGAAATGCCCACTCCGGGCTGCCGAGGGTGCGTGCAGCCGGGATTGGGGGTCCCCAGCCAGATGCAGGGCTGAGGGTGCTGCTGCCTGTCATAGCCCCTCCACCAGCAACCTGCCCAAACAGCTTCTGTGTTTGCAGTAAGGGCAAGAAATGCAGGTGTTCAGCTGGAAGATGGGGCTCTGTGAGCAGCCAGCTGTTCATTAGCTGTGCTAGCAAATGAAGCTGCGTGCGGTGGCATCTGCACCTGTGGGTAGGACCTGGGTGCTTGGTCCAGCCTGCTGGAAAATTCCCTGTACATGGCGGATCTCAGGGCTGGCTTAAAGATGCTTCTCTCCCTTTGGGGGAAGGACAGTGTGGGCTGGAAGGAGCAAGTCTGAAGACAAGAGCCACTGCTAATTGCCTGCAGCATCTCTCTGCTTAACGGAGTGGAGAATAGAGCTCGCTGCATTTCCCTGGCTTCCTGCTCGGTGCAGGGCTGAGGTCTGGGCTCTCCTGGCTGTGAGCCAAGCACTGCCGCGATGCCCTTGGCCCGTGTGAGCTGCAACGGGGCACGACTTCAGTCTGAGGTAGCTGGTCTTGGAAGTCATCACTGTGAAGGGCAGGAACGGCCCTTTCCAGCCCTCGTGGGCAGCTTGTTGCAGGCAGGAGCTGCAGGAGGGATTTGCAGGCTGCTCCCTGCCCCAGGTGGGGTCACAGCAAGTCTGAGTACGCTGTGAGCCAACATAGGTCAGGTCTCTGGGCGCTTGGGCTTGGTCTGAGCTATCAGGGTGGTGTACGCCGACCTGTGGGCAGTTCTCATCTGGTGACTTACTGGGAGGCGGGACTGCCCATGTGGAAACTGCATCAGTGCCACCAAGTCATGCCATGGCTCTGACAGCCGAATGACATCCTCTGCGAGTGATGCTGGCCATGTGCATTGCTGGGAGAGTGTATTGCCTTGCTTGGTGCTGCTGTTGGGACCAACCTTCAGGACCCCTGGTTTTCTGCAGGGGGTAGAAACTATGAACATGAAGTGCTCACAGGTTCACTTCCAGCCTGGCTTCCTGTTGGTGCACGTGAACTGGGCAGGAGCTTGACCGAAATGACTTATTGGATCATGCTGCCTGTAATGCAGAGGAGAGACTTGCACTTTGTGGAGTCTGTGAGCTCTTCCTGAGAGTCCTGGAAAGGTTGTGAAGTTTCATGCTTCTAGTGGGAGACTTGAAATCACTGCCTGCCTGTTCATCTGGGGCTCTGCAGGTCAGACAGCTGGAAAGTCTCCAGGTCTTGGTGCAAACTCAGTGGCCACTACCCTCTGGGACTCCCATCTCCCTTCCTTCTGCATTGCAGTAACAGGATTTGCTCCCTCTCCCTTTCAGATGGAGCAAGTCCCCTTACTGCAATGCAGAAGCCGCATGGGAGAGTTGATGTATTACAGTTCATCAATTTGCTTTCCAAAAGTAAGGATAATGGGTATAAGATCAACATTGAATGGTGCCCAATAAAAGGCAGAAAACCTTAGAGCAGCAAACAAGCACTGGGTTAGTTGAGTCGTTCATATTAACCAGGCTTTACCCTGTAACCAACAAGCAAAGGCACCTGCTACATCTCAAGCTACTGCCACTAACCGAGTGAGGCTTCCCAAGAAGGGAATAGGAGAAGCTGCCCGACATGTACCTGTTTCTGTCCCAGCTCTGCAAGGCATCAGGCCTGGCAGCGAAGGCAGTGACTGGCTTTGTGCCTCCACCTGGTGACAAGACCGGGTGTTGCATTTTAGCCTACATATTTCGGTTTTATTTGGGGGACGGGGAGGGAAATCACCGGGGAGGTGTTCTGGGTGGGGTGATGGGAATGAGCAAATCTTGCTACTCTTTTTAAGGACAAAGTGTATAAATAGACACCTCTTAGTTTTCCCCTGGCTTGCCTTTGTAGTGATATGTTATGGGATGTTTGTCATATTTATTCTGCCTGCCTTTGCACTGCAGGCGGGATGCACGCTAACTGGGGTGTCCTTAGGTCCCTGTGGGGTGGCTGAGCGAGCGGAGGGGCAGAGGTGCAGTTTTCCATAACGTGAAGGGTGCACCGAGTCAAACGCCAACCTCCCCTGCCTCCTAACTGGATCACAGTGTTAGTGGGGGGGATTTACCCTTCTCTCTTCCCCACCTCCCCCTGTCACGTAATCCACTTAATCCTCTGACAATAGGACTCTATTACTGTCAGCTCTGCGGAGCCAATATTGCTAACGGGCAAGCTGTCTTCTCCGTCTTGCATCAACAAAAGAACTAGCCAAATCTAGAGTCTTCGTAACTTCAGCAATGATCCTACAAAGCAGAATAAACACAGCTTGATTTAATAGGTATACAGGTCTCCTCTTAGCACTGCCACTTTAAAAACAAAACCTCTCATGTTTACACGTATTTAACAAATGTGGATTAACTTTACTGCTTTTCTTACTGAAGGCAACTTTGGGAGCTGCCTGTTTTACTGGATCACACTGCGGGTCCAGTTCAGCCGTCGTGCTGCCCTGGGAGGGAATCCGGAATCTGGGTGGGAGTGCCGGAGGGTGGATAGGGTTGGGGAGTCTCTGTAGCTGTTGTTTTAGCTGTGTGTTCAGTCTTGGCTCTGGTCTGTGCCCTCAAGGCCACTGATGCAGAGCGGGATATGGCTGAAGAAAACCAGTGTTGAGGTTTTAACGTTGTGGAAATCTTTTCCTCAGCTCCTGTTGTCTAAGCAGCTAGGCTGAGGTATTGCAGGTCCCTTCTTGGCACCAGGGGGTAGATTTAGGCCTGGGAGATGGACCTCTGGTTCTAGCTCCTGAACACTGTGCAGTCTGCGTGGAGCTTGGTGTGTGGCTAAGGCTATAGTGGCTTGATGCCCACTAGACCTTACCATCCTCAGACAGTGCCTGTGCTTTCTTGCCTTCCCTGACTGGCTGTAGCCTACTTGAGGAAAGATAAACACACAGCATCCCTTCTCCATGCCCTGTGTCAGTAGTCTGGGGCTAACCACTTGCTATGGCACTGGGATCCCTTAAACCCTGCCCCAAACTGCCTTATTTCCAGGGTATCTTAACATAGAACCAGTCATGGGGAATGGAGACATTGCCTGGCTCAAGAAGAGGTGGGTGGCAGCAGATGTTCCTGTTGACTCAAGCACTGCTCATTGGATCTGGAGTTGTCCAGTGGGCTGGCTGTAGGCAGCTGAACAAGTTGTGTGATGTTCCCCAGGTGGTAGCCTCCATCTCCAGAAGATCATGCTCCCTAGAAGATCACACCATTCCAAGGCAATGGCCTGTCCCACTTACCTTTTACTCTTGTTTCCTGCAGGGGTCCTGACAGCTGGAGAGCACAACTTCCCCTTCCAGTTCCTGCTGCCAGGTATGATGCAGATAAATGGCTAAAGGCACTTCCATGTAAACCTTGGCTTTTGCAGCCTGTCAACCTGTGCTGAGCAGGGCTTGGGCTGGATGGCAGAGGCAGGCTGGCATCTTGGCCCGGAGACGCTCTAGGGAGTGTAAGGTCAGCCACAGACAGCAGAGGAGCTTAGACAAGCAGGTACTTTCTGCGTTGGTGCAAAGCCAGGTCTGAAATGTTGCTGATGCCTCTCCAGGCATGATCCTGTGAGCTCTCTGGGCATGCGCAAGGGTCCTGGCCTGTGACTAGGCAGTTGTCCTGCACACAGTGTGCTCAGAGAGAAGATCTCTGCTCTTGCACCTGTGGCTGCAGAGGATCCCTTCTGTAAGGAGCTGGCAGCAAGGTCTCAAGTGACCTAAGTGTTCAGCCCCAGGTCTTTTTTGGGGGAATCCCCATGTGTTCTATCTCTCAGGTGCTTGCAGAACTCCTCAGGTAAAGAGGAAAGCTGTTTAAAGGGATTATACTTCCAGTTCAGAAACACTTGGCCTGACTCAGCCTTATGATCATTTTCTTTCTCTTCCAGCCTCTGCTCCTACATCGTTTGAAGGCCCTTTTGGCAAGGTCCTCCATCAGGTGAAAGCTGTGATAGACACACCTCGCTTCTCCAAGGACTACAAGTGCAACAAGATCTTCTACATTCTCTGCCCTCTCAACTTGAACGACATCCCTGACATTGAGGTAAGAGCAAGGAGCAGTGTGGCTGGGAAGTGCCAAGGCTTCAGCACTTGTCCTTGTCCTGCATGCTGTCTGGGGAATAATTGTGTGGTTGGACAACTCTCTGACTGCATGCCCTGACTGTGCAAGAGCAGGACAAGGACTCCTGATCTGTCCTGCCTTGCCATCAGTCGCTGTTCCAAGTGATTTTTGACTCTTCTGCATGTTGCTTTGAAAGACGTAGGTGAATTTTCAGCATGTAGAGAGAGGTGTTGGCCAATACCACCAGGTGCTTGTAGAGACCTGGATTTGGGGAACTTGCTTTGGAGGGAAGAGCAACTAATAGGACAGCAAAACTGGGGGGATAGAGAAGTGAGACCTGTTGTCTGGGTAGTGCTGTGTTGCTGGTTCTTTGCATCCTCTTAGACCAGATATTTCTACTTGCTTGTTTTGAATCTCTTGAGTGTTTTTCTGGAGGCTCTCTGACTCTCTTGAGCGAACCTCTCTGTCTCTCCGCTGTCCTGCAGCAGCCCAACACTATGTCAATCACCAAGAAGTTCAACTACAAGCTTGTGAAAAGTGGCAACATTATCTTGACTGCCACCTCGGATCTGAAAGGTTACATCGTGGGGCAAGCAATCCAGCTCCGCACGGACATAGAGAACAAATCGGGCCGGGACACTGGGGCTGTCGTAGCCAGTCTGCTCCAGGTAAGCATCCAAAAGGGTGATTCTTCGGCTTGTATTGGTACTCGATCCCCCTGAGGCCTCTGTGAAACTGGGGCAGTTCTCACCATTGTGTATCTCGCTGTGTGTGGCTGGGAGATGGTAGCAAAGAGTCCAGACCTCTGGCTAATGCTGTTTCTCTCTACCTTCCTGGGGAAAGAGGTAGTAGAACTTGTTTTGCTTATACCAACTCAGTCTATCATATCATAGTGGGTATTTCTGCTCTGTAATATGCACGTTAGGTTTGTGCTTGTGCTTCTTTGACAAAGCAGTTGGATGGTTTTGTGTCCTGACTTATGTTTGTGGGAGACAGAAGACCACCTGCAATCTTTCTGCTAGCTGTATTTTCCTCTGTCTGTACAGAAAGTGGCTTATAAATCCAAGCGCTGGATTTATGACCTGAGGACCATTGCGGAGGTGGAAGGCTCAGGAGTGAAAGCCTGGAAACATGCAGAATGGAAGGAGCAGATCCTCGTTCCGGCACTGCCCCAGTCTATTCTGCAGGGCTGTAGCCTCATACATATTGACTACTACATCCAGGTGAGTACCTTGATGCTCTTGGGGAGCAGCAGTGGGCTGTGCTGCAAATTCTATGCTCCCTTCTGGGAGCTCAATTGCCAAACTCTGTAGCTGTGTGGTGCGGGTGGCCCTCGCATCAGGTGAACCTTCCCAGTGCAATGTATAATGAAGAGGATGCCACTATTTTTCCTTCTCTTCCAGGTTTCCCTCAAGTCGCCAGAGGTTTCAGTTACTCTCCCCATTTATATTGGTAACATTGCTGTGAACAGGGTGCCTCTGAGCCCCTCCCAGTCCATCCAGCACATACCGTCTGCAGTGGTACCCAGTGCCCCCCCGGAGGAAGAGGAGGCTGCCAGTGGTTATCATCCGATGGACAATGTCTCGATCCCCACCAAAAGCCATTCCCAGCAGCAGCCATTTAGCTATGCCCCAGGACTGAGCTTCCAGGAGATAAGGGTGGACTCGGAGCAGACAGGCTCCCCAAACCATCCAACGCTCTGCCTGTCGACAGGAGCCACTGTCCCTTACTATGCTGAGGGGAACGTGGTGCCCGTCCCCACGGCCAGCTCTCTCATTTTGCCTCCGGAGTACAGCACGTGGGGCTACCCATACGGTGAGCAGCCCCTTCCCGAGATCTAAACGGGCTGGCAGTGTGGTGGTAGTTTCCTAACACAAGAGTCTCTTCACTAGCTGTGAATTGGGTGGGAGTATGGGGATGTTAGCCTGCCAGGGGCTGTTTCAGAGGGGATCATGAGATCTCTCTGCTTGCTTTAGCCTCCAGAGGAATCCCCTCTTACAGCTGTAAAAGCCGGCTGTCCATTCCCACGTCTACACCCGTGCCTGCCCTGGGCTCGTCATGAGAGGATCTCCCTGTTCTTAATGAGCTTTCAGCCTCCCACTGATAGAAAAACTTCTTGGCTTGTAGTGAGGCTGGTGGGAGCAGAGCCAGGGAAATGATGTAACTGAAATCTTCTGTCTGACTTGGAGTGGGCCTGCAGCTGGTCTGAAGATACAGGCTGTGGGGGTGGGAGCTGAGAGACTGTCCAGGGTGGAAAAGCTTGGGGAAATCCCAGCCTGCTGGATTCCTGGGGCCATGCTTGTCTCAGGCGGCTGAGGTGGCAGAGACCAGCGGTGTCCCTTAGCACAGACAGACTGTTAGCATGGTCCTACCCAAATAAACCCGTTTGTTAGCACTGGGGTAACGAGACACTTGATGTGTTGCTTCAGCCCTGGCTGGGACACATGGAGCACAAGTCACCTGTGATCTGGAGGTATTGGAGTACATGAGAATGCTTGTGAAAGAAGGAGAACAGAACAGGACTTCGAGGTGCTGATTTTAACCCCTGTAGGCATCAGGACAGGGGTGGGACTGGCTGGCTCAAATTCTGTGTGTGCACACACGAACCCCATATATTTCAGCGGGGCAGGTTATAGGGTCCTGGAGAGAGAGTGCCTGCATGCATGATGCGTACACGTTGGCAGTTTGCTTTACTCTGCACCAAGTTACATAGACTGGGGTGAAGGGAACCTCCCAAACACCCACCATAACTGCTCTTGCTCTTTCTTTCCCCCGCAGAGGCGCCTCCATCCTATGAGCAGAGCTGCAGCAGTGCCAACTCCAGCATCAGCAACGGCAACTAGCCTCCCCTGCTTTGAGTCCCGCTGGCGCTGCCCACCCCCAGGCGCCACGGTTCACCTGCCTACTGCAAAGTCTGGTACAGCACAAGGCGTCTTTTTATCTCTCTGGCTGCTTGGTGGGGTAAATGGCACATCCCAGCCTGGGCTTTTTAAGTCTCTTTCTAGGTGTGGGGAGAAAACAAAAAGGGCAGCCAGAGCAGCTTGCATGTGTGTGTAGGAGAGGTCTGAGAAACTGAACTGTCTCCTTCTGCTGCACCGAGTGCTGGAGAACCGGTTTTGCCCCAGGGATGCCCTCTGCAGCAGCCTGTGTTTAAAGTACTGTAGTCAACACTAACTGCTTTACTATCAAAGCACCTGCGATGCCTTATCTGAAATGCTCCTGACTTGGCATGTCTCCACTGTAGGTGAAGGCTGGGCTGTGTGGACATTTTCTTCTCTTTTAGGGGCCATGTGCTCTCCAGAAATGGTTTTGACAGCCCTTCCTCCTTGTTCTCATAGGTCCTAAGGGTAGCTGAAACAGGAGGTTTCTTGGAGTAAGCAGGTTTGGAAGGTCAGGGACTCTTAAAAAGCCAAAAGCACAAGCCCTCGCTATACTTGTGTTGTGGGGTGAGTGACCGGCAGCCTTCGGTCCTCTTGCAGTGGGCTGCACCACTGCCTGCATGCAGTGAGAGGAGAGCAGGCTCTGGCAGCAAGGAGCTTGCTGGGGCACTTGCTCATAACCCAAGAGGCCCTGATGAGCTGTGGAGGGAGAGCCTGGTGTTACCATGGGGTGCCCACCAGCCAGCTTCTGGCCTTTTTCAGCAAGGGTGACTTTTCTCTGAAAAGCCCTGTAGGAGAGAGTCCATCCTTGCTTGCTGCTAGACTGCAGCACCCAGGATGAACAGCGCTAGTCAGTCTGCAAGTGGGGGGGACCAGATCCCCCGTGTCCCATCTCCCACCCCTGCAGGGTGCTCTCTCCATCTCAGCTGCCACTGCCTTCGGCAGGCCAGAATTACATGACAATCAAGTTACAAAAGTCTGTCCGATGCTACCTCTGAGTCTGCCCAAGGACCTTGTCCATGGAAGCCCTTCCTTCTGGGATGACACTCCCTCGAGGCTCAGCCTGGGGTCTCCTGCAGGAGCAGTCAATGCTGCCAAGCCAGTGTGCAAGGGTGCTTGGCCTGGGGACTGTTATCTCTGTGAGCTGGTACTGGTTTACCGCTTGTCTCCTGAGCCGCCTCTCGAGCCACAGCAGGATGTGAAAATGAGTGAATGGGAACACAAAGTGCTACACCTCATTTGCAGCCTCCGCTGGACCTGGCAGGTCGGGGGAAGAAGCTGGTGGATGTAAAACAACACTTTTCTTTTGCGCTTTTCCCCCCTACTTGTTTAGCTTTTTTAGTATTGACTGCCCAAGCTGAGGAAACCACAAACCAGATACTTAAGAGCCGCTGGCATCCAGCCACAGCTGAAACTGTGGACTGCAGAACTTTGGCACCTCTGAGAATTGGTCTCCATGCTGCCTCATGCTGGGCAGGCAATATTTAACAAACTTGTTAGGAGCACTACAGCCTCTGCCTCCTCATTTTAGCCTGCCTCTGCACACCCCTGGCAGGCAGCTAGGGACATACCCTGCTTTGCACTCTTTCTTTGCAAATGCTTTTTATCTTATTTTATTTTTTTTTAAGTGTTGAACTGCTTTAATTATAGTGTAGAGAAGGTGCCATTCTGAGCAGTGCTGGCACAACATGCACCAATGTTGATAGAATGATTGTCATTGTTCCTGAATATATATATATATGAGATGAAGTTTTGTTTTTAATGATTGAATTCAGAAATACAAATTTTAATGCTGTATTTAATAAATTATTCTAAGAGAAATGCTGTGCTTTTTTATCCATTTCTGATGCTTATCCATGTGCCTGTTCATGCCAAATCCAGGAATGCACTTTGCTGACTTCTTACAAAATGAAGCAAGTTTTTTGCTCTCACCAGGAAGGATGGTGACTTCTGCCAAGGCAGCTCGGGGGCAACAAGCATGGTGCAGCCTGACTGTGGTGCTGGGCTCATAGTTCCAGATGGTTGGAGGGAGTTTGGCACCGTGTGGGCTCAGGTCTGGAGAGAGCAGCCACTGCACTGCTGCTTCCCTGGCCCTGGGTCCCAAAGCCATGGTTTGTCCAAGTGGCCCATGGGTCTTGGGCAGTGCTCTCTGCTGTCTGACTGGAGAGGTGGGCTGGTGGGGAGGAAGGGGAGAGTGGAATCTCCCTTCAGGAGAACAGAGATGGAACAGCCAAGGTCTGGCTGGAAGGGCTGGAGACCACCAGCCCATGCCCTCTCCTAAAGAGCCATTTGGAATAAACTTACTTAAAATGGAAGAAGGCTCCTCCCCACACCCACAGTTTGGTGATACCATGTCTGAAGCATGTAGGTGTTGCCTAAATGTTGTCATTGTGAGTAGCCTTAGGTGTGATCTGTGTCTCAGACACGAGGATCCTTCTTCACCCTCTGCTCAACTTATGCTTCTGTCCAGCTTTTATTATTCAAGACTCTCTCCTTTGTCTGGTGGTCTGTGCCTGCCATGAAAAGTATCCTTGATATGCAGCAGGTCAAAGGCAGGTGCTTGTTTGTTCGTAACAGTATGTCTCTTCCCCAATGCTCTTCCTCCCAGTTAGTTGAACCTGCTTTGCCTGGCTCAGCCTGTAGCTCCTGTGGCCTTCCTTGCTGTTGGCAGTACCTATCCCTTCTTTCAGCCCTCAACCCAAATCCCTTCCACACCTCTGGAAAAATTCCTACGAGCCATCAATCCTTCTGGAAGTGCTGGGTTGGGCTACAGGCTCCTAACCCAGCTGGGGTCTGGGAGAGGCAGCCTGGGCTGGGACTGGATTCCCGGTTCCTTGTTCTCCATCCCTGAAGCTGAGCTGCTGGTGACGTGTCCAGCTCATGTTCCTTGGCTGGAAAACTGGAATGCTGTTTGGTTACTGTGGCCAGAGCCCCTGGGATGCCCTTCTATACCCCCAGCCAGTGTCTGTCCTCCTCGTTTAAACTTTATAGCTGGGAATGCACTGTTAATGGTGGAGGCTGTGGAGAGGAGAGGCCAGCTGCATCTCACACAGTTCCTGTGTTCTGCCCTGTGTCTCTGCAAGTGCTCCTGTGCACCTGAGCTTGCTCTCCCAGATTGTATTTGCTAGAGACTGGTCCTTCACCTCTTGCTGTACGTGGTGTCCCCTTTGCAAAGCAAGGAGCAAACGGGCACACTCTTCTTCATTGGTGAGGAGTGTCCATCTCCGCTGGCTGCTGTGGAGGGAGCAGGAACGAGCTGGAGCTAGACCTCATGGTAGTCCTTGTTCTTTTGGATGCTAGGGCTGGGCACACACAGGTCCTGCAGAGAGAGGCCTCGCTCAGACCTGTGAGGCAGCACCAGACAGGATGCAGCAGGACATCACCCTAAGTTTGTCTCTGAGCAACCTCACTGTTGTGCAAGCAGACAGAAATAACTGGCAAAGCACTGTGGTTTTCAACGTTCCTGCCCAGCTTTGCCTGTTCCCCAGTGCTGCGGCAGGGAATTGAAGCCTGACACAAAGAGCCTTGTTCATGATTCACAGACCCCTTTGAAACGGTCCAGGACTGCAGGATGGAGAAGTTAGTCCAGCTCTTCTTAAACCTACCCACAGTTGTAGCCTCAGGGTGCTATGGCAGCAAGGTCCTCAGGGTATACGAGTACTTTGGATGAGCACGATGGGGCTAAAACCAATGTTTGGGTCTGAGTATGGTCCCCTCTGGAGAGGGCAAGTGGACAATCCCTCTGTCCTCTGACTCGCTGCTGTCTCTTCTCTGCAGCAGCCTCTCTGGCTTCAACCTCTTTAAGTCCTGGGGAGCTCCTGTAGGCCCCGAGTTACCCCTCTCTCCTCTTTCTGAACTCTGGAATAAAGAGGAAAAAAGCCCATTTTTTCCAAACTCAGCTCTGGGTAAAAAACTTCAGTGCACAGGAATTCATTCAAATTCCTGGCTCAAATTTTTTACGCAATTGGTTTTGGTTTTGTTTAAAATGGGGAGGGGAAGTGGTGGAGCGTGAGTGAAGCTTGTGAACTAATTGTTTCCAAACTCAGCAATCAATGGAAAATACCAAAATTATCTTCCGTTTTTTTTTTTCCCTGCTGCTGCTTTTTTGTCCTTCATGGCTTTGTCCTTGTCCCACTCTCCACATGTGCCACCTCCATATTTTTGGCTTTTTCCGTGTTGTGTCCTGCTAAACTCTGCTTTGGCACCTGTTGTCCCACTGCCTGCAGGAGATGGGGAAAGAGGAGACAGGGGATGCAAAGGCTCTTCTTTTTGTTGGATGGTGATTCTTTTTTAGTTTTCCACTGAACTTCCAGTAGTTTTGTAAAAGTTAAGTATTTTCTCCTAGGAAGTTTTCCTGTTGAGCCAGCACAAGAGAGGAGATAAAGGGTGTTCTGGGGTCCATTGGGTTTTTATGCTGTATTTTAAAATATTTCCAACTATCTGCAACAGGAATGTCCCATCCTTCCTCCCCAAGAGAGGCTGGTGGGGTAAAGCCCTCAAAACTTGTGCCCTTTCTTGTACCAATACTCGTGGCTGTAATTCTTTATTCCTGTGGTTCTCTTTACAGATTTTGGGGTTTTATACAACAACATTTATGATGGCTCTGTTCAACCTAAGACTTCTGTGCAATTTATTACTGGGTTTTAAAATGTAAACTATCAGTTTTACATGTTTACCACGGCTTCTGGGGAGTATTTTTGTCCTGGGTTTTAAACCACCAAATGTAGAGAACTGAAAAACGTAAATAAAGATCTCCTTTTTTAAGATCACGTGTGCTTTTGCTCGGGGTAAATGTGTGATGAGCACCGTCTGTGCGCCGAGACCTGCTGGGACGGCCTGGCAGAGCCGGTGAGAAGTGGCTCCTGGCTTTCAGAGGAGGCATCCGCGTCTACAGCTGAAGCTCAAAAGCCGATTTCTAGCTCTTACACGCTAAAGCAAAGCCACGTCTCCTCCAACGTAGTGGGGGCACCGTTGGGGCGGGAAAACACAGGCGGGGTGATCTAAACTGTCCCTTGCTCCCACGATGGAGAAAGGTCCAGCTGGAAGGACTCGGACTCCCAGCCGGAGGAAGCACTGGGCCGGTGGGGTTGTTCTCTTCCTGCCGGCAGGAATCCCAGGATGTGGAGGTCCGTCCCTGCTCGCCCCGCACGGTGCGGGAGAGGGCGATGTCAGCCCGGCTGGAGGGCCGGAGCGGGAGCCGCCATGGCGGAGCTGTTCGCTGGCCCCACGCTGCCTGGGGCTGAGCCCCTGCCCCGGGCTCCGCAGCTCCTCTCTGGGGCTCGCAGCAGCTGCTTCAGGAAAATGGGGAGTTCATGGCAAAACAGAGCTCGTCCTCGCCCCTCTCGCGTTAAGTAGCACGTGAGGCTACACCGGTGGAGCCGCAGGGTTCGAGGCGGGATGAGAGCCATGGCACGCGACCGTGGGCTGCGAGAGCTCTACGGGTTCCCGGTTATTCCTGCTTCTTGCGGGAGCCTCTGCCCTTCCTGATGGCCCAGGGAGGTTTGTCCCAGTGGCTGCAGCGTCCCCGGCTCCAGCTGGGAAAGATGGAGCCCCAGCAAATGGAAGGGGAGAAGTGCCACCAGACCCAGGGGCCTGATCGGCCGTCCTGCCCTACCACCCTCCCTCTCGCCCCCGTCCCAAAGGCGCGAGGGCCCCTGCGGGTGCTGGGACCTGGGCGCGTGGTGGTTTGTAGGAGCAGGGATGAAGGCGGGCGATTCCCTCCTTCCCGTCCTCCCACGTCAAGTTGAGCATCCCCAGTGCAGGATGGTGATGATGTTCCAGGGCGACGCTGGCCCTCGCTGGAGCCGAGGCTTTCCTGACGCGCCGTTTCGAGGTGCTGGTGGTTTTAGTTTGTGCGGGGAACGGTCACTCCATCCTGGGGGGTTGCCAAGGGGGAAGGACACCCGTCGCTTGCCAGCACCATCCTCAGCTGTCTCAGCTCCTTCCCCGGCCTGAGGCAGGGAGCCATGGGACCCCCGGGGTCCCCACACAGCGGCAGGCACCGGAGGGGCCACGGTGGGGGCTCCGCGGGGATGCTGCCTTGGTCCTGCCGGAGCTGCCAGTGCAGAGTGGGGTTCTCCGGGGGCTTAATTAATTAGCTGCTGCTAAACTGGGGTAGAGGCTGCTCTGATGGGATGAAGCAGGCCGGGGGGCGAGGTGGTGGCCGGGCCGGGCAGGGCCTCCCCCGGCGGCGGCGGGTCCCGCCTCAGGCCCGGGGACTCTTATTTTGACCGCGGCGCGGCCGGGCGG
>NW_010972742.1:9792203-9794157 GCF_000737465.1 Haliaeetus leucocephalus | reverse complement strand
GCCCCGGGCTGGGGCTCGGGGCTGTCAGCCCGGCGGGGCGGCCGAGGGCCGGGGCTCGACGGAGGAGTTAGGGCAGCGCGTGGCCCGTGCTGGGCTCCCCGGTGCGGGTCTGGCAGCGCCGAGGTCACTTTGTTGTCAGAACTGGGGCCAAATCCTGAGTTACGCGGGTTCGTGCGGGCACCGGCACACTCTGCCATCTCACGTCCTCCTGGCTTCAATAAGTGCATCTTTTGACACAGCGATGGCCTCCCGCCCCGTGGGTGCTAACGGAGCAGCACCCGTGCAGCGAAGGTGTCGGGACGAGAGCGGTGGTAACCCCAGATGTGAACCCAGCAGCGGGCCAGGGTTTTTGGAGAAAGCGGCCAGAAGCAGATGGTGGCCAGGGCCCCTCACAGCCGCTGCCCGCACGACTCGGGGTGCTGGAGGGCGAGAGTCTCGCCGCAAAGCAAACGAAACCTCGCAGCCGTCTGCCCGCCATGTTGGCGTGGGGCTGCAGGCCAAGGGAGGGAACGTCGTTCCTCCTGATAATACAT
The DNA here is from genome assembly GCF_000737465.1 of Haliaeetus leucocephalus. Lineage (NCBI taxonomy): Eukaryota > Metazoa > Chordata > Aves > Accipitriformes > Accipitridae > Haliaeetus > Haliaeetus leucocephalus. The sequence goes on along the minus strand of NW_010972742.1, from coordinate 9,793,624 downwards.
GTGTAAATTGACGTCAGGGCGCTTGAAAGCTCCCCTTTCCCTCCAAGAAACAAGTGCTCCCCTGCCCGGGGAGGCGGGTACAGCAGCATCTGCCTGTTCCTGCGTCTCCCCGGTGCCGGTGTGATTACCCTGGGTGGCAGCCGAAGCAGCTGTGGGGCTAAAGGAGCCCTTGGAGGCGTTTATCTCCCCCCTTGCAGTATCTTCTGCTTTACCGAAGAGCTGTAAAAGAGCTAATTGTTTTGGAATCATGGATTTATGGGCCTGAGCATTAGGAGGGGCCCCGTGAGATTTGGGAAGGTGAAAGCAGCTATTGTGGGTGCTAGGGGTGTGGGAAAGGGAGTGAAGTGGCTGGAAGGGACCCCCCCCCCCACCCCCCCCCCCCCCGACCCTCTGGGGCAGGACTGGGGAGAGCTGCTTCCTCCTCCCTCGCACGTCCATCCCCGTCTTTAGCCAAGACGGACTCCTGAGAGCTTGCACGCATCAAAATAACACAAAAGTGGGAGAAGTTCCACCAGGAGGTGCTTTTCAAAGGGTAGTTTTTTGGCAGGAGGATGGAGGGACTCCGACTCTGGGATCTTCCTGCACGGGTTTTGTTTCGGATTTGGGGCAAGCGCTGCCGCTGGGCGCTGTCGCGGCGGGGTTCTGCTGACACTTCGGGCAACTCGTCATCTCTCCGTTAGGAACGGCTGGTGCTCTTGCCCCCCAGCAGCGCCGGACCGGCCGCGGGTGGGGGACAAAACCCGCGGTGCGAGGGGCCAAAGCCGCCGTCTCGGGGGCTCTCGGTGCCAAGAGTGAAGAGTCCGTGGTTTGGGGGTCCGGCGAGGCCGTGCGTGGGGAGCGAGGGGCCCTGTCCCCATGGCTGCCCTGTCCCCGTCTCACCCCATCCTCAGCCCACCCCCAGCCCCGCTCCAGCCGTACGGCAGCCGCCTGACGGGCGCCGCCATGACGCCGCACGGCCAGAGGAGCCCCGCGGGGGCCGCCATGCTGCCGCGCGCATGCGCGGTGGCCGGCGGAGCGTCTCCATTGAGAAGAATGAGGGGAAAGGGGCGGAGCCAAGGCGTGAGGAGCCGCCGAGGGGGCGGGGCTACGCTCCGGGGCTCCGGCCATGGCCACAGTGGATGCCGAGGTGAGTGAGAGCGGCGGCGTCCATCTACCCGGGCGGGGGGAAGGAAGATGGGGGAGCGTGGAGTGGTATCGCCCAGGGCCAGGCGGGTTCTGTCGGAGGCCGGGAGGGGGGCCGTGCCCCCGCCGCCCCATGGTTCAGTCCAACTCCTCTGAGGGGAAGAATGTGGGAGCTGCTGCCATTGTGTGTAGGGGGGCCCGGGACTCTGTATAAGTAACACCCCTCCGCGGTGAGTCAGTGGTATGGGCCATACAGGTTCCGGGGTTCCCCCCCAATGGGAGCGAGTGCGTCTGGCGGA
>NW_010972742.1:9791600-9791815 GCF_000737465.1 Haliaeetus leucocephalus | reverse complement strand
CCGCGCCGGGCGGGAAGGGGAGGCGCGCCGTCAGGCGGGCTGTAGTGCCTCCCGCCGCCTCCCGGGGGGCGGCCGCGGCCTCCGGCTTTCTAGGAACCGGGGCCCGGGAGGGCTGCGGGGAGGCGGCGAAGCCGCCTCCGGGGAGGAGGCCCCAGAGTTTTTCCTCAGAAAACTCCGAGTTTCCTCAGAGGCCGAGCGGCCCGGCCCGGCCCGGC
>NW_010972742.1:9702461-9791589 GCF_000737465.1 Haliaeetus leucocephalus | reverse complement strand
GCTCCCCGTTGCGGAGCCCGGGCCGGCTCTCTCCCTCGGGGCGGCGCGCCGGAGCAGGCCCAGAAGCCGCCCCTGGCCGTCAGCCGGGCGGAAAAAGCCTCCCTCCGCCGGCTGTCGGAGGGCGAGAGGGGAAGGGAGGGCCGCGGCGTGCCCGGGGGGCGCAGCGGCCTCCCTGCGGTTCGACGGCCGGCCAAGCCCGGGCTGCCGCGGTGCCGGCCTCCGCAGAGCCGTGACCGCCGTTACCGGTGCGGGGCTCGAGGAGATACCGGAATCGCATCCAAAAATCCCCACAGGAAACGAAGTTTGCCGTGTAATGACAATTAGCCGTGATTAGCCAGATCTGTAAGCGTCCCCAAAGAGTGCAGCACGCAGCTCGACTACCCCATAAAATTATGCGAGCGGCACAGGGAGTTGAAACGTTGGCTGCGCTTGCCGTGTTGCTTTACGCCAGACTGAAACTTTTCCCTCGCTTTTGTGAGAGAATATAAACTCTCTTTATAAGTCTGTTTGCCCTCAGGTGAACACTAGATTGCAGCGTGCTGGCTGCTGAGCCTTCACATGCACGAAGAGAGCAACGAGATAATAATAGAGGTGTACGTTCATGTACAAACTGCATAAGAGCTGGAGATGAGTGGATGCTCCATAAATGTGGCCGGATGTAGTCACTTACCGATCAGCGTCTCCCGACAGCTGGGTTACACCTCACCGTTCAGGTGTGACAGGCAGTGCTGCAGGCTTTCCCAGCTTTCTCCCTGAAATACTGTGTTCAGAGGGTTGTGCTGCAGCAGGGAACTTCTGCCCGGTGCGGGATGAAGTCTGTAGCACGGCCACACAAGTGGCAACAGCAGTTCTTTGCAAAGTGCTGCAAAGACAACTTGAATTTATCACTCGGACAAGATTCCCGTCATCTTTGGTGGGAGTTTTGTCCAAGGCTTTCCTTACACTTCCTGTTCCATCACAACTGCATCTCAAGGCCTGATCCTGCTGCCCTTCCTTTGTGCTTTTGAAGAGGATCAGGTGTTTATCTTGCCGTGTGATAGAGGAATCAGCCCTCAGGTGCTTTTGTGACTCCATGGTCCGGTTTTGCCTTCGGCTACCTCGGTGTGATTGCTTTCAGAAGAATGGCATGGCTGTAACCGGGGCAGGAGTTGGCTCATAACCCGTCAACTCTTAATGCACAGGTTAGTCGTAACACTACAGATGCGCACCTTTTATTTTGGGAAGCATCTCCCAGGAGTCCTGGCTGGGTCTGCTCTGTATGCAGAGCTTTAAGAAACATTGCTCTTAGAATCAGGCTTAATATCCACAGATGTTGCCGTGGAGGGAACAGTGACTCATTTGGAGTTTAATTCTTCCCCTCCCCCATAAACTCAGTTAAATCTGAGGCCAGATCGGCCTTTGCTTATACCCCTCTGAGGCCAGAGGGGAGGAAGTTGGTATAAATCAGGCTGGAATTCAGAGACCGGAGGAGATGCTCTTTGCTTCCCCAGCGCTGGCGGGGGAGAGCAAGGACCAACATCCCACAGCTGTGGTGTTCTGCAATGTGCCAGTTGGAGCAGAAACGAGGGATTATTTCAGTTGGTCAAGAGAGGTGCAGAGGTGTGTTCCTGGGAGGAGATATTTGCTCTGAGCCAAGAGCTGGATGGGAGTGGGCCGGTTGGAAGAGTGCTGCAGACAAAGTTGTTGGCAGTCAGCTAGCTCAAGACAAAAGCTTCCAGTATGGAATAGCTTCTTGCCAAATCTTAGTGTTGATGGGTGAGGGAGAATCTCTCCGAGCACCAAATTCTTCATAAGTTCTGAGTTGTAAACTTCGGTGGTTATTCTCTTCTGGGTGCCTTACTCGGAGGCTGCCCCAAGTAATCGCTGTGCTTCAGGAAACTGTTGAGCTGCCAGGTAGTAGCTGTGCTGCAGTCATTAGGAGCAATAAACATATTGCTGCAGAGAAGCCTGGTTTTGCTGTTGGTGCTTTTTAGCAGGTGTCTTATATCCAGTCTGGTTTGGGGCTTTTACGTATTTTAGACCTACTGTGAATACAGCACTAAAGATTAAAGTTTAAGGAATTGAGTTTGTCTTGCTCAGCCAGTTTTATGGTAGTGCAGATTCATTGAATTTGATGCTGCTACTCCAGTTTGCATCAGTTTAGTACAGAGCATCAGCTGACCTTGTGTTTGTGTGTTTCCTAAAATGATCGTTTGGTGTGAGCTTGAAAAGGGAGTTTCAAGCCACGATGTTTTTCCTCAGGCTCGTGCTAACCTCAGGAAGGCTGGTGCCTGCATGCTAAGCAGAAAGTAAGGTGTGTGTGTGGCTTTGAATGAAGTGGTTCTCTTCAGAAGTCACACTGCATTTTTCATTTTTTTTCCTCCTATCTGTTCTGATCTGTAACACCTTTTTTTCTGGAGATGCAGCTTTGATCTTTAAAGTGAAGAGACAGCATGCAAGCCACATAGAGGACAGATTTCCCCACTGCTCAGCACCCTCAGCCGAGGCCGGATCTCCGACGAGTTCAGCACCCAGCAGCTCCCCACGTTTTAAAGGCGAGGACTCAACAGGCTGAGCAGTTTCGCAAATCAGGCTTGCGGTGCTATGGCTTTGCCCTGGCTTTGATCCTTGCTCTCATCCCCTCAGCCAGCTGGTGCCGGGAGCTCTGTAGGCAGCCCTCCGCCTGTTCAATGAACTCCCTACTGGATTAAGGGGCAACATTCACTCATGTCAAAGCGCTTCCTATTCACGGGTCCCTGGCTGGAAGGAGGTTGCTGTAATAGGCCACCGAGTGCAGGAGTGATAATAGGAAAAGCCAGGACCTAATGAGCAGTGCCTTTGAGCAGTGAGCACGTAGATGATTTCTTCAGTTTCCCACTTTCTGTTTTGCAGGTGATGCGAAATCCAGTGCTTCTTTCAGGCCTGCCCTGCCCTGCCCTTCCTCCTCTCTCATTTACTCCTGCCAGCTGGTATCACAAGTGAGGAGAGGGCTTTGCTTTCCCAGGGCTGTTGCTTTTAATATGGAGTCTGTTTCAGTAAGCTACATCAGGAAAACTTGGTGCATTTTAAACCCCATCATCTTTTCTCCTTTGTGAGCTGTCTGGAAGCCTGCATGTTTCGATGGCTGCAGGACAGCTGTTTTCCTCAGTCTCCTTAGCGCAGTGAGGGATCTTGATACTACATTGACATAAGACTGTGAACACGGACAAAATATGTGTGTTTCCACTTTTGTTACGTTTCTTCTGGGGTACCAGGGTTAATATGGTTTGCAACGTCTTAGCTGTGTCTTTGTATGAAGAAAGAAGTTTTTTCCCCCTCTCTGATACTGAACACCTTGTGAGGAGAGTTTATAACTTTATCAGTTAGGGACTTTCACACAAGGGTTACTTTGTTAATGTGTTAAAATTACATGCTGCCCTGTCCATGACGAAATTTTACCCTGTGTCGAATGGATGCTAACATCTACTTTCCCAACATGAATTCTCGCATGTGGAACAAGCTGTGGACTAGCAAAGGCCCTTTGGGAGCTCATCTTTTTCTTCCATGTGGAGAAACTTTAAATAATAATAGAATGGGCAAATATGACTTCTGAAGTTTTAAGAAAGCCTTAAAAGTGCCCTTCAGTTGCATTAAGCTAACATGGCTGAGCCAATGTGACTGAAGAAAGCATCCGAAGAACATTTTGTCAGTCAAGGCAGAATCAAAGGCCTGGTTTACACTTTAAAAAAAGCTCTTCCAATATAATTATGCTGGCTGGAGAGGATGATTTTTCATTTTTCCTTCCTGAAATAGTCATACTAATAAAAGTCCTTGCTGTGGATGTAGCTGTATTAGTTTAGAGGTGTTTTTAGACCAAGGTAGCTTATATTTTGCTTTCCAAAGCAGAGGGTTGGCCTACATTTGAGAAGTTTTGCCGACTTAGTTATCTGCCCATGAATGCGAAGAAATTGCTCTCCCCTCCACCATAGCTGTGTCAGCAGAAGTCCTGGTAGAGATGCAATTACCAGCAAAAACCCCAACAACAACAAGAAAAACAAACAAACAGCTCTTCCGTGGAGGGAGCTGATTAGAGCTGTGCTGGCAGATAGAGCTGGATGGGCACTCACCTTGCTAACAGCTGTGCCAGCTGATGAAGGCATTAGCATCCCTTAGCGGTTCATTGCCGCTAGCAGAGAGTGATGTGCCGGTACCCTGGGGTATCGCACTTCCAAATGTGCATGAGAGCAGCTGATATCGAAATGATTAGGGACTGATACTGTTGCGTTGCCACTGATCTGAAATGCTAGTCTGGGGCCTTGCTCTTTGTCACCTTCCCTGGCATTTTGTGATCTGTCTTTTGTGATCCCTTCCTGAAGCTGGGGCAATGCTGCCTACGTGGCCTCTCTGCGCCACAGGTGGGGCTGTGGAGGGGATGGCAGCAGGCTGCATTCCTAGCAAAGTGCTTGGAGCAGAGCACAGCTGGTGCCTGTGGTTTGGGTCACTGGGTCCCAGAAAAGGAGGAGGTCAAAGGTGGTTGTGTTTTGTGCAGGACTGCGAGAGGTTCAACGGGTCTGTTTGAGTGCTTCAAGACATGTTTTGCTGGAGATTTCCCCCTCCTTGACCATCGTGGAAGCCAAAGGTCGCCACTGAAAGGCTCATCTAGCTGTCTGTGTCTAAGGTAGATCAGGGAGAAGTCGTGTGAGTCTGTCCTCCCTCAGTGCGTGGGCAGGCACATCCTGTTGGCGATGGCTGGTGACTGGTTGAAGTGGTAAAGTAAATCCGACAGGGAGTGGAAGCTGTAGCCCTCCTGGCTTAGCTTGGCTGCCAAGCTCTGTGAAATGCATATAAACCCAGAATAAACTGTACTTATAAAAGCAGTTGATGCTGGTATCGCTGCGTCTAAAATAGAAAGGCTTTCCTGCTTTTAATTAAAAATTTCTAGCATAGGCAAAGTATCAAGGACATCCAGCGTATCCTCTTTTCAAGTAGGAAATGTTCTTCCAAGAGGATTCCTGTTTCCTTAATGCCCAGCCTGATCCACACCATTGTCTTGCTGTCTGCCTCTGTACCAGCTCGTTTTGCCCGACTTTATGTTTAAGATAGTTTGGCTCCACAGAGGAGTCACCATTCAAACACACTGCCTGACATACACTGTGGACAGCTGCTGAGCAAGGTGAGCCGACACGGTGTAGGGCTGAGCTGCTTGCCGGTACAAGGGACTGGCTTGGGGGTGGAGGTGGGCTATTAAATATTAAATCCATCCTTTTCAGTGTCATATCTCCTTCTCAAGGGAGAGCTCTCAGAGGCAGTGGTGAGCAGTGTCAGTTTAGGACAGGGAGACGGTGACTGGGATGGACTGGTAGAGCAGAAAATTCAGGTCCACTTCTGCTTGCATACGGCTAATCATCCTGCAGAGACAGCACACAGGAGAGGGAGGAAATTTGCAGGTGGCGCAGCTGGGGAGGAAGTAAATACGGAGCAAGATAACCAGGCTGACATGGATAAACTCAAAATAAAGCCAGGTAAGTGACTTATCCCATTTGCTACAGGGAAATGTAAAATTATGCAAACAGGGATAAAAATAATCGAAGTGATTATAGCTTCTTCGGGTCAGCTAGGCCAGTACATGACCCAGGAGATGGTTATGAGCTTGCTGTGGCTATAGCATTCAAAACCAACAGCAGAGAGCTGGGGAACTGAGCAAATTGAGGTGAGTGGAGATAATAGTGGTGCCCAAAGACTACACAGCAGGCCCATTACTTGTGATTTGCGGCAAAGTATTTCAGCCAAGTCCAGGAGGCTTGTGATGCTGCAGAAAAACATACCTGCTTGTGCTTGTCTCATTGCTAAAAAGAAGAGGAACATGGTGTTTATTGCTTCTGAGAATGGAGGGCAGCCAGGATGAATCTGATGGCTTGAGCCATCGTTAGAGTCAAAGGGAACACAGCATGAGAGCACAGGGACCTCTGGAAAGAGAATTGCAGTCCAGGTGTCTGAACTGAAATATGCTGTGCTTTGGCCTTGGTTATGTTAAGAGGAAAAGTCCATGCATTGTTCAGAATGCTACTTCAGATTTTGAATTAATTTTAGAACTCAAGTGTAGATGTGGACAGATGTATTTTAGCATGTTAATTGGCAAAAGGCAACCCTGGTCTCTCCAGGACTATTGGCCATGACCTCTTGATGCATTTGAATACAGCAGTGAAATATATTCCGCCCCGCCTCCACCGCCCTTTTCCTTTTTAAGCATGAGCTCCTGGATTCTGGGGAATCTCATCTACCTTCTTCTTCAGTCACATATTTCTAGTCCTTGCAGCTTCAGAGGAAGTTTTAATAGGTAATTTCTCCCAAAGGCTCAAAGCTAGAAGGCAAATTACCCAAATGTTTTATCCAACTTCAGTGGTAATTGGGGAGGTTTCATACTGCTGACCCAGAGCATTCAGAAGCTATAGTCAGGTTCTCTCAAAAATCATAACATTGTTTCAAGAAGTGGGAAATTAAACATGCACATGGTAGAAGACTTAGAAAGGATTAATGGGTTTCAAAATTACATGCTTCATCCAGCTGTTGATTTGGGAATTGAAAGTACGCCTGTTGCAATATCAGGAGGTAGTTATTGAAATGTGACGTTCATTGGTGTCTAGTGAATTCAAATGCCCAAAGGCCTTTGACTTCAAAGCCGTGCCCTGCTCCAAACTGACTACAGTTTTTGATGCTGCATTAGCTCAGCCCAGGTGCGAGCAGCTGGGCAGCAAAGCCATATATATTTTTTACTATTTCTTCCCTGTAGTTTTAATTTATCCTCTCTTGATTATCTCAGTTCCTGGGGTGTTACCCAAGGCATGTTTTTATGCTGCCCTTGACTGAAGTTCATGCCCTGTGAGTTTTGCTTTAGGCACGTGGAAGGGACTTGCTGGAAGGCGCTGGAGGCTGGCAGCGCTGTGCAGCTCGTGTCAGCTCCACATGCCCTGCGAATCGCCAGCCATATCTGTGCTAGCGCAGGGTGGAGGGGAGGATTTGGGGGCTGGAGAAGCAGTGCCTCCAGCTTGGAGGTCGTCAGGACCTGCACTAAATGGGAGATGGGGGTTTAAGTCACTTGCATTTTTGGGACCTGAGAAATTAACTTAGGTTTTTTGATGCATTTCTTATGTCCAAGAGGGTAGGTAGCAAATTTACACCCCATCAAATGTGGTTTTATCAGTGTAAAGAAGAGAGTATGTATTTGGGAGATTAATAATCAGGCTGCAAGCTGGTTTATATGATTCCATCTAGTATCCTGTTGGCCTGCAAGTTTGAACATAAACCTTAAGATTATGAGAACATAAAGCATGAGTCTAAATATTTTATTAATTGAGGAGCATTATTAATATTTGATAGATTAAATCAACACCCAGAAGGCTTTGCAAAAAGCACCACTGCTGAACTGGTAACCGAGACATTAGGTGTTTTTAATTGCAAACTTGTTTGTAATAGCTTTCGTCAACTCTATGTTTTAAATGTTAAGGAGCTGTGAATTCCATACATTAGAAATCCTTTTGTTCTTTGGATCAGGAAGAGCATTTTTTAGTACTGCTAGGATGCATTGTTTCAGCTTGGTGCTTTAATGCCTTCTTAATATGCAAAGATGGTTGTTTATAAGCAGGTGTCCTATAGGACCTGGAGATGACATCTGGAATATTTAATCTTTTTTTGCCACGCTTTGAGGAAAAACAACGAATGTTCCTTTAAAGATGGCCTTCAGATGAGATGTAATATTTACTCTTGCTGTAGTGCCAGATCCTGTAGCTTTCAGAGCGTGTGTGGAGAGGGGAGGTGAAGAGCCATGCTGTCTTTTAATCAACATCCCCCTATACCAGGGAGACGCCACCAGTGAGCAAACAAACTGCTACTGAGCACATTTGCTGAAGATTCGTCTGCTTTGACTTTTGACAATTTACAGTGGGGAGAGGTTAGCACAGCCTCCGGCTTGCATCGTTTGAAAAGGCCAGCGAGGGGGGATCATATTCTGTCTTGGTTATTTCCACTTTGTTTTCCAGTCACTGCAAGTTGTATTTCCCATCTTTTTTTAAGATTTAGACCAGGTGTCTGTCACACACAGAGTGTACTCCAAGCCTAAGTCCCGCATTTTTGGGATTTCTTTGTCTGCGAGTTTTATAGTCTCCTTCCCTACTGAAAGTACCCTTCGCGCTGGTGATACAGTTACGTTCTTGGGTTTCCAAGAGTTTAGCACCTTTTCTCATGCAGCTCTATGTTGATGGCACATTGGTCTTAATCATTTATGGCGTTTATTAAAAACTGATTGGTTTGATGTCTTCTCAGATCCACACCTCTAGACTATCCTCATTGAGGCTGTTTTATAGACATAATTTATCTTCTGCCCCTGTGTGACAGCAGACTAAAATTTTACCTACTGCTGCGGATGCAAATGCTGGTGCTTTATGCAATTACAAGATGCATGTTACATTGCTGTTGCTGCTGTTTGTCCTGGCGTCGTGGCTTGAGGCTGCTGTCAGCAGTGACATATGACACAAAGATCCTCCTCGCCCCCAGCCAGCATTTGGGCTTAAATACAGCTCCTGGTGTGATCCTAGAGGCAGCCTGGCTGCGAAGGAGAAAGTCAGGAGGTGATGAGGAATGAGGGCGATTTCTCAGGTCTGAGGCTTGGCTAGTGCTAGGAAGTTTTACCAGCCAACTTGCCTTTCTTCACTGGGCCTTTGTTTCCAGCCACGCTTCTGATGAAAGGCAGAAACGGCAGCTCCTCCATTGGCTGCAGGAAACCACCTCCCCATGCGGCACGAGCCCTTGACGAACACGCGCTGCGGCCGAGTGCCAGTGTGGATGCGCTCCAGTGTCAGAGCTGCGTTGGCAGCTGCGAGCCCCGGGCTCTTACTCGTGGGGTGCTGGCTCCTGCCAAAACAGCCTCCTGCAATGGGGAGGCAGCATGGAGAAAAAACAGCTGGGAGAGGGGATTTCTGTTACCTGCCTTGAAATGCACCTCGCTGAGACATCTGGTGGCACACCGGATTGAGCCTGCGGTGCCTCTTTGTTTGGCGAGGGCAGGCAGGCACCAAGGAAACAGCTCGGATATTCTTGGTGAGCTCCCAGGAGTAGGGAGGTTTGATACAGTTCCCCCCCAATGTGCTTGTGATCCAGCAGCACAGTTGTGTCAGCAGCTTGAAGCTGATGCAGGCTCTGTCAGCAGAGCTGTATATTTTGCAGACGTGGCCAAAGAGCTGACTGCAGGAGGCCCCATCGTCTATGTGTATTTATACATTGGATGCCCAGGGATATTCTAAATTCTTCTTTAAGTGACAAAAACTCCACAAGTGGAAGTTGGTGTGGAGCTGCCAAGAGCTGCTCCTGATGCAACAGTGTCTGCTTTCAAAGAGAAATGTAAATGGTGACATGTGGCCCCCTGGTTCCTGCATGTGTTCCCTGATGAGTCAGGTATCTTAGCTTGCACTGGGATGGTAATGCTGATGCAGTTGCTGATTGCTGCCAAAGCAAGGTCCGCACAAGGAGATAAGACAACAGTCCTTTTCCCTGCTGGGTGCTCATTAACATTTTCTTGCTGATGTATTATTAATTAAGCTAATTTTTATTGCCCTGTAAGTATAGATGGTGCTTTGCAACCACAGAACATAACCTGCTTGTTTCCCAGAGTTTCTGAAGAATGTGTGGTACCACGTGCAAAATGAGAGTATTGGAAAAACTGACTGTGCGGTTGAATACTGAAGTAAGGTAAATCTCTGGGTTTTGTTTTCTTTTTTCCCCTCTTACTTAGCAGATGCCTGGCTTCATGGTTGACTGGGGCTGGTGAATGTGGAGCTATATGAGCAGAGAGCTAAGGACCTGTAAATGCCCTGTATGCAGAATTAGTGCAGACAGATAATAGGACTTAAGTGCAAGGAGAGTTTGCAGCATTGACCCTCCATGAGACAGAAGATTACATAGACTAAAGTAGAGTATTACATTAAAAAGAGTCTTGGGACCTGATCCAAAAACACAGAAATCGGGGAGGGATTTGCCATTAGCTTCAGTGAAAGCAGGCTGCTTGCAGTGTACCCAAGCAATGGGGCAGTCAGCAATTTAAACAAAAGAAGTTAAAGAACTGTCTAAGCAAGGCTGGTTGACAGAGTCTGATTATGAGATTTAGAATTTGTCCCTGCTGAAAGGCCACCGTGCCCAAGACGACTGACTTCCGTAGTCTTGTTAAATGCCAATGAATTGAAATTCTGCTAATTGGCCTGGCATCACCATTGTGGTGCTTTGTTTACTGCAAATGCAGGGTCCTTGCTGTCAGCAGCCTGCATGCCTTAAAGGTGCAGCCGTGTGCTGCCGGTGACAAGCGTATCTGCGGAGGGAAAGTGTGTGCTGTCATCTCTGAACTTGCTATTGCAGATCAGTTTGGGATCTGTGTGTTTGGAAGTCCCTCGAGTCTGCTGAGATTAGGTGTTTGATTCTGTATGGGTTCCTTTCTTCCGAGGTGGCCTCTTCATCCTAACACATCCCTCAGTCCCTTTTGTGCTGGTAGTTTCCCTGGGGATGAGCAGAGGCTCCCACTCTTGAATTGTCCTGGTTGAACACTGTGGCTGGTTCTGCAGCCTGTGCTGCTCTCCAGGCTTTGTCCCTGGGACAGGTTGGTTGATGTTTTGCTACCTGTGATGCTTTTCCCATCTGTAAAACAGAGGTAGTATTTTTACAAAGTTATAAGCTTGTCTTTGTGTTAGAAGCCTTTAACTGGAGGTGTTGTAGAAATACGGAATAGTTTATGTGCTCTGGTTTCTGGCTTCATTCCTTGAGATCATGGGTGGGCCTGATTAAGAGAAATGGAAAACTTCTTCTAGAAGCACTTTGTAACACATGAACTATTTGTGATCAAAGCCAGTATGACTCCAAATGTCCAGCACTCTTCTTTGGACTTCTGATAGCAGCATTGGACTTTATCTTGAAAATGTGATCTGTAATCTTTCACATGTTCTCTTATTCCATTCTTAAATTAGGCTAATGTATCCTGTTCCAGCCTATGCAATTATTAACAAACCTATGGAATGATGGCATTTATTGTACGGTCATTTTGTGCTCCTTGCTAGGAAAAATCCACTTTTAATAAACAAATCCACTTTGACAACCTGTCACTGACTTTTCTAAAGCAAAAAGTTGGGTAGAAAAGTGTCACTTTAGTGAACTTTTTTTTTTTAATCTGGGTTTTTTTACGTGGTTTTGCAAGAGCATAGCTGTTGCAGCTGGAAGTTCAGGCCAAGTTTCACAGTGCAGGTGAGCGGAGGAAAGCAGGGAGGGGACTAAAAGGGCTGGAGCCCCCCATCAGCATCCTCTGCCATGGGCTGTGTCACAGCCACGCAGCCCAGGAGTGCCTGTTGCCAGTGCAGGTTCCTCCCAGCCACAGTCTGGCTACGGCTGCATCTGACCTTGCAAAAGCACTGGGAAAAGCTCTGCTCTGCTGGTTGATTCAGCTGTTTTATTTTTTTGAATGAGAAAAAGCCCTTAATATTTTGGCATGAATTCACAATGCTTTCCTTTATTCTGTGCATGACAAAACCATGTGGTTACAGTCTCTTGCTCAGCCTGGGTAGGATCCACTGCTTCATGGACTGCCATCAGAAGTTCAAGCCATATCTTAAATCCTACTTAAACCTCACTCTCCAGCAGATCCACTTTGTTTGGCTCTGGGCACAAGAGTGGGAAGAAGTGTGTTATATCGAGTACTAGAAGTTAAATTGCATGGAAGGAAAATGAACCGGTATTTTTTTTTCACTGCATTATCAGAGCTTTGTGAAGGTTTGGCCAATGCAGGCTACGGTTTCTGTTAACTGTAGGTATCCCTGTGTGTTACATCGCCAGAGGAATAAAGGCAGGAGGAAAGGGTTTCCTGCCTATGCCAGAAGACATTACCTGTTCTATGGGTACGTGGGTTTCCAGCCATGTGTGTCTCAACAGATTCCTCTTTCAGCATTGTTGTCCAGGGACTGTTAGGCACAGGCCACCTCCGCAAATGAATTTCCAAGAATACAGTAATTTCCCTATTTCTTTCTACAGGAATACATGAATCAAAATTTTTGTTATTCTCCATATAAATTCAGGGGCTGTTTTCCCAAGCTTACTTTTAGAGCTAATCTTCACACAGACGCTGCCATTATCTTGGTGATGCGTCTCCTCCCCTTAACTCACCAGCTGCACTGTGGTATTAAGCACATCTGCCTCTCTTGACACGAGAATGCTGTATCGCGTTGCTGCCTTCTGGGCTGGGCAGCATATGGGAGGACTAGTTAAAATCTCTATCTTTTCTACTAGATTCTATGAGTTGCTTGTGTGACAGCATCAGCTTCTCCAGGGATGTGGTGCCCCAGATCAGATAAAAACCCTTTCCTCTCCTGACAGCCCCCCTTGAGCATGCCAAGTGGTCTACCTGTGACATAGGTTATTTATATGAACACAACTCGGTGTGGGAATAAGCCCATGGTGCCTCTCATAGTGGTACATTGCAGATCCAAATCAGGCAGAAGAGGAGCGCAACTGTGTGCTGCTGAGTGCTCTGCTCTGTAATTACATAACGCGGCTAGACAGGTGGGTTTTGATCTTGCAAACATTTACGCATCTGAGTAATAATTACTAATATGCCATAGTATTCAGCGTTACAGGGAGACGTAATGGTAATTGGTGACGTAATGGCTCAGATGCTGGCTGCACCTTGGATATAGGGTTGCACGTCTAAGCCCTAGATGTGTGGGTAGGCATGAGCCATGCTTCCATCCAGGAATGCTTCCTTGGTAAGGCTATGCAGGTGTCTTGTTGAGTGTGGGTGCAGTTTTGCTGGCAAAATAAGCTCTCCTGAGTGAAGCAAGCTACTTCCAGGGCATAAAAATCTCTTGGCTAAGGGCTCCTGTAGAGGTGTTTTCCTCACAGCCCTCCTCAGCAGAGCAGAGAAGTCGGGAAGCAGGAGATGATGGCGGCGTGTTTTAAACAGCAGTTGCAGGTTCTCAGATATGAGCCACTGGATTTGTAGAAATCACCATTGACAGGATGATCATGGCAGTTCCTTTGCATGTTGAAAGCTATGAGTATTAATTAAGATTGTACTGTGAGAGCTCATTTACATACAGCTCTTAGCATATACAGACTGAACCTCTACAAATCCTGATTTACAGACAATTAAAGTTAGCACTTCTGTATTGGTATATCTAATTTGTGTGAAGACACAGGGCTTAGCCAGGTTGATATAAGCATGTTTACGCTGGTATAAATGTGGCTGTGCTGCACATCATGTAAATGTGTTGACCAAAGTCATGTTCATAAGAGTGCATTTATTATGTCAGTATAACTTTGAATATGCTTTGAATTGTCTCAACAGAACTAGCATGCTGTAGAGGATGCCTTATCAGGGATAGCTAAAAAGATGCAAAAAATTGTGGATGGACCAGTAATCAGGTCCTTGAATTAATTTACTTTTTTCTACATTACACTATTTCAGTGTCATTCCATGTGTTTGTATTTCTCTGTGTTGCGTTTTCTTTTTTTTTTTTTTTTAATGGGTCAAATAGGGAACAAGCTGTTTTGGAAACATACAGACAAAAAGCTGGAGCATAGATGCCAGTTGAGGTGAGGCTGGACCATATCCCACTGGTCATTTGCTTTGCATGCCGTGTGAAAGGTATGTTGTTGAGCAAAACAGAGTAAGGCTCAGAGTGTGGAGGAGGCAATGATTCTCCCAGAGTTGTGAGCAGGCATGCTAGGAGACATCTGAGCATTGATACCTGCCTGTTTTGGAAGGTTGCAGTCAGAGTCTCGTGCTATCAGGGCCTTTGGATCAAGTTGCAGCAAAACCCTTCAGTTTTCTTGAGGTCTGGATTCTCACTGTGTGTTACGGCAGGCTTCAGAGCATGGGGCTTGGCCATCTGTTCCCAGAGCAAGGCAGTCTCTCGGTGCTGTGATCCTCAGCAGCTCATGTAACTTCTCCACCTTTGAATTTTAATCCAGAGGGTGGATAAATAATGTTCATCCTCTTCGCTGCTTGGTTTGTAACCTATACAGGTGTTACAAGCCGAAGGCGAGGCCAGCTCAGAGCCAGGCTTTGAGCCTTACTTCCTTGAAGCTGGTACTGCCTTTGCTAGCCATCATACTCATTTTCATAAGCCACCATGAGAATTTTTGTCTTTGTCAGCTTCACTAAACCATTTGCTTAAGCTTTGAAAAAAATTTTTTTGGCTTTCATATGTAAAGCCAGACGCCTCCAGGACTTCCTCTCTGATACTTCTGCTTAGTTTGTCTGAGTAGTTTTTAATCCCATGCCAGTAGGGTGTAAATGTCTGTATAGCAAATATGACTACTGCAAGTGGCTTGCTTTTCTTAGCTACCTCATGGAGCCTTCTGGAAATAGGTGGCAGAGCAAAGGTTGAAAGCCGCTGGTGTATGATAGGAAGACCAGGTGCAGAAGGGCAGTTTCTGCTAATCGAAAAAGGACCCACTCAAACAGTTTTTGTTCATCTCGAGAGACAAATCAGAGTTAGTCAGATCCTTGGAATCAGCGTGGGGTGAAATGAATCCATGTGCATGTGAAGTACGAGGATCCTCTGAGGTCTTCCAGAGTTCTCCAGTACCAAAACTGGTGCTGCAGTGTCATGGTTTAACCCCAGCCGGCAACTAAGCCCCACACAGCCACTCGCTCACTCCCCTCCAGCGGGATGGGGGAGAGAATCGGAAGGGTAAAAGTGAGAAAACTCATGGGTTGAGATAAAGGCAGTTTAATAGGCAAAGCAAAAGCCGCAGATGCAAGCAAAGCAAAAGAAGGAATTAATTCACCACTTCCCATGGGGAGGCAGGTGTTCAGCCATCTCCAGGAAAGCAGGGCTCCATCATGTGTAATGGCTACTTGGGAAGAAAAACGCCATCACTCCAAATGTCCCCCCTTCTTCTCCCCCCAGCTCTATATGCTGAGCATGACGTCCTATGGTCTGGAATGTCCCTTGGGTCAGTTGGGGTCAGCTGTCCCGGCTGTGTCCCCTCCCAACTCCTTGTGCCCCCCCAGCCTACTCACTGGTGGGGTGGGATGAGGAGCAGAAAAGGCCTTGACGCTGTGTAAGCACTGCTCAGCAGTACCAACAACATCTCGGCATTATCAACACTGTTTTCAGCGCAAACCCAAAACATAGCCCCATACTAGCTACTATGAAGAAAATTAACTCTATGCCAGCACATGCAGACAGCGTGATACAGCGAACACAAACCACCATGGATTGATTTTGACAATGAGCTGCAGTTACACAGAAACTTGCTTCCTCCCCACACTCCAGTGAGTAATATTTCAGTTAGGGCACCATATACACATCTTTGGTGTAGTGTCTCCATGCTGAAGGTGCTTGAAGGGCCAAAGGAAACTCCCTGAATCAGTCTGCTTTGAGGATTATTTTCTAAAGCATCTGTACTCATCGCAACCATGTGGGCTACTCTGATGAGCCCTGAAAGGTGTCTGGAATACAGTGAGACCCCATTAAGAATTTTGTCTACCCTGCTCAACGGACTTCTGGAATTTAACCTAAACTGGATTTGTCCAGTGAGAGGTACTCTGACCAGGTCTCCTCCTGCAAAGCCAACCTGCTAGACATGCAAGCAGGAATTTACTTTGCCTTTACAGAAAAGTCTGTCCCTAATTCCTGCCTCTCTGCACCAAAGTCAGCTATGAGGTGTCTGACTGCAATGGCATGAAATAATGGATCATGAAGAGGAGCAATGCCTTGGTCATGGGGCTCCTGATAAGAAGTAGACATGGGGCTGAGCTGCTGTAATTTCTTACTGAGATGATGGACTTCCTAAATTATCATTCTGCTCACCAAAAGTATTGGAGATGGCAGTTCCCTCCTCTAAGAGAGGTGTCTTTTACATTCTTGCTATCTTCTTGATAACATCCTCAGTGGGGCTGTGGAGCCATTTTGTTCTCTGCTCCAGTTTCTAGCATTTGCTGTTCTAGCAACACTTTCAGACCCAAAGCAGCGGGGTCCTGGTGCTAACACAACACTATGGTTTAAAAGAAGGATGCAGAGCACAACAGGTGATGACCAGCTTTTGTATGAAATGGTCATGCCTTGAGATGGGAAGGATGAATGGCAGGTTGTGATATCTCGTTGTCTTGCAACTGCCATTGTTTTCATCATAAAAGATAAGAAATAGTCTTGTGTTACTGCTGCATTTATGCTATATTATTTTCCTTTTGTGGAGTGGGGATGATGACAACACAGATTAGACTGAGGCTGTATATCCACTGAAACCAGGCCAACAGCAGGCAGCATGGTTGCTTTCCTTTGTGGGTAAATAAATAACTCTTTCAGTGGTCAGCAACTCCAGCAGTTGTGCAGGCTCCTCTGAGAGCTGTGCTACCACTAGACTGTCCTTACAGTATGGATGGGCTGACCTGCCATTCATCTGTACGTCTGGAGGGGGAGAGGAAAGGGCACTGTGTTTTATACCAGAAAAATGCAGGTATTGTGTGAAAATAATTCTGGTAGGCTGCAAAACTCTGGAGCCCGCTGTTGCTCTGTAGTGTGGTTTGTGGGATCCTGTCAGCTGGTTTGGCGTTTTGTGGCTTTACTATACATGGTGATAGTGATACAATATTATGTGTTAACGCTTTTTTTTTTTCTCATGAGTGCTCTTCCATGCTTTGCCATGATGTTGCAGACTAGATTGACAGTGTAAAAGCCACCTGTAGATGCTCTGTGGGTAAGAAGAGAAGAAATCCTTTTCAGATTTTGGGCATACATTCCCACAGTTTCCTGCTGGCCCAGCCACTGACAAAATGAAGAACCAAGTGCACTGTGTGTAGCTCAAGGTGAAAACCTCAGTAGGCTTCTCCACAAGAAGTCTGACCCAACTGGCAAGTACAATTGAAGTAATTCATAATCTGCTGCCTTTCACCTGACCTTTCCTCCCAGACCTCGGAAAGGTGTTGAAGACTGAGGACATTTAGACCATGTCCTCAAATACCTGCATTTTGTGGCAAACGGAGTGTGAAGAGCGAGTACCAGCCATGGGGTTGACCCTGCTTCCAGTGGGTCACCCCTTTTTCTTTAGATACCGGGCTCAAAATCTTGTTTTTTCAAGCTAGTGTGATTGGAGATGCTCAGTCTGCAAGATTCGGTCATCATTATACAAATATATTTCTTCCTGGAACCAGAGGTCATGTGAAATGAAGCAAGAAGTCTCCATGCTCTGTTCTTTGGGAGCTGCTGGTAGGATGTTCCCACCTCATGCCGCCACCTTCTCCCATGTATTTGGCACTGTTTAGACCCCTAGCAACCTGCCTAGATTGGGGTCACAGCTACACTGCTGTATGGTGGTGGAGCTGCCCCAAGCTTGATGAATCTGGGACACTTCTGCAGCATAAGCAGAAAGCTTCATGGGCTCCAAGGGTCTTGGATTTATTGTGCTTGTGCAGCTTGTTGGTACCTTTTTTACCTCCTTCTGTGCCAGTGGTTAACACCTGACATGGAGAATGCAGCATCCTGTAGGCCACCTGCACCCTCTAGCAGCAGAAGCAGAATTATTTATCAAGTATTGCTCTGTTCTTTTGGTACTCTTAGGCTGTTTCCATGACTTATGCGAGAACCCATGGATAAACAGTGAAGGTACCAGTTTCTGGGTTCTGCAGGACTAGATAGAAGGTTGCCATTGCACTAGGCTTGCATTCCAGCTGTGTGGTCTCCTGCAAATTATATAGGCAACTCTTAGCTCTTTTCATACATGTGAGTCTTTAAAGGAAGCCTGCACTGAGAGCATAAAATGCCTACGTGAGTTTTTGGCAAGGTAGATTTTCTCCTCTGTTGCACTGTGTTGGCACCACTGGATTTAACAGCATTGCCTCTGGGTCACACTGAAATGCACAAGAGGAGCCTTTGGCTCACATACTTGCATCATGTTTAGTCCATGAAAGAGCAAAGTGCATTTCCTAGGAAGAAATGATTAATTCTATATCCAGGGTATAGAGGCCACAGCGGGGATATTAGAAAGGTGCCATCAATTTGCTGTCACAGTATTGTTAAACATGTGTCCATTGGTATTTCTGAGGCTCCCAGTGAACAGCGAGGTGAGTCAAAGTGACCCAGCCAGGAACGGCAAGTGTTTAAGGAAGGCTGCCCCGCTCTGCTTCTTCCCTACAAGTAATTGTTCGAAGGAGAAGGGTTTTGCTTCCTCTTCTCTCTCTCATCGTCTTCATCCAGCTGCAACTTTCATACTACTCATGACAAATGAGGAGTGTCAGAGGTGGATTTCCCCACATCACGTACTATATCTCCTGTTTGGTAAATTAGTAATATGCCACCATACTGTTCCGCAGGAATCTCTCTGTCCTGTATGCTTTTTCAGCCAGGTTGAAGGCTGGGTGGGTTTTTAAATGATGATATTTTAGAATTTGAGAACAGCTTTGATTTATTGACCTGCTGCCTCTATGAATCGAGCTGTCTGGGCTGGCATCTGGAGATAAGAAGCTGTCAAGTAATTGCTTATTATTGACTGATTGCCAGCTTGGGCTGTTTGCTTGAAGAAGAATCAATAGCAGTCAATCTTCAAAGTCTAAACTCTCAGAGAGTATGACTGGTTTCCAAATTGGGAATGACAGGTCAGGATAACTCCATATCTGATATGCCAACTTCATGTTTGGGTGTAATCCTGCAACGGAGGAGGAAGCGCAGGACATGATCTTCCCGCATCAAGGCTTTCACATCTGCCTGCTCTTAAGTCTGGGATTTTTCTTTGCAGGGATTTTCAGGGACAGATCCCACCCTGGCTCCAGACCTTCCTCCGAGAAGTTGGAGCAGCCTCAGCACCACCTGAGATCAGTGGGACGCGAGGGCAGGATGAGCGCAGGCATCATTCATTAAGTCCCCAAAGGATAGAGCAGGGAGGGGTGGATGAACAGCCTGTGCTATGACACATCCAAACCAACCAGTTTGGATGCTTTATAAATAAAACAAAGCGTCTATTTTAATGCATGGTAACAGAGATTTCCTTTCTGTGGGTGATTCTATTTAGGTGACAACAGAACAAAATATCCAGTGTCACCATACGTTTTATCATTCCTTACGGAGACTGTCGCTATGGTGAGCGTTCATTTTAAAAAGCAGACATAGCCCTTATTTAACACTATCATGACATGTTGCCTTTTTTGTGGATTCACATGTAGGGCTTAAAACATAAAAGGGGCTTCATGGCATCAAAGGCATTCAAGACTTCTCAGAAAAAAAATAGTTTAGATCTTTGTAATGGCTGGGGTGAAGTCTGGCAACTGGATCTGTGAAGCAATCTCACACCTTTGGCTGTAGCCCACTCTGGATTTTCCCCAGCGCTCAGGGGTTACAGTCTGGTCTCTATGTGTCCTAGACTCAAGCAGGGTTTAAAACTTGAAATAAGAGCCTTGCGTGGGGGAGGGGGAGGCTTGGATCTCTATCGGCTACAAAGAGCAATTAAGCAACAAGACATAAAATAGATAAATGGGAAGGGGTCCGGCAGTACCCTGGTAATATGGGGAGATGAAAATGGAAGAATCTATTTCTAAAGTGTAAATATTTGTCCTTAATTTTTGAGCTTTATTTTCACCAGGAAAGCTCTGATTCAAGGTGCGCCGTTTGGGGTGAGGGAGAAATACCTCAAATAGAGCAGTTTCATCTACAGTTGTCTAGGAGAGAATGGACAAGATTACTTGAACAGCCTTGTTTAGATACTGGATTTGTTGTCTACTAGCAAATCCTCATTTGCATGGGTCCTTAATCTGTGGAGTTAAATGTGTCTCAGGATCTGTTATCTACTGTGATGCAGAGTTGAGAACTAGATTTTTAAAGCTGTTCCTTTTTATGAATGTTCCCCCCCCCCCCCAAATTGTCTTTCTGATTTTTTTAAAGGCAAAGATGAGCCAACAAGTGATACAAAAGAAAAATCTGCCAGTGAGAAGAAGCTATTTTTGACTTAAGATTCAGTGGATGAACTGTCCACCAGCTTGTAGAGGAAAGCCAAGATCAGACATTTAAAACGTGTCGCAGGGAAACCACTAGCCCCCCCTCTTCCTGAAAGGGCACACTAACGTGAAATCTTTAAACGTCGTTGGAGGTAGAGGGTTGGGCAGAGATCCTTTCTAGAGCTCTAGGAAGGGATTAGCCCTTATTTTGGGGGCTGTTTAGCTTTGCCTGTAGTCCTGAAATGGCATTTCCTCATGTCTGCAGCAGCCCTCACTTCATGAAATGGATGCAACTGCTGAAAAAGATCTCGCGTGAGCATGCTCACTGGAAGATTAATCCTTTAGAGGGAGTTGGAGAGTTAAGCTACTGTAATTTCTCTGCAGTTGGCTGCAGTAAACAACTGCTCTAAAGACACGAGGAAAAAAATTGACGGAGGTATATGGGATTAATGTACATATCTTTTTGTGTTTCTACTTTAAGGTTGAGGGTTTGATAAAGGTTTTTCTCTAAGAGCTGGGGAAGAGGGATCTGTGTAATGATTTTATGGGTGACCTTCATGTTGTGGTTTCTTTTTTTCCTCCAGGCCAAAGTAATCCTATTTCCTTGCAAGGCCATACTGAGGCACGGGCTGACTTTCTAGAGCTGGGGTAGAGCACCAGGGTGACTTCGTGTTGAGTTAAATGATTATACGAGGTGAGGCCTGCTGCACATTGAGCTGTGTTGGCAGAAGGGAACTGAAAACACCTAGTCCTGTTTAGTTGTGATCAGAACCCAGTGGGACTCGATATTTCATGCTTCTGTTGGAAAGAAAATGTGTAAAGGGATTAGCTTTGATTGCCTACAGAATAATAGTCTCTTTTTTTTATTTTGCTCCCCCTCCTCCCCATGCCTGAGGAGCTGCAAACCTGTGTCAGATGGGGGAAGAAAAATAATCGTTGAGATATTTTGGCTTTGCTTTAAAGGATGATCACTTTTCGCATGTTGAGGAGAGAATGCCTTGCCAGCGAGGTAAGTGTTGCAGGCACACGGATTGCGTCAAGGTGAAGCCGAGCTCCTTCCTTCCCAGTCGCTGCTTTACGGGTGCATCCTGGAGGAAGGAAAACCTCTGTTAGTTCCTAGTGAGTGAACAGCGTTTTATCTACTTGCCTCCAGAAAGCGGGGGTGAAGGAGGATGTGATTTACCGCCCTTGATGCTTTATATCAGCTTCCTCCAAATACTTACAGCACAAGCGATGGAGGGCCAACCTGGGGGCTCCCAGGACCTCAAGCAGAAATACCTGGGTGGCTTGATTTTTCTCAGGCTGCTTCAGCTCAGTGCTTGAGCTGGGAGAGGCAGTGCTCGCTAACCACGGCTTGCGTCTTTACCTCTTAAAAACATCTAGCTAATCCTTCTGAATGATGAGGAAATAGAGGTGAACTGTCAGCAAAACTTGCCTGGCAGGGGGTGGGGGCGGGGAAGGGCATAATTTTGAGTGTTATGTACCTAACTGGAATAAATTGCTCCTCTCGAGCTCGGGTTGTTAGAGATCACTCCTCAGCAAGTCTTCAGGACTGTGTATGAGTGGAAGAAGGGCACACCCTTCCTCCTTCGAGGAGTGAATAACAGATGCGACTCTGCCTATGCCACTGAAAATTCATGTGTTGCATGGCTATGACAGTAGTCCTGGTGTTACCTGGTGTTAAATTTATGTCCAACGGCAGCAAGATCTGTTTGTGATGTTGTGTATTGGAAAATGGCTTCATATTTCCTTGGAGTGGTGTGAAGAAGGGACTAGTAATTCAATAATTTTGCAAATGTCAGTGGCTCCCACTAGATTTGTCCTGTGGTAGCTGTCAGCTTACATGTGATACACAGGTGGATGCTAATGCTGTCAGATGAGTTCAGAAGGGCAATTCTATTACAGACTTGGCTGAGCTCGAGATGCTGCGTGTTTGAAGAAAATTTTGCCACCCCAATGTTGAGGTTTTTCACTTAGTCCCTCCTTTTCCCCTCCTTTCCAGAAGCTCTGGCTAGCACAGATTGTCTGTTCCGTGGATGGTTTTAGGGAACATTGATGGCTGTGTGCATAGGGGGAATAATTGGCTACCAAATGCAAATAGATTGTTTCTTGCTGTTTCAAAATCATTGTAATTTCTATTGAGGATGGGTTAATTATATCTTCATTTTGATGGGTGTAAGGAAAATGATAGAGATATAGCAATATAAATCTATATAGGGAGGGACATTGTTTTCAGAATACTGTTTTGGAAATCGTGAGAACAAAGACTTGTCTCTTGGAGGACCGTGGTTCTGTCGGGATCCAGCGGTGTTGCATGTTTCTCAGTGGTGGATGAGTATTTTCTATTTCAGATTTTTATCTTATGCCAGCAACATATCTGTCACCATGACAGGGGTTTTTCAGTTCAGAGGAAAATGCATCAAATTCTATTTCAAGTGCACTTGGTTGAAGGGCTGGGAAATAGGTTTTTTTTGAAAAACAAAGGTGAAAGCAAGAAAGTTAAAATAAACCTTAAAATTTATGATCAGGCTGTAACAAAAATACATCTTTAACCTGAAGTGTGTAGGTGGGGAGCTGTTTTACCAGTACAGGACCCAGAGGTCCTGTGGTACCAGGACTGGTCCATATGCTGAAACGAGGTGCTTGTCGCTGGCTCTCCCCCAGTGCAGGTCATTGCTGTCTTTCCCTTTTGCAGTAGGTGACTTTAGGGAGCCTGGATCCATCATCTCATTCTTTATTGCAACCTCACTGGGAAAGAGAATCAAGTTATTCCTAAAGAAGTTTGGACCAGCTTTAAACTTTTTCCTTCGGTCTCCTGTACCAGGGCAGGCATCTCTGGCACTAGAAAACGGGGGAAAGGCTCAACAGGACAAAGGTGACACTGTTTTTCTCAGTGCCATGCCTTTTGGCTCAAAGCCAAAGAGTAAAGCCCTCCTCCTCGTCTTGTTTTAGGGGGTTTTCAGTGGCTGAGGAGAGCCCCTAGCATGGAGCACTGTGCTTCAGCCTTATCAAGCCTTTGGTGGCCTGGGGACTTTGTGCCTCTGGATTGGAGCAGCTTTTGTGAGAGCCTCAGCCCAGAACTTCTTCCCTCCTGTGCAGGGCTCTTCTCTGCCGAGAAGGCATTCAGCTCCTCTCCAGCAAGCCCTGGAACTGATAAGTCTGAAAGGAAAAGATAGCTGCATCCAAACTGAATTTCTGTTTGGTTTAAAGTTTGCAGATGTGTTCTTGGGCTCTGCTGCAGGATCTCTGCAGATCCCTGCTGGGGTGATCCCACGGAGTGGGCACCTCACTCTCTGTGCGAGTCCCCCAGCCCTCCGGTATGGCCAAACCAAGCAGAGGTCAGTTCTTCAGCTTGGGCAGCTCACAGCCCACTGAAATGGGTGCAGTTTTTGCTGCGTGGCAGGCTGTGAACCCCAGCAGCTGAGGGGCTGGGGCATGTCTGCTTCTGCTGCTCTGGCTGTAGGAGCAGCAGCCTACAGGGAACAGGGGGAGGCAACAGCCAGTGCTCAGGCTGGAGTCATCTGGCGAGAGCAGAGGTTTCATCCCACCCAAAAACGTTACCCCAGCTGTTTAACTCACATGTCCTGTGGGTCAGTGCAGATGGGGCTGTGCGGACTGCGGTGCGTGCAGGGAATGCAGTGCAGGGGACTTCTGGGGGCTTTTATTGAGATGGATAGCTTGGGCTTTTCAGGAGGATTCATTGCCTGAATTTAAAGGCTCTCCTCTTTAGATTTCTGTGAAAAATTCTGCCTGTGTGGCCAGTTGTGTCTCTTTCCACATCAGCATAACTTTGTTTGGTGGAGAAACTGAAACCTGAATTTGGGACTTGCTCACCTCTTTGGTATCGTAGCAGCCAAGGACTGTATTCAAAACAGAAAGAACAAAATGGAACTGAATCTTACAGGTGTTATCTAAAGAAACTAGATGCAACCCTGGCAATCACAGGGAGGAGAAAGTTACTGTGTAATACATTGCATCAAAGTCCCAGTCTTTCATAATCAAATGATGACCACTTCAAAGCCTGGTGTCTTTGCTTCTCTCCCTTCTAACTGCTTCAGCCAAACTTTAGTCAATTGGCAATGACTTTAAAACCAGACATTATGATATAAACCTTGTAATTATTTGCTGTGATGAATCCTCTTTCTGCTGTGAAGCTGTGTGGAAGGGTTTTCTGTAACTCGCAGCATTTTTCCACCTTCATGCCTTACTGAAGCTCACTTCAGAGCAGAATTTTTATCTCTTTCTCTCCTGCCTTCCTGGCCATTTTGAAATCCAGTTTATGGCTGCATTTCAGCTTAACACCCTGAACTAGCTCCTTGCTGCTACAGCCTTGCTTCGTGCCCTTTCGCAGTGCTTTCCCTCCGCCCTGAGCCCTCCAGATGGGCTGCTGGGTCTTCTGCATGTCCTGGGCGAAGCAGGGAAGGGCCTTGCGGCATCTCCCAGCAGACCGTGTGGGAGCCCTGGTGAGGCTGGTGAAGCCCTGCTTGAGAGGGGACTGGAACAAGCCTGAAAGCAGCAGCTGGCAAAGGGGACTCCCTACCCCCCTTCTCCCTGAGGATTAATAAGTGAAGTTACGGGCACGGGGGAAGGAGCTGCGTTTTTTTAACCTGGCTGTGAAATTAGTAAAATAACTACATTCCTGTGGTGGATGAGGCTTAATGAATTGATCAGCATGGAGGACATATGTTTGGGATTCTGAGTGTTAGAGAAGCAATACAATGCAGTATGTTATGCTTGGAAAATTATGGTCTGTGGTGAAAGGGAAGATGGAAGAAAAATCCTGCTTTGAAGATCTGCATCCACCTGCAGGGGAAAGATGGAATTAAACAGAGCAGGGAGAGAGCAGAAAAGTAGGAGACAGGGCTGGGAGCATGGCAGTCGGAGGAGGAGAGGACGAGGAGGGATGGATGGAGGGGCTGTGCTGGAGGAGGCTGGCTTTGAAGGTGGTGGTGAAGTGACTTGGTGGCTCCTAAAAAATTAAAAAAAAAAAAAAAAGAGGAAAGGAACTGCAGGTGATTCTTCAAGCGCCGTCTAGTCTGTGACCTACTTGCTGGCACAGTGATTTGCAGCTAGAGAAGCAAACAGAAGAAATGGCTGCTCCCTGTGGGAAGGGCAGCGGTGCTGGTATGTGCGGGAACTCTTTCCAGTGGTGCTTTCTTCAGCTGCTGCAGCACGGCTGTGCCTGGGCACCTTGAGTTTGTAGAGCCACTGTTAGAGAAAGCAAAGGGAGCAGCTCTGAGCCATGCATTTCCCTCTGGTGTCACAGCAGTGGAGGGAGACAGTGCCGGATCCTGGAACCAGGCTCAGATTTATGAGCTGGCTTAAACACGTGGGCTCCTTGATGCTCGAGTGAGCTCCTTCCCTGGAGGGGTGCGGGGCACTACATAACTGGCCTGTCTGGGGACATGGCTCACCAGGACACGATACTAACAGTAGAAATTATTCATCCCTAACCTCCTTAATAATCCACTGCAAACTAAAAGTCTGCCTTCTCCTGCTTCTGCTCCTTCAGGAGCCCCCACTAACCTGATCATTCTTAATCTCATCTTATTTTCCAGATCATCAATTTGATTTCTCAGTACTTTTACAGTCCTTAGTGTTCCCGGGAATCTGTGCCTCCATCAATTATCTCTCTTTCTTTTTCGAGGCTGTAGCAACCTTGAACCACAGTTTCCATACTATTTTTATAACTCACGCTGCTTATTAGAGGAGTCCTTCAGAAATAACTGTACAGTTCTTACCAAGATATCCCCAAATTTTCTGAGTAAATAATAACTTCATCTCTTGCTAATATGAACTTGGAAGGCTCCCCTTTTCCTCTTGTTCACTTCTCCCGCAGGTGTTTGGGAGATAAATGCCTTACCTTTAATTTAATTCATACATGTAGGTATACCTGCATGTCACAGTGTATTGGATACTCCTTTAACCATATTAATCATGATGCTGAGCATCTGGCGCTACAGGCTGGCGTCAAATAGTGGCATTGATTAGACAGTTGATCTTCTCCTTTGCATTCATCAGCAAGCATTAGCATATAACCTTCCTTTGCTTGATTTGAAACTGGTTCCAGTGTCTTCTAGAGTGCTTGAAATCCAGATAAATTCACTAATATCAACAGACTCAATGTGGATTTACTGGGGGCAGAGCCTTGGATGAGGAGGAGACCCTAAAAAGCAGTGACCTGCTGTTGTCAGTGTGCAGTGCCATGGCTACTCTTACTCCCGTGATACCTTTCCCACTTGGACTAGGACTGCATCTAGCCTGGGGCTGCTTCAGATTTACCTCTGTACAAAATGAGATTGGGAAGTAGCCGTTGTATCTTTTTTTGGGGGTGTTCTAAGTTGCTATATTAAATAAATAAAAAAAGTGGTTCTAAGAGTGTCTGAAATGACAGCTTTCCTCCTATTGATGGCATATAGGGAGTTATTTGTGAGTTAGCAGTCCAAGGTTATTTAACTCCAAAACTTCTGCACTTGCCTTGCAAACTCTGTCCAAGAAAATCTTTTCTTTGGAAAGAAAAATGAAAAAAAGTCCTCTGTTTTTCATAAGTTATGAATTGTGCTCATGTCTAAGCTGATTATTTTATTTATTCCAATAATCCTCTCTTCCAGAATAAAGGAAAATTAATTGTCTTCCTATTTCCATAATGATTTGCCCTTCAGACAGTTGCCAGGCAAAGTGCTTAAAACCTGAAATGAAAAGATGGTGAATGTTTAAAATCATTGAGCTACTGTAGGAACATGTTTGTATTTTAATAGGGTGGTTTTCAAGTAGTCCCAGAGAGTGCTATTTGCTCTGTGTTCTGTAGGATTATAAGGGCTTTTTTTTTGCTTCTGCATATGAAAATGGGGTCAAGCCTGCTGTGGTAGATACTGCAAGTCTTATGTAGGATTTTGCTAGCAATATGGACTGCCTGCAATTGAAGCCCTAAAATTATCCAGCATTAATGGGCAGCATTGTCCTTGGGCTTCGTTGTTTTTGTTTGCTGGGAAGGTGGCTTTGCTGCATTTCAGTGCCTGCAGATGGGCAAGGACTTACTTCCTTACAGGTGTGATGGGACAAGATTTTCCCTACAAGAGCTTTTCACTGACACCTACCCAACTCTTGGTTATTTTTAACTTTGTCTGGCTGAAAAAAAAAGTTACCTGATTAATTTGGGAAAATGCTGGAATGCTTCCTTAAAAGGCTCAAAAGTGATGTAATATTCAGTGATGAATCTCAGAGCTAAATTAGAACTTTTGTGGGTGCGTTAGTTGAGGAAGGGAGTTTCATATTTTATCACCTAACACATTTATTTTTTATACCAGGCTACGCATTCAGGGCTCCTGACTAGCTGGGCACAGTGGTGAAGCCGGTGTGGAAGCAGTGACACAGCTCCAGATCTAGACCAGTGTCAGGGGAGCGGTGAATCTGGCCTCCACTTTGCTTTCCAGTTTTATTCCAATAAGCTTTGAGAAACACATAAAAACTTGAAGCTAGGGATGGCCGTGCTTCCAGTGGGGGATTATGCTGAGGGAGGGCGAAGAGAAGCAGCACAATGTGTTTAAAAACAAGAGTCTTGCATAATGAAACGGGTTTGTTGCCCAGTCATTCATGTCCCCATAAGCGTTGCACATCCAGGTGTGGGCTCCCAGGTGTAGGGACAGTGGAGGTGGAGCTCATCTCCACTGTATTCAGGGAGAAGGTGCTGGCACCAGACCTGGATGTGGCCCTGGCTCTTTCCTCATCTCAGAGCATGACCAGAGGCGTTGGGGACAGTTTCAGTGCTGTGTTTCAACACAAGAAACCACATGGCAATAAATTCCTCATATCTGTTGTATGTTTCCCTCTCCCCATATGTGAAATTGCTCCAAAGGAGCAGAGTGTAATACATCACAGAAGAGAGAAGGGTAGGAGTTAATTCATTTTCATGATCTTTCCATAGCACTTAGTCCAGCTAACAGTGATTTGTCTTACTTGGCTGCTGCAGTAATCTCATAAGGGACCCCCTGGGAGAAGGCTGGGCACAAAGGACCCATGGACCCTGGGTATTTCCATTAGCCAAAGAGCACATGTGATCATCTGTTGCATTTACAGCCAGAGTTTTGTGCTGCCATCTCAAGCAGAAGGACAGTGGAGGTATCTTAATAGTACCCAACTGCAGGAGACTACCATACCCAGGTGAGATAGTGGTTCATCGCCCAAATGTCCCTTACTTAGCACAGGGGAGGGAGGGAGACTCTCCCCTGGTTAGAGTGAGCTTAGGGAACATAAAACCAGGTGTGTGAATATCCTCTTCGGGTCTCACCTCAATCTTTGGTTATCTGTTAAAGTTCATAAACCTGGCAGGGGAATTCATTAACTCGAGTCTTGACAGACTTTGATTTTGCCAAAGGTTGATTTCAAATCACTCTCCCTACTCTTAGTAGGGGTCTCAGAGTTCCCAGGGGTGTGTAGGTGTAGGCTGCAGCATAAAACCGCCCAGTTTTGTTCATTCTGTAGCTGGTATGGATTCCTATTTCTTGCTGTCGGTGCACTTGGTTTGTTGCGCATAGCATGGAGGAAGTTATCCCAGACAGAGAATGCTCAGGTGGCCACCTCCTGTCTGTCGAGAGCTGCCGCTGATTTCAGTATTTTAGGCTCAGTCTCTTAAATCACAGATGGAGCTGTATTTCCAGCTAGTACAAACCCATAAAGTTACTGAAGTAGGTGAAAATACTCTAATTTACAGCAGTTATGGTCCTGATCTGTAGGCAGCGTAAGCTACATATGCATGATGTGGAGGGAGAAGCCTGAATTTATCAGTCACGCAGAGTCTTGTGTAAAATAGCTCCATGCTTGCTGGTGTGATTGCCAGAAGGGCTTTTGAAATGGCAAAGGTTGTGAAATCCTGGCAGGGAACGTCAGAGGAAGGGAGCTGGGCTAGAGGAGGACATGGCCCCTTCCTACAGCACAGCTAAGACTGGAAAAGTGGGTGTTAATGGCTATATTTTGCAAGCCACCTTCCTCATGCTCCAGGCATTTTGTGTGCTAGGCAGTGACCTGTAGGCCTTTTTCAAATGAGTTTTATACACATAGCCTTTTCTCCTGATCTTTTGATGGTTCTTTGCAGGAGTAACTGTGTTTGTTTGCTGGGGGCTGTTACTAGTCCCGTGAGACAATACTGCTTTTGAAAATTAATAATTTTTTTTAGTTGCCACTACTATATAGATAATCTTGTCCTTTTGTCTCCTGTTCCCCGAGGGAGTTTCTGCCCTTCCTGGATCTCATCCTGGTCCCTGCTTGCGAAAACAAATCCCGGGTTGCTTATGAAATTGGTTGTCTGATGCGCTGCATCATCTATGATTGTGCAGGGAGGGAAGGAACTGGTGCCCTGCCAGAATAGCAGCGTGTTACACGTTTTGCTTTGGCTAAGGTCATCCAGTCTTCCTTTGTCTGTATCCCCTGTCTAGCTGAAGTAAGAAAAGTTTATCATATTCGGGTCCTCAAGAGTATTTTCTCTTGGTCTTGTGGTTAGGATTGATTATTGCATGGCATCAACGGTCTTTCCTTCCTCTCCCCTCCCAGCACATCAGGTTATATATTACGTATGCGCAGGAGGTGGATTGAAGGAGCTAACAGATCTCCA
The DNA here is from genome assembly GCF_000737465.1 of Haliaeetus leucocephalus. NCBI lineage: Eukaryota > Metazoa > Chordata > Aves > Accipitriformes > Accipitridae > Haliaeetus > Haliaeetus leucocephalus. The sequence continues at coordinate 9,762,067 of NW_010972742.1, read as the reverse complement.
TTGTTAACGATGAGCCTGTAAATGAATGTTTAGTGCCAGCAGTATCACTGTATGTTCTGGTCTTTCATCGTCCGGAGCTGATGGACAAGAAAATTATGCGAAGCAGGCGATGGTAGGTGCTGCCCTGCTTGTGCTGCCTGTTCAGCTTCTCCTGGTGAGCAACTCCTGCCTTTTGGTGGGAACAACTTGTTTCAGCTGTCCTTGCTGTGAAGCGGCCTGGGCTGACTGGTTTTTCTGGTGGGCACCTTCACGATGAGCTGGTGTTCCTGAGATGGTAGCTCCAAGGGCATCGCTAGGTCCTGTGTGTGAACTTCAGGTGGAAGAGGAATTCACAATGATCATGTGTCTAGTAGGCTGCATCTGTGTAAAAAAAAAAATAAAAAAAATCTTCTTCTCTTATTTTTGTAAGATTGGTAGTATTGTTTGCTTTGAATGTTTTATTTTGCTTTTTCGTGGTTGTGGGTTTCTTTGTCTCTATGCACCTATAACATCACAGTGCTGAGCACAAGTGTTAACTATAAAATTAGAGCCATCTGTGAGGTCTGGGACTGGGGGTGGGGAGGAAGGGGAGGTGTCGCTTCCAAAAATCTGGTTAAAAATCAAACTGCTGGATTTTCAGTGACAGTTAAGTAGTAGCTGCTTGCCTCTGTTTACTTTTCCTTGGGATTTGAAAACTCGCGCAGGCCCTGTACGCTGCAGTAGTAGATGGACGTGTAACTCTGCACAGAGTTTCACCAGCCTGTTGGGGTTGGGCTGGGGTACATCTGGAGGGCTCATTTCTCAGCACTGCAGATTTGTTGCTTTCCTCACAGAGCTATTGTCTGAAGAGATGCCGATAGACGTTTGCTATTGATTCTTTGTCTGGAGAGAGAACTGGAATAATATATACATATATATATATTTTTATGCGAGTATATGTGTGTGTATATATTTTTTTATACATCAGATTGACTGAACAAACTTTTCTCTTACTGAGTCACTGCTGCATTTTGAGGCAGGTGGAAGACTTGCCATGGCTGAGATGATGGTTATTGGGCCTTTTTGAGGTTTCCAGGGCTCAGAAAGAAATGAGGAATGGATGATTTAGATTTGGGGGAACAACAACAAAACAAACAAATCTTTATCACATTTCAAATCTTCCATCTCCCCCCACTTCCAAATGTGCTTTTTAAAGAGTTACAAATGCTTGTTGGCATAGAAACTACAGAATCTGAGTGAAGCTTGCAAATGTAAAAGGAGCCATTCTGCCTGAGCAACATGGACTGAGCCTCTGCAAAGCTGGCTAAAATCTTTTACGAGGCAAAGAAAATTGTCCAGATGTTGCTCGAATTATAATGGCACTAAATATTTAGGTTTTTCAATTTGCACTTAAATCCAAAAAAGCCTGAAATGTAGGGAATGCAGATCCATTACCACTGGGCTTGCTTTTCTTATGAAAGAATTTGTAGTCCAAAAATATTGCTAAAATCTGTTTGGCTCCGAGCAGTGCCAAATCCTCATTAAAACATGTGGATATTTCTGTGGTTTAATCTGTTAGAAATGCATTTGGGATCCAGTTATGTTAAATTAAGCAACAATATTGGCCTGGATGTTGTTTGAAATATTAAATGTGGCAGTCGGAACACCAAGCAAAATGTTTGCACATTTTAATCGCTCGATGAGTAATTTTTTTATCTTATTCCGAGGAATGATCGAGAGTGCTTAAAAACTGTCCCTGCTCTCCTCGATTCGCCTCCTTCCCCCCGCCAGGCTCCGGGAGCGGCGCAGCATCCTGGCTCCTCGCTTCCCCTTCCAGCGCGGGGCCACGATGGGATGGAGCTGTGGCGTGCCGGGAGGATGCTGCTCCCTTTGAGCATGCTCCTCGCCATCTCCCGTGGTGCGGAGCGCGTGGACGTGCCGGTGTAGGCCTCTAAAATCCTTGATGGGAATCTAAAACGCCAGCACGGCCAAACAGAGGTATGCATCCCGCCAGGCTTTCCTTAAGAGGTTTTTACTGCTGATTCTTCACTCCACTGGGGTTTCCTAAAGATTGCCTCGGACAAAATGCCTCTAAAATGGCTCAGCGGCACATAGCAACGGGTTGTCTCCTGGCTAGTTTATCCCCTGCGCCGGAGGCTCCGGCAGCATGGAGCCTCTGCGCTTGCCAGCTGTGCTCTGCAAAGGGTCGCGCCGAGGGTGCTGCTGCTGGGAGGGCTCCCTCCGCGCCTCTCCCTCCCCGGCAGGTAAGGCCATGGATTGCAAAGGCGCTTCGTCTTGCCAAGTATTTATTTATTTTTATTTTATTTTTTTTTTCCCCAATTGTTAATTGCCTCGTGGTAAGGCAGGCCCCCTTTTTTTCTGCTTTAAATGCAGCTGTGCCGAGGAAGGGCTTCGCTGTTGTGAATGTCGGAGCGGATGGCAAAGGGAGCCATGAAACGCTGCTCGCAGTCTACAGTGCCTTGGGACACATTCATAATATATAGTATGTAGAAAATATCACTGCTGGGCGGGTTTTTAATGGGGTGTGGGGGACTGTTTCTTTTTAAATTTGACACATTGCAAAAGTAGTTCTATATTGGTGCCTTGTTCATTGTTTAAGGTTAAAAATGAGGGTAGTTGGGTATCTTAGCAGTTTTTTCTACAGCCTTTTGTTTTGGGGCCTTTTTAATTGCATAGCAGCTTGTGTTGTATTAAAATGAACACCTAGCTGGAAAGTGGTACAAAGCAGGATTGTGTTACCAGTACCTGTGTGTGACTTGATAGCATTCATGCCTCTTTGTTGTCAGACACCAAAAGGGCAGTGTAGAAGGTTGGTGGGCTCAAAATTCAGCCATGCTTTACTTATTCTTTTTTCTTTTCCTCTTTAGTATAAAGTGCATACTTTTCTGTGGGATAGTTTGATTAAAAAAAAAAAAACCCAACACTGAAGCTTCAGCGCAATTTTCTTTATTATTTTAATTTAAAGAGTAAGTGTATGATGCTAAATGGGGATTGTTAATCATTAATGATGAAAGAAAGCAAGTGAAAATATAAGGCATAATGGAATGGAGCTCATTGCTGTAAATGTCTTCTGCAAAAGCAAACGGGCATGCTGGGGAGGGGAGGCAGATGTCCAGAGTCAGAAGAGAAATCAGCATCAACCCTTCTTTTGGCTAGTTTTTGTGGCTGTGAAATGCATCAAGTAGAAGGTCCAAGCCCCAACAAGGTCCTTAGGAGGAGGTCTGATGGCTCGATCGTCATGCTTCCTTGTTTGATTGCTCATCCCGTTGTCCCTCTCTTGGCTTTGTCAGCTTCGCTGTGGACACCCCGTAGCACAAACTAACTTCAAGCAGGTGCTTAATTTATTTAAGCAGGTTTTTTTTATGCTTAAAATGTGTTGCTAACTTGGACCAAAGTGCCTTGGAGCTTGCAGAGTCAAGGCTATGATACGTGGGAGAGGCTCAGAGGCACGCTCTTCCCCCGGATTTGTGTGTTAGCTGTGCAGGGCTGGTCAAGACCCCCTTCCCCAAGGTGACAGTGCCAGCTGCCTTGCACAGATCTTCTTCACCTACAGGGTCCTCACTTCTTCATAGTAAGCATGAACTTTGGGACGTTTGATGAAGCAGTAAAGCCTGGGTTACCTGCAAGTATGAGTGTTTTATCAGAAGGGATATCTGATATTGCCTGAGCCTTTGGCTAAAAACTGTGGTCTAGCAAAGCTGCAGCAGTGCGGCAGGGTGGGTGGCCAGGGCTCCCAGCGGGCTGTGGCGTGCGAGGGGAGCCTTCAGTTCCACCACTTGTTTCACTCACCAGTTTTATTTGCAAGGGGATGTTACTCTTCATTGTTGGACTGGATTCATATTTTTGCTGCACTAATACTTGCTTAACAGTTCACCTTACAAGTGGGATAGGGACAGCTGTTCAAAACCTGAATTTTCAGACACAATCTGATAAGCATTTAATAGAGCAGCAGGACAAGGCAGGCCAAACTTGTAGAAAAAATCTTAAATAAAGGACAGAGAAGCAAGAAAACTCTTCCTTCTATTTCCACATACCTGGATGTGTGCACATATGTGTTCAGTTATACACATTATCACTTTTCATTGGTCAGGTGTTAATAGGGAAGAGTATTTAGATTATCCTTAGGTTATATTAGGATACCAGAGACTGTTCTTGGCGGCAGCAGTACCTTCGTATCCATTGGGTCAGTGAAGTGCATATATATCTTTGGAGTGAATTTGGTGGGTTTTGAGACTAGAGCAGGGATCTTGGCAGGGTTTTATGGATTTTGGTTGTTTCCACATGGGTTTGCTCACTTTCAGAGTCTGCAGAATAAAGCAGTTAAGCCTCATTGCTCCCTGCACCTTGAGGTGAGCAGCAGCAGGATCTTTGTTTTAAAACCTGCCCCAAGAGGATAGTAAGAAAGGATTAGAAAGACAGAAGTGGGATGGAGAGAATAAATTAGAAACGGAGGAGAAAGAAAATACAGGAATTAAAAATAGGGGAAGAGAAAAAATGGCATGGACAACAAAAGCTTTGAAAGATGAGGGATTGGGCATCTGTGCATGTGAACAAGTGCAAACAGAGGAAACTCTGATCCCAAAGCAAGGTTAAAGAAAAGGCACCTGAATATGTAGGCAGGAAGATGGGAAACAGGTGAAGATGGCAAACAAAATGAGGGATTGGGAGGCAAGTACTGATCATTGTCTCTGCAGCAGGCTGCAGTATATTTGTTTTAATTGTCCTTTATGCCAGTGACTAAGTGATACAAAAAAGTCCCTCGAGCCCTGAACATGGATGGATTGATGAATGGGAAGGACTGACCCTTCCGTTCTTCACCAGGAGCATCTCAGAGGGTCTCTGGTTCCCATTGTTTAGGAGAGGCTGGAGAAGGCAGTGCTCTACCAGGCTGAGAAACCTTCTGATTCTGAAGGTCCTCCCACAAAGCCCGTGAATGGTTGAAGGAGAGGAAATTGAGCACAACTGTACCTGGCTAATGAATGAAGAAGTCGTGTAAGTCACGTTTCCCACATCTGTCTTACGGTTGTGTCACAGTCTCGCACTGTCCACAATGCCGAAAGTGCCATGTTTGCGTCAGGACAGTTGACTGTTTCAGCACTGCAGCCCAGTGAAGACAAAACAAAGGTTTTTTGACCTCCGTAGCTAGTTTAAGTTAATTTGCAATTTCGTCCTATGTATCCTTACTAGCAAAGGCAAGCGAATATAATTTTAACTTTCATGTAACATTTTAACACAGACATGCATTGGCTTTTGCAGTGAAGATAGATCCTCCATTTAACTGTCAATTATGTGGCAAGAAAGAAGTTAATTGTGTCACTGATAGACATTGCAAGTCTGAAAGGCGTGAGCTCGGTGGAGTTTGCTTCTTACTGAGAAGTTTGGCTTTCGCCTCTCGAAGTGCATAATATGTACCTGACAAAATATTTGGTGAATATTTATGATGAGATACAAGCTGAGTTGACCTTAATTCTGTAAGGAGCTGGTTGTAATGCAGCTGTGCAAATCAACACAGCTGGATCCATTGGGATGTAGCTCTTTAAAACAAAATGATGGCAGCAGCCTTCTTTCTTCCCAAGCAGATTGATAAGACTCCTGAAGGTGAAGTTAACTGATAAGTACAAGGCAGCATTACAGAGATTAGAAATGAGGTATAAGAACCTGGTAAAAATAAATGGATGAGAATCCCTCAAATTACTGGACTCAGTGACTTTATATACACCTTTGTGTCTTTCCTCCATCACTTAGATCTGAACAGAAGGTCCCATTTACTAGCATCCCTCCCTGCAGATTTAGTCTTGCTGTATAAACACACGAGACTGGCATTTATTTAGACTGGTGTGTACGAACTACGCTGTTGCAGGAAAATTTGTATGTACTCGTGTTACTTATGAACCACGTTTCTCTTTTTTTTTGTTTGCTTATGCACTGTAGTGGATGCAGCCTCGAGTTTTTATAGTTTAAAGTCAAACTTTATGACATCTATTCAATCTCCTTCGGAATGGGGCATATTTAGATTAGCGGTGGGATATGCAGGGCTTTACAGGAACTTCTGCAACGCTTTTTTTCAGTATGGAGAGGAAGAAGAGTGTTAAATGCAGTTTAAAATGACAGGCATTTTGGGTTGCTTTACAGCCGATCCTTTACTCTGTTCCTTCTAAAGAAGGACTTAGGAAAAAAATAAAATTGGTGCTCCAGGCATGTCACAGCATATCGACCTGTAAATATCCACCTTTGCAGGTTTTCACACCAACATGTGAGGCATGTCAGGAAAGGGGAATATCAAAAATATTATTGTGATGATGGCAGTACCCAAGGGATGTTCCCATTATAACCATCTGGGCTAATGTCATTATTATCATGATCTGAGTGGGCCTTTCCCTCCCCCTTTGTTAAAGGAGGGAGAAAAACCACTGAGCAATCCTCCTGCTAGGATGAGAATATTGTCTACCCACAGTCAAGGCTTAGAAGGATTTGTGTTTATATTGGGTGTCTGCTGATACCTTACACCTGATCTGGCAAGGAGAAGACAGGACAGCTGTCTCCAAGGCAGGTTGCAGACTGATGGTGCTCCGGACTGGCTGGGAGGATACCTCTCTTGCAGGCTCGGGACCTTGCTTGGAGTCTGTACTGTTTGGGCTGTAATTATATTGTGGGCAGAAGGGTGGTGCAGGGTACGTATGCATGCAAAAGATTGCAAAGGATTTTACTTCCTCTCAGGGTTTTTGCTTTGAACCACTATATCCCTAAGCCTAACCGAGGGCACATTTATTTTGAAGCAGTCCCATGCAGGGAGGATGGGCGCTGGGAGCAAGCCCCGTAGCTGCAGCTCCCAGGTGCTTTGCCAGACCAGAGCCACAGCTCCCACATTGACGTTGGTCTGTCGCGAGAGCGGAACGTGCTGAGGAGGCAATAAAAAAGCTAGATGATGTTTGCCAGGTGATGCAGCAGCTCTTCGCTTGACTCGCCCATCGGGGGAAGGATCATCCCGCAGACTGTGCGAGGCGTTAACGAACCTGCCCTGGTAATGCTGCGCAACACCCTCCCTCCGCTGATGGTGTCTGGCTGTATTTTGTCAGGTGCTGACTAGCAGGGAATCCTGGAAATCTTTCTTGGAGGGCCATATTCTGCCTGGCTGGCTGTTTTTTCTTGGCTTGTGCGTGAAAACAATGCCGAAATTCAGTTCCCCAAGTGCAGGAGTCATTAATCAAAGGCAAATGGGAATGAGCTGTCTTGGTGCAATGCTCTGGTTCTGGGTTTTGAAGTCAGTGACAGGGATGATCCAGCCACTAATAAGTTTCATGTGAAACTCCAGAGCTTTCGGCTATCAAGCAAATGTCTTACAAAACTGCTTGAGGAAAGTAAGCTGACTTCGTCAGTCCTTGAGTTTGTTAATTGAAGCCCGAGAGTGATCAAGCGACTGCTGAAGGCCAGCGTTTGGCTTCCTGTCACAGAAAAAAAATTACTCAGGATTTTTTTTCTTTGTATTGCCTGTGCACTTTTATTTTTGGTAGTATTACTGAATCAGAACCAGCCGCTTCTCCTTGCCTTTTCTCTGGGGTAAGGCTGCATGAGAGCGGAGGAGAAGCTTCCAAAGGTCCATGATGCTTTTGATGCACATTTGAATTCAGAAGAACAGTACCAGGAGGGAGAGTCTGGGCTCTGCACAGAGCACTGGAAGGGTGAAGCCCTTTCCTGTTCCTTGTATAATAAAAATAGTGCAAATGGTCTTTTTTCAGTGTGCAAAACTTCTCCCCAGTAGACTCCTGCCTTCCCTTGCTTTGCCTCCAAAACAGATCTTGGTCACTGTGGCAAAGACCAGGCAAACGAGAAGGGCTGCTGTGCTCAATTGCAGACGTTCTGCAAGGTTCATCTTTCCCTCCTTTCTGGTTCACATCTCTGAGAGCTGGTTACATTATTGCAGCATTTTGTGGTTTTGGGTTTTTTTTTCTAGTGTTTTGCTGTATTTTGAGTCCTTCGGTTTAAAATATTAACAAAATTAAGCTCTATGCCTCCTCATGAGGCAACTAAGTGCGTACTATACATGGGGCGAGGTGAAAGGTGGGAGAATTTTAGGGAAGTAATTTTTTTGAAATAGTGGTTTAATTTTTTATGTGAAACCAGTGCTTAATTTTCAAGTGTACTGACCATTTGCATCTTGCTGTAGTGTCTCTACATCTCTAGGAGATACAGGCTCTCAGCACATTTGAAAAACTCTGTCTGAACTGGCCACCCAAAATGGGCATGTGACTCTTGATTTGAAATTTGTTGGGTTTTTTTCTGCAGAGCTTACATGTGGGAAAGCATCAGAATGAGCTCGTCAGTCTTAGACTTGAGGTCTAAGTACCATCCTCGCATTTGTCCTCCATAATACAGCAAGTCTTTAGCATTGTATCTCTGGGAACCCAAGCAAATAAGACGGTTAAATGATTTGGGCATTCAAATAAATCCCATGACTATCATCCCAAATTGAAATCTGTGTTCAGAAGTCTCTAGACATACTTGGGGCTCACAGCATCCATCGGCTCTTTGTTCCTCTGATACCTGCAAGCAGCACGCTGAAGTGGCTGCTGGGCTGGAGGGGGAAAAGAAAGGGAAGGGAAGCAATAGTTAAATTTGTTAGTAAGTGGTGTAATCTCTCTTTATTTCCACATTTGCTTTTGTTTTGATACCATATTTTCACCTAAGCATTTGCCAGGTGTTTAATGCATCTGCATTAAAAAACTGTAACGGAGCTCATTGCCCTTGCCCCAGGGGCTATGACTTGCAGCCCAGTTATCCGACAAAAAAATTCAAAGTAACTTCCCTGAATTTATTGCTCCTGTTGGTTGATTCAGATGCAACTGACTTGTTGTAAGAGTCTGGACTGTGTCCTGGTGTCACAGATTCACCCATATGGCATCCGCCTGCTTTCAAACTCGGCAATGGGCACAAAAAGCCTCCTTATGATTGCAAGTTTACTGTTTTGGATAAATATTTCCCTTCCCCTCCAAAAACATGTTAGTTACAGGGAATATTATACAGAGGGAGAAAATACTGATATGTTTGTTATATACATTGATGGGGTTTGGGTTTTTCTCGTTGTTTTTAAATCACGGAGGGTGAGATTTTTTTCAAGGGAGCTTAAGTGCTCAAACTTCACTGAGATTCAAAGTCTGGTCATCCCAAACGGGCTGTCCCAACACATTCTTTGCTGCCCCAACCTGAAGTGACTCAGTAAATCAGCAATAGAGCATGACTTCATGTCTAGGTCTCCTATCTCTTGTTCCTCTGCTCCATACATTTGTGAAGGACCATTCCAGAAATTTTTCACAGTTAATTCTCCAAGCCTTGATTTTCTCATCTGTAAAATGGAGATGTTACTTTTCCCTACTATTCCCATCTCTTATTATAAATTGCTTTACAAAAAGTCCTAAGTATTTTTATTGTTGCAGTGCATTTAAGCAAATCACAATGTTATCTCTCTGGTTCTTTTTTACATGGTGATGTTTAGAAGCTTTTTTCAGTATATGCTCTACTTTTGATCAGGAAGAACTAGATTGTTTTCCTTGCTCTTGTCCCAGAATTCATGGTGGCTGGAACAGTCTCCAAAACTCCTTAAGACTGTGGCATTGGTTGGAATAAAACTTCGTAATTGCAATACTTGGTAAAGGGTGCACACCGTTGCAGAGTGTAGGCTGGGGGATTTGCTTCCAGGATTACTTGACTGCAGCAGAAATGGAAACCTGTGTTCGTTGTGTGGAATGCTCTTCAGCCATGTTTGAAAAGTCAGTGTACTGAAAAGTGATTAATTTTTCAAGCTCTAGGGTGAGACCCTCTGGCAGTTCTGCTGAACATTTGCAGGGTTTGGGGTTTTTTTGGTGCTTTTTGTTTACAGTTTACCAGTTCAAGAGGACAGCAAGGCTGCTCTGTCAGTAAAGTGGCATTTGCAAGCTCTGAACCTCTTTGGAGTATCTGGTGCATTGGAGTCCAAGGCCTGACTTGCAGAAGTGTGAAGCATCCAGGGTTCACATCAGCTTTAGAGCTGGACACTGGCTCTAGCAATGACTCTGGAATTCTCCAGGGGCAGGGAATCGCGAGGCTTTGTCCTTTATGGGGAGGAAGGAGTCTTTTTTTGCTCCTGTCAGCTTCTGTTCGTGCAGCTCTCTAGAATGTGGTGATGCTAATGGGAACAAGAGAAGTTTTGGGCTCTGCTCCCTGAGATATGAAAGTAGTCTTCTCAAGTAGAGATTGCAACCTGGCCTCAGCCCAAGCATGTCGGGAAATGAACTCAGTGCTGAGTCAGCCTCTGGTAGGGCATGTTTAAGGAGCTGTAATTTTATTTGCTGTTCTCATGTGTGTCCATTTTACACCATATCTGACAGATTTTTGAAAGGTGCTGAGCTCTTGTAATTCCTGATGAAGGCTCTGGAGGGTGGAGGTACTGACTGCCTTTGCAGATGAGGCTATGGATAACTTGGCTCTGACACTTTTTGCCCTCCCTCCTCTTTCTTGCCCGCACAGAGAGCATTGCGTGTCATCACCGTAGGATTTACTGCCATCAGCATGAGGACCTTTGATGTGAGCAGGCTCTAGGAGAAGAGTTACGGCTGCATAGAAAGGCTGGCTTCCAACTTAAGCCCTAATGCATGCCCTCGATGGGAAAAAGTTGGGCTTAGAACTGGCAAAGCATATCTAGAAGATGTTATCGCTTTCTTTTTTATTAAGCTTGTGTTGACTCTTCAGTCTGTGTTGAAAGCAGGTGTGTTTTGAGCTGTACTACTGTATCTTCTGGAGCTATGTGGTAGGAGCAATACAGGATTTCCCTCTTAGATTGTTCCTCCACTGGAACCAGCATACCTAGCCTAGGGTAAGCAAATGACTCTGGCTTTGCTTTTTTTTTCTGCCTGTCCCCAAGGAGACAATATAAATGCCATGCCTCGAGTGTGTATCTATTGAGGGAAAAAGGGATTTTTAAATAGTGATGAACTGTGGTTTTCCCTTAGTGCAGCAAGCCAATTGTTCATTAGTGAAATATATTAATAATTCTCTTATGAACCTTGTTGGTAAGTGAATCTGCTTTAATTCCTTTATATCAATAAGAGCTGCAGGTATGTATGTCTTCGTTACATTAAAAAAAGAAAAAAAAAAAAAGCAAGCAATGCTTGCAAATTGGTCTTTGTTTCCAAGGAAACAAACTTGACATGCTTGAGCTGTGCTAGATGCAAACACTGCTAGATTCAGCAGACATGCCTCGGGATTATATGGTCTGAATATTATTTTTAAACTACCTCCAATTTAAAGGCAGGGGAGAGGACGAGAATAGAATTTTTCGGCAGGGTTTACCAATCTGTGCTTAATGAAAGCACTGTGCGGTATCTTAGAGTTGCCTAATGTGCTGTAGAGAGAATTGCATCCTGTGCTGAAAACGGAGGTCCCTAATGAATGTCCCTGGAGAAGGAGCAGCCTGGGGCCAAATGGCTACCACAGGGCGCTGGTCCCGGGGCTTTGGTGAAATCCTTCAGCAGAAATAGAGGTCTGAGGGGAGCTAAGCATGCGCTCTCTGTGCCAAATTATTATGGTTTATCCTGGGTCACTTTACCAAACGTTCTGTGCTCTAAAAATATTTTAGTAAAATGCAACTCGCCAGCACTTGGCGTGAAAGGCTGCCTGGCGTTCAGAAGTCAAATGCAAATACTATCCCACATGATGTGCTAAAAAGCTGTAGCTTGATGTTGAGGACTGGGCTGAATTCAGGGAATAGATGAGAGAACAATATTATGAGTTGCTTGCGTAGTGCATCTGACATGAATTTGCTGTGGACTGATGAAAATCTTGACTTTAACTTGGTTTATTGCATTGTACAGAAAGTCTCTTAGTATTTTTGTCATTACCTTGGAAGTTTGGTTCAGGAAAAAAGCTGGGTTTTGGCATTAATCTGTCACCCTGTTTTTTTCTGAAATGCTGTGTAAAGCAACTTGCGTTGTGTAAAGCAACTTGATTTTTTTTTTTTAAATCTTCCTTTGAAGAATCAAACAGCATTGAAGCAGACACTGTACATACATGGCAGAAATATTAGCCATGCGTGCAGGGGAAACGAGCATTGCTCGGCAGAGTGCACACACAATTAACGGATTTGAACATCCAGAGTTTCTTTTGGCTTGGGCCCAACATGAGGAATAGGGTATACATTAAAACTTTGTTGGGATTAAATAACCAATTTTTGCCCTGGCCTGCAAAGCTTTACTTTTGCAACAACTATCTTTGCTTTCTGGCGTAGTTCTGTGAGCTGGTAGGGGTCTGTACAGGATATGCAAAGGATATATAGGGAAATACAAGTTTTTAAGGAACAGTCAAGTTCCATGTGCAGATTGCTTGCAGTGTGCAGGTCTGTCGTCCTCCGGCAGTGAAAATGCCTGGTGGACTTCAGCATTGTGTGTCTTTGCATATTTGGTTGTTTGGAAATCTGGAAAGGTTCAAAAAAATTTGAAAAAAACCTCTATTAATTCTTCTTTGAAATGGTCTTACTGCATTGAGGAGACAAGGTAACGATGGAGTAATTTCAGGGCTGACCAGTGAAAAACAAACCTGTCTTAAAATTCAGGTCCTTAGGAAAACATAGCATGAAGTTTATTGTGCTGTAGCCTCTTTCCCCCCCTCTTTCATCCTGCTTTTTAACTTTCTTGCAAATGGTGTTAAAATAATCTTCAAGGTGATAGAGGGTAGACTGGGGTAGGTTTAGCTTTAAGATGGATGGGAAGCACTATTTGCATTGCGAGCTAAAAGCCTCTGTTGAAGCCTGTTGGGGGAAAAAAAATATTAACGGCATTTCATGAAAATATTGTAATTTGTGGAAGGCCCAGTGTGAAAAACCTGCTGGTTTGAGTGTCACTAGGAAATGCTCCTTTTTGCACAAGGCTTGCCTGAAGACAGGATTTTCCTTGCTTTTGTTCTAAACCGAGATGCTTGCTGCCTAAAAACGCCTGCGATCCCTGCAGCAAGAGCTTTACCTCCTTGATAGAGGATGGAAACAGGAAGGTTGGCTGGATCGGGATTAATCCTGCACTTTTTTTTTTCTTTTTTCTTTTTTTTTTTTTTTGCTAATGACACTTCCTTATGCTTACATTTCATTAAAGCTCTGAAATGGCTGAAGATCAGCCGGTACTGAGCATGCTCCAGGGTGGAGGCTGCACCCATAGAGTGAGATGGATTTGTGGCTGGAGGAGTGATAGGCCTGGAGTCAGGATCTGGAAGGACCAAGCAGCTCCCTGCAGACGGGATGGAGGTAGGGCAAATCCGGCCAATTCCTTCCCGTGCCCCCGGGCTGGGGGAGCGAGGAGACCGGATGAAGTAAGAACTGTTGGAATTGATTCAAAAGCAGCATAGTTAACCACTGACACGAGATGGCTTCAAACCGCTTCCTGCGGGTCAGCGGGGAGGGGTTTTAAAATACTGACCTTTACTGACTGGTGAACCTATATAAAGAACGAACCTGTCTAATGTTAGGGTGGTGACATAAAGCGACAGCAGGCAGGGGCTGGCAGCGAGGGCTGCAGGGACTTGCTGGGTTGTGCCTTCGTATTGGAAGGCATGTGATCACGTCTCAGTCGTGGGCTGCGTGGCTCGGTCGCTAATTATTATTAATGGGAAGCCTTGCAGGGCGCAGACCTGCTCCGCAGTTTAAATCTAGATCCATCTGTGATTGTGGGAGGGCGAAAGAATGTAAAACCCAAACTCCCTTTTTTGGGCTTATTTTACATTCCAAGGATTGCAAACAAACCTTGCCACATCAGGGCCTCCAAACTGGCAAGGAGAGGAAGGAATATAGATATGTTTATTCCTTTGGCTGAGAGATTTTCTGTGCTTCTTGCAGGGGTTTAATGTGTTGGCAAGTGGGTTTGGGGGAAGGAAGGGGACTCTCTTGAGTTTCGCTAGGTTGGGCTCTTGGATTTTGTCTGTAGTTGCCAGCTTTTTACAAGGAATGTGTAAGCACCAGCAGGTATGTGCTGCATGAGCCGATTGACTCCAGTTGTTGTACAAGCAAGCTGCGTGGTAAAGTGCCAATAAAACATTTACATTGGCTCTTGATGTTTGTATTAGTGAGGTGTAGGGAAGATCTGACTTTATGTGGAGCGGGGGGGGACATCGGCCACGAGCCTCAGCCCTCGCAGATCCTGTCTCCTATGGGAGGTGTGGTATTGAGTGTCTACGCTTGTTTCAGCCTGGCTGTAAGTAAAGGTAAGGCAAGCGGTTTGCTCTACTTAGGGCATTGTGAATACTTTGGTATTACAAAGTTATTGTGTTTATTAACAGAAATCTCTGTGATCATGGTCTATCTTTAGCCTACATTCAGTAAGACAGACTGGCTCTTTCTTCAGGGCAACTCTGGTTGCTTTTCATAGCATGGTTCAGGGGGCAATTGATAAAGAGCAAAACATAGATTTTTATGTTATTGCTGTGTCCCAGGTGATGGTCTCACACACTTGGGTCAATCTGCATGATGAGTCACATCATCACCTAAAGTAACTTGTTTATTTATTGCCTGGTTCTGCATTGCTTGCGTACCCAATGCTTCCTCGGCGTTTTCTGAGCCTTTTTGATAATGTCAGCTCTGCACTAAGTTGGTGACCAGCTTGCTTACTAGTGTTGCTTTTACAGTCCCTGCATAAAAGTCTGCTGGAGCCCCAGCTTGCTGGCCATGCAGAACTTCTCTTACTCTTTAATGGACACTGGCTTGTTTATGGTTGGATGAATGCACAAAGAAAAGCGTTTATGTAAAATAAACGGCATTGTAATTGTAAACTGAAAGGAAAAAGTTTTGATTTTCTTTGGCTTAGATGGGGGCTGCGTTTATGGCTTTTCAGAATTGATGCTGGTGGCTTTTTCTGCTTGTGCTACTCTGGCGTTGAGGTGATCTCAGCACCAAGTTTTCATGTATGGTCTGGCTCCCTTGATGAGGAAATTTGACTTAAACAGTTTCAGATGCTGGAAAAACCACTCGTGTGATAATTTCCTATTGTGCTTGTGTGAAAGGTGTTAGGTAGCCTTAAAGACCCACTGCCACCTTATGGCAGTTGCTGAAAAGCAGCTTCTTTAGAGCCAATTCTGTATACACATCATGCTTGCTTTATTTCTCTGCTCTTCTTAACTAGTGGTATTTGCATGAAGGCAGGAGCTTTGTTTTTAAAGAGTTCATCTGCTCCTTCTGTTCCTTGCAGAAATTTATAATGTCAGCGGAATTGCTTGTAGAGCCATCAACTGCAATATTTCATAGGCGAGTTCATGATTTGGGGAGATATAAAAGCATCATGAAGCACTGATTCTCCTCCAGTGAAGAACTTGCTTATTTTCACGTGAATGCCCTAATCCTTAAAAAAAAATAGGTGTGAGGTCAAAGAACAGGGACACGTTGAACACATGAGGCTCATCGGCAGGATCTACACCCGAGCTCCAGCGTTTGTTTCAGTGGAGTGTTGCAGCAGAAGCGAGATTGAATGTGAGCAGCCATTTTTACAGCCAGCTTTGCTGGCAGAAGACTACTAATAAGCAGGATGGCTTTGCACTGACATGGGTCTGATTCCCACCCCATCTACCGTCCCCCAAATAAAACAATAAAACATTTGTCTGTGGAGCAAACGGTGAGTGTGGTTAAAGCAATGAGCTTGCTTACTGTTACTGAGATGGGATATGCAAGGGATGCTGTATTTAGGACCCTTCTTGAGCAAGGCTGTGTTTGTACGGTAGAAGCTCTTGATATGTGATAGCTGAATGAAAGGGAGAAATCGTGTTTTTAGATTTCCAAAATAGAAGGAACTGTGGTTACTATAAGTTAAAGCTGAAGGAGTTTATAATTGGGAACTGTTAGGAATACAGTATGTTCTAAATTACAGCTGTCTGGCCAATATGCTTCTAAATAAAGTTCTAGGATTGCCCTATAAATGAAATACTCAACGCATATTCTTATCAAAACATAGCAACATCTCCCAGAGAGCTTACATCTCAACATCTGTCGCAACAGCATCTTTTTTCCTCTTTTTTTCCCTTTTTTTTTTTTTTTTTTTTAATCTTCTTCTTGGTGTGTGTAATGTACTCAATGCAGCGTCCCAGAGAACATTTCATGTTTCCTATTAACTAAAAGCAGTTTTCAACTTTGCTGGGGAAAGAGGGGGAGGGAGGGAGATGGCTTGGAAACTCTGGGGGGGGAAAAACAGGTTTTGAAAGCTGGAGAAAGCTGTGGTTCCATAAGCGTGCATTAATGACTGTCTGCTCCTTCAAGTCTTTTACCTGAGCATGGAGGTGGATCTTTGGGCTCCCTTGGAGGATGCTGAGCACAGTGTGTCCTGGGAATGGGCATTCTGGTTAGGAAATGTCCTACATAATGGGTGAGGAGGGAAGGAAGCATTTTAACAGCTTGCAGCAGAGCTGGGGAGCGGTTCTTAGCAGTGCAGAAGCAAATCAGGATTCCAGCAGAAATGCTCCTCTTGTATTGCAAGTCCCTTCAGCTTATTGTGCTTTTGGGATTGCTTCTGAGGAGGCTGAAAAGGAGCTTCAGATTTAAACAACTGAAGGGTCTGGAAAGAGCAGCCTAATGGAAATAAGGAAAACCCCCTGTATTTTGCAGAGCTAAATATTGTTCTTCCTATAGAAAGAAAAATCTCCCCTTGCCTCCCACTTGCGCTTCCCCTGCAAGGGAGCTGTGAAAATGCCGTACATAATGGTGTAATTAAGCAAAAGCCCTGAGGAACCTGGTGTCCTTTGTGAAGGGAGGTGGTTGTGCTGCTCCCTTCCTCCTGAAAATGTGAGATTTATGAAAGGGATATTCGAGCCTTGAATCGGGGAACGGAGGCCAGAGAGCCTTGGTATAAAAATATGTTGTAGTTTTATACCTGGCAGAAGATGTTTTGAAAGAGGGGTGCTATGCTGTCTCATACCAGCTTGGTGGGGAAATTGCTGGAGAGTACTTGGGTTAAATAAAGGGGAAAGCTTTGTGGGGCACAGGCTCGTTCTTATCTTACATCATTAGAAAAACCTCTTCCTCTGCCAGTCTGGAGATGGGTCTCTAACCAGCTGGTTAGAAAAGAGCCTGTGTAGCACTGGACCTCTGCAGAATGGGGGGGATGGGGGTCCTGGGGCAGAAGGCACCGCTCTGCCAGCTGCCAGACCCTGCCTGGGCACAGAGGTAGTGGTGCCAGACTGAGCAATGCCGTGGTGGTCTGGAAGCTTCTCTCTCCTTTTGGATGGCATAAATTTAAGGTCTTATTAATCAATGCACAAGCATCCCCATGAACGCGACACTATGCAGAGATGCTGGTAAGGTGCCAATCGATCGTTCTGCTTGAGGTGGTTGTTGAACCATCTGCAATACTCTGATCAGCTGTGCTTTTTTTTGTTGTTGGTTTGGTTTTTTTTAAACAATGTTTAGTGCTTTCAAGGATGGCCGTGAGATGTGAAAAGCATCTCTGGTAGCTTCTGCTGTCAGTGTATATTTAACTTCAGCAGTAAAAACATGTCTAGTGCTGAGATGCAGAGGGGAGTGCTGCCCTTCTGTGTGCGCGGGAAGGCTGAGGCTGCGGTGTGGTTCTTCATCATTATTTTATCTCTGAAAGGGGATGTTGACTGTGGTAGTTCAATTGATACTGCCTTTGTTAATATCTTTGTTTCTATTTCTGGGTTTTTAATGAAAGCTTGGTAATTTCATGCTGCAAGGAAGGGCAACGTGTCAACTGTTTTAAAGCCATCTTTGGTTTGAACTACAGTAATCTTTTGATGCGGTGGATAATACAACTTCTTTCTGTGTAGTCGGTTTTTGTTGCTTTTGTTTGGGGATTTTCGAGTTTGTCTTAAATGAGTTACCTCTACACCTCTCAGCAACTGATAGAAAGGCCAGGAAAATCTCATTTTCTGTATATTAAAACTTAAGATTTACATCAAACAAAAACCCAGTGGGTGAAAGAGAGATCCTTGCTTTGTACTGTCACCTCAAATATTCCTTCTCTATGAATTTCAGTCATCTCGATTTAGCCTTGTGTGTTTTAACTGTTTAGTAGTGAAACTTCTCCAGAGTGTGGAGAGAAAAATAACATCCTTGTAGCCGAGGCAGATCTGTGGCAGGCTCTTCTGCTCCTTTAACTATTGCTGCTTTGCAAATGTGCTTGGACACAGTGGTGAATTAGCTGCTTGGGCTGGAGAAAATGTGGCTTGTTGACGTTTCCAGGCTGTGATAATGCAGTGGCAGGACACGTTCCTGGGATGCTCAGCAGAGGAGAGGAGGGGATGGGTAGAGCAGAGCAGGTGATGGCTTCGTGCTTGTGCTGAAGGCCTGAATTTGCATGCCTGCTTTTGGTACAAGGTGTAAGGCAAACAAAATCCTTGGGCTCTTCAAAATCTCACTATGGATTTCGATTGGCTTTTTTTCTCCCTACAGTGCAGGCTGCTCCCTGCCACCCCCAGCCCACTGTAACACATTACACTCAGCTCGTCTTCATTTTAATTTCTGCTCTTTAAGAGAACTATCTTCTGTGGTCTTATTTTTTTGAAAACTGTTTTTTCTTTGGCCAAGAACAAGCGGGTGGTGCCACAGTCCATTTCTGAGCTTCCTCTTCCTTCTGGCCTCTTCTCCGGGGTTGCCGGTCGCCCTCCCCCTGCTCGGGTGGGAGGTTCTCCAGCACGACACCCAGCTCCAGCAGCCTCCTGCTCCTGCCTCCGATAAATGCCAGTCTTGCGCTTGAATCCCTTCCAGCCGATCTCTGCTTACAGATGTTCCTGAGAGTTGCTCTGGCAGTTTTACTGGGAGCTTGAGCAGATACAAAGGTTGCCAAGAGTTTATGCTTAATTGTTAAGTGGAACAGAGACAAACTACTTTTATTTTGAAGCTAAAATTTCTTCTTTTAGCTTGCTGACTAGGCCAGCTGCATCATATGGTTTGACATAGGCTGAGCTCAGAGCTCCTGCACCTCGTCGTGCACTATCACTTCATGAGGGTTTCCCCCCCTCATTCCATTTCCCCCCCCTCTTCTTAATGACTGTGTTTTGTGATACCTTTTTAAGGTTGGTTGTACCAGGTCAGGTTGTCTTATTAATCCCCAAAGTGAAAAATAGCTCCCCTTTAGCTCAGCAGATCGGATCTCGAATGCACTTGCAGTTGGACACTGCACACTGAACCAGTTTAACCCGTGTGCCTTCATCCCAGTGCTCAGAGGTTGGGCGCTTTATTAAGCAGAACAAAATCGGCACGGGAGCATCCCCAAGCTGCACAGCATCCCTCCCTGTCCCTCCTGCCTCTCCTTTTCTTGCGGGCAAGGGCTACTCTTGAAGGCCACCGAGACAGAACACCTCACTCTATGGTTTAAAAGGCTTTTTTTTTTTTCTCAGGCAAGCGATCAGTTTTGAGGCCTGGCACCCTGTCAGAAAGTTGACAGATGATCTGCATTACCGGTGCGTCCCCGGGATGCCCTGGATAATCGCGCTCCAATGGACGCCCTGGAGCCGGCAGGTTCTCTGTGAAATGGCTGCAGCTTGGAGGGAGCAGTGAAATGGTCTCCTCTGGGCATGCTCACTCTGTAGAGGGAGCTTTTATCACATGAGCAGAAACTGAATCACTGCTCATGAGGATCTGGAATATGCAACTCTTTGAGTCTTCACCAGAAGAAGACAACAGATGTCTGCAGGTACCGCAGGGTCCACCTCCCATGCCTCGCAAAGAGCGGCTTCCCGCTGGCCCTGGCCACAGGCAGGCTGTCTCCTGCTGGGGAAGGAGAAGCCTCGGAGAGGAGGAAGACAGTTCGGGGAATCATGGCTGGGGGTTATTTATTTATTTGTTTCTATATACATTTATTTTCCTGCCCTGTGCGCAGGCGGGCAGGCGGGGCGCGCTGGCGAGCTGGCTGGAGGAGGCTGGCCAGGCTCTGTCTGTGCTGCGATGATTGTTGCCTTGTGCTGTGCCATGGGCTTGCAAGTACTTCTGCATCTGATGTCGCCTGCTCCGGGGAGGCTTGGGCTTTGTTTTCTCGCGTCCGGGTGGTCTTTTATTTGTCTTGTGGGGTGGGGAGGTTTGTTTGGTGTTGGGCTTTGGGGTTTTTTTTTTGGTGGTGGTGGGTTTTTTTGGTGTTTTTTTTTTTACTATTATTATTTTTTAAAGTGTGAAGTTTCTGGAAAATTCTCTCAGGAGCCCTCTCTTCTTGTAAGCAAGAAGAGCAAACGCTGCGGTGTCCGAGCTGCTTGAAGACTGAACTCCCAAAGGGGAGGAGAGGGCCTGTGGCCACATGGCACCTCCTCACTAGGTCTCCTTTGACAGCCTCTGCTTGCATCAAGCAAGCCTACAGCTCACTTCTTGGGGTAGAGGCAAGAGCGAACATTATTTTACCAGGAAGAAACAATCCTTTTTATTTTGGGGTGGCTTCCTCCCCTCTTTCTTCTTTTCTTTTTTTTTAAATAGTAGCTTGCAATCCAAGGGAACAGCTGATTAAAACGGAACATCCATGGTTGATTTCATGGCAGGAGGCATGTCTGCAGCTTATTTTAAAAGTTGCCTAAAGTTCAGACCCCTGGCCCTGCCATGCTCTTGGGGTTTTTTTGCTGTCATTTGTGTTATACGCAGACAGGCTGCCACAGACCTCGGTGGGACTTGGAGCAGACACCGAAGGTCCCAGAGCCATGGGGGGTCCGGGCACCCCTGCCAGGGGGCAAAACACTGGCCTGAGCTTGCCATGCTCAAGGGATACCCCTGAAGCTGCCATGCAGACACAATATTGAATTTTCAATCGAGGAGTGAGACATGAAGATGGCATTTAAAAGATTAGGGAGCTTACAGGACGATCTGTGATACTTAATCTAAATATCCATCGTGTCTCCACTGGACTATAAATATGCTCATTGTTCATCATCTAGAAGATATGTGCTAAAGGAAAAGGCATCAGAAGAAGTCATGAGGAGAGAAACAAGATTCCTTTTTAACAGTGAAGAGCAGAGGCCTTGATGTGCTGCCCGATCAGCTCCCATCCAGGGGAAAAAATGTGCTTTGAGTTTGATGAAGGTTGAGGAAACAAGCAACCAAAAAACCGATGAGGTGTGCAACGTGTGCTCCTGTGTTGTGGTGACCATGATGACACTGGTGTGACAGCTGGCCAAAAAACCCTAATGCTCCATCCCTGCCGGCTGATGCCCTTTGCAAGCATCTGCAGAGAGACGCTGAAAAGCCTGACCTACTTTGGAGGGAAGAGAGAAACCCAAGGTCCGGACTTCGCGCTGCTGTTCAGCAAGGGTTAAGAGCCCCAAAGTGAGGCCTTGAGGTTTTTCCCCTTCACATATTTAACTGACCTTTAAGGGCCAGCATGAGCTCTTCCCCTCTTCCCAAGAACAGGTTTGGAGACAGCTGGGCTCTGCAGCACACATGGGGCATATTTTCTGCTGATCAGCCTGTTAGACAAAGCCTGGGCCTGGCAACAGGGGTGCAGGGGGTAGGATCAGGCCTATGACGTTGTGGGCTTGGGCTGTGGTGGTTGTCCTGGGGCCAGCACTGGTCCCTGGCTTCCCTGACCTCTCCCATGCGGTGCCATCTCCTAATGAAAGAGGATTGCATGCATCTTGTGCAATGGAAGGGAGCTATTTTATTCAGGTGAACAAGGAGTTTTAAAGAACTTTGCCCTCCTGGCCAGCTGGTTTGGGGAAGGGCTGGCTTGACTCCTGCTGCTCCTCTTTGTTGTCCTTTTGCTGGTCTTCCCTGAAGTTTTTCCTTCTCCCCTTCCCGCTCCTGGAGCTGAGAGTGGTCGAGGAATCGCTGCAGCGGGAGGGTTACCTTGCTTTTGGTGCAGCCAAAAGGCTTGGGGCTCTGACAGCGCGCACGCTCCCTGCTTGTGAGGCTCAGAGGACCATATGTTCCTGCAGTGACATGTAATGTCAGTGATTTGGAAACGAGTCTTGAATTTATAACCCTTAACTACCATTTTCAGCCAGTTATTTCTAACTCCTGTGAATTTAGTTTTGACACCAACCCCTCTTTGCAGAGGAGACCCTTAGACCCCTTGGTGTTTCCCTGGTCTCGTGGGATCCGTCCCTCCCTGTGCCTGTGTGAGCTCCCTGGTCTCTTGGGTGGAGGAGGAAATGTCTGGCTTTGCTGTATGGTGGCATTGGTCCTGGAGGGGGGCAGAGGAGGAGGACAGGCAGCAGGCAGCACTGCCTACCAGGATTTACAGTAGTCAGGAAAGCAGCAGGAGCGAAGCTCACAAACTGTACGAGCTACTTGGAAAGTGTCCTTAAAAAAAGAAAAAAAAATTAGAGGGAAAAAATGTAGAGGAAGCTTTTTTAAAAAAAATATTCTGGGATCCAACATCACAGCTTGCTTCCCCCAAACCAGGTAATTTATTTATCTTTTTCCTTCAGTCCCCATCAGGAGGGGGAAGGCTGGTGGACGTGGTGGAGAAGGGTCGAGGCAGTGGGGGTTAAGAAGATCTGATATGCAAGCGTCTTCCCTGCAACGCTGCCATACTGTGTCGGAGCAGCACAGTGCCTCTTGCAGAGGAAGATTTTCACAACTTGTCCTTGTTCCAAGGATGAGGAAACCTCCAGCTCTTCTGGCATTTTCTCTCCGTCATAAGTCAGAGCTGCTTTCACCTATAAAGTATGATCAGCACGGACGGGGAGAGGACTGGAAAAGAGAGGGGGCTCAGAGCAACCTTGCAAGGCTTTTCATAGAGCTCTTGGTGTTAAATGAGGAACTTTTCCCCTCCTCCTCTCCTCATTTTCCTGTGTGCCTGCAAAAATACTCTGGTTTGCATTTAAAGGAGAAAACTGTATGTGCTGGGACTAAGCCAACTTGTTTATTCAAGGGAAATACCATATTTCCAACCCTTTCTCTCGCAGAGGAAGGCTTGACGGAGGATGGCAGACTGGGCTGGGTATTGTATTTTTAGGTGACATCGAAGCACAGTTGTGATTTGAAGAAGCTAAAAATCATGGCTGGCATTTTGCATCGAGCTCTGCAAGACCTCTCCTCCCCACTACCTCCAACCCCCAAAGGGGTTAACTTCTCCCTCCAAAACAGGTGGATTTTGACCTAAATCAAGGAGAGAAAAGGAAAAAAAAAAAACCCCAAACAACAACAACAAAAAACAACAAAACCACCACCACAAACCCACAGCCTGCTACTTTCCACGCTTTTGCAATTTCCCTTCTCCAAAGCGGATTTTTATTGTGAGGGGCTGGGGGGCCGCGAGTGGTCGGGAGGCAAACGCCTGCTCCTCTCCTCCTGTCAAAAAATGGCAGGTCAGTGTGTGTCTGTAAACAATGCAGTTATGAAATGGCAGCGCCAGGCCGAGCTGAGCATGCTCGGGAGCAGCCTGTAGGGGGAGGTGAGCCGAGAAAGATGATCTAATTCAGTGCAATTCTTGGGATTGAAGGAAAAGACCAGGCTCCACTCTTAATGACAGAGCAGAAAAAAAAGGCCCCACGCCGGGGACGAAGCCCGTAGGCCATGGAGGAGAGGGTGTGAGGATCTCCCACCTCTAGGACTTCGGGTGCTGGGCAGCGCTGTGTCGCTTTCTCACCCTCCAGGAGAGTAAAGCCTTGGTGAGGTTTTGCTGTAGTTATTAGAGGGACAGGCCCGAGGGTGCAAGTTTTACTTTTTCTTTCTTTTTTTTTTTGTCTTTTTTTTCCCCCCTTCTCCCTGACTGCTTTTCCGGCTTGCAGGCGTCGCCGTCTTGGTGCTGGTCTCTCGATGGCTGGAGGTGACCCAGACGGAGGTGGTGTGGGCAGCTGAGCGAGGTCCTCCAGCTCCCAAGGGAAGCCCACGCGGGGCTTTCCCTTCTCCGCCAACCCGACAAGCCCTTCCACTGGGCACTGGCGGGACGGGCAGGGGGAGAGGGAGCTGCTCCGCTGGCTGTGGTGGTTTGGGGGTGGGAGGAAGAGGAGAGCGGAGGCTGAAGAGGTGCCTGAGCCCTGTTGATGGGGGTGAGCTGCTTTCCAGCACCCTGGCCCTGGGCTGCTGCAACCTGCTTGCTCCAGGCTCCTCTTGGTGCTACGGTTTTACCCTGGCTAAGCCTTCCTGGGGACTGGGTGTTTCTGAAATGGCTGGTTTGCTTTTGGTAGAGATAGTGATGAATCTTGGTCTCCATTCTTCCCCCTCTCCCCTCATGGGTGCTAGGAGAAGGCAGGCAGCAGCTGTACTCCTTGCTAACCTCAGCCTGTGGAAGGAGGAGGTAGATGCCTTTGTCTGCTCTTCATTTACACTTGCCTGCACATACAAGTTGCACTGGCTTTAACTCTACTGGGACACAGCTAGATGGATACGAAGCTTCGCAGCATGGAAGCAGTGAGGAAGCGTAAATTGATCTCCCCTTTACAGGAGGGCATGGGCTCTGCAAACCCCCCTTGCCTGAAGCCTGCACGCCATTGTGGACCGCGTTGTCTTATGAGAAGTCATTTTAAGTCCTGTTGTGTTTCATGCACGTGTCTCCTTGTTCCCAGCTGTTGCATGCAGGGACTTGCGCCTCGTTTCTACCCTTCCCCCTGTTTCGGGAGTTGATTTGTGTGGCTGGAATAGGAGAGAGGACATGGGGATCGAGAAGGAAATGTTTCTTTTCTTTTAGGAAGAGTCTGATTGAAAGGAATTCAGGAGACAAAAGAATTGCAAAGAATTTGATTTGGGGACAAACTTCAGGCTGAGGGCAGTGCTTGTTGTGAGCTACAGATAAAATTCCATGTTCACATGATTGCATGAGGCTTACAAGAAAGTGGCCTTAACCTAAAAAAAAAGGAGCTTGGAGACTGGTGACTGCTTTGTAGGCCAGGTATGCTGGTGGTTACGTTTCCTTCCTTCCCCAGATCAAATGCTGCTGCTGCTTCTAATGACAGGCCCGTGGTCAGCGTCTCCACGAGCAGTGATCCCAGACCTTGCCCATGCACAGCAGGACCTGAGTGGTGCTGAGATCTGAAATGAGCAGCCTTCATGTGCCTACAAAAGAAATACTCTCTTTCTACAAGCATTTTCTTAATCATTACTTCCTATATAATTAAGTACAAAATGTTTGTCTTCTCTTTAAGGCAAATGTTATTACAAGCAAGTTGGTTTGAGTTGTGGTTCTTTTTAGGAGAAAAAGGGAGGAAAAAAATGAGTGAATGAGAATCTGCTGCTGCTGGGGTTGCATCATTTATTGAGAGCTTTGCCTCTCCTCCTTGCTACAGTGTGTATTGCAAACCTCACCGCTGCCTTGCACAGGAGGTGAAATCCTGCCCTGCTGAAGGGCTGGCGAGAGCTTTGCCTGAGCCCCAGCTCTGCCGGGGAGCTGGCGTTGGGACACGTGCCTCAACCGCTCATGGGGAGCAGTGCCCGGTGGTGCCACCTCTGAGGGGTTGGTGTCCACCTCCCAGCTGGAGGCTTTGCAGGCCGGGCAGGATCAGTCCTGCCTGTCCCGCCGGGTCTGCAGGCAGATGTGTTGGTGCAGCTGCTGCCCCGAATGGGAGCAAGCAGACTTTCAGAGGGTCCTCCTGCTCCCAGCCCTCTTTCAGATCGACTTTAGCTGCATGGCTGTGATCAGAATAATGCTGCTGCAAAGCCTCAGGTTCCTAGACGGTTGATTTTTAAGACAAAAAAAAAAAAAAAAAAAGACCCTGGTGAAGGTAGACATCTTAGCACATCAACCTCCGCTCCTTCCTGGTCTGCCTGGAGAGAGCTCTGGTTCATGATGTAACTCACTGGTCTCTTGGGCTTGGTAAGCTGCAATATGTTGGAGTTTTGCTGTGCATGTATTGTCTTTGCCTATAAAACCTGTTTGGACCTTTGCAAAGGGCACCCGGATGGCTGATGAAAATGCCAAGGAGGAGGCTGAGAAAGCTCTTTCTGTGTTCCCAGCTTTGTTCTTTTTCTCTTCTTCTTTTTTTTTTTTTGTGGGCTTTTTTTTTTGTTTTAAAGGCACCACTGTAGTTTCTAGTCGTCGTCTGTTTGGAAATGCTGCAGAGCCTTTCCTTGGCTGGTCTGACCCGTCTTCCATCCCCTCCAAAGACCTCGCGGAGGAGAGGAAGCCTGTTTTCTTGTAAACAGAGGTGGAGGGGAAAAACTAAACCAGCACTAGCTCTTCTCCTTGGATCCTCATGGCATTTAAAACCCTTTCAAAGACCTAATCAGTCTTTCTTAAGATGCAATATTTTTTTCTTCTCCTTGAAACTTAAAAATAAAAGGGGGGGGGGGATGTTGTGTGGAGATAATGCTTCATTGCTGGTGGCATGTACTCTTTATGGAGGCTCTCCAGCCACTGAAGGTTAATAATCAGTCCGGGGTCGGCGAGGGAATGGAGGCGGACGGCTGCGGGAAAGGGGGGAAGGAGAGAAAAAAAATGGAGCGAGTGAGACTTTTATTGTGAAGCAGCCTGTGCTTGGCAGTTGGCTTTTGTTGGGACTGCTGCAAGAGCAGACATTTCTCGGCGGGGAGGGTGGGTATAGGATTTCCCTGCCAATCGGGAGCCGACGGATTGGGGCATGGGGAGTGTGAGCAGAAAGGGAAGTTTGCTCTGAATTTGAGAGAGGGGAGGGAAAAAAAAAACCCAACACACACACAAAAATGGAGGTATTGACACTTGCGGTGGAGTGGCTGCTAAGTTGGCTGGGTGGAGCCGTGGGCCGGTGGGAATGAATGGGCAGTGCTGCCCGGCTGGCGGTGGGTGCCCGGTGGGTGCCCCTCGGTGCTGGGTGCCGGCTGCCGCATCTGCCGGGTGGTGATGGAGCAAGGAGGGGAGAGCGCTGGCCTGGGGGGAAGAGGCTTCGAGCGCTTTGCAGGGGTTTCCTGTAACTTCCTTTTGATCAAAATGCTTCAGAATTCACAGTTGACTTTTTTTAATTATTATTTTATTTTCTACCTTGATGCTGAGTTTTTGTTTGTTTCAGAGCAAGGCATGGAAGTTGTAAAGCTGCCGCCGCTGCTAGCGAGGGATTTGTCTCTGAGACAGGAACCAGGAGAGCCCGTCAGGTGCCGCCTTGGTTAGCCTTGCCTTGGCACTCAGCTTTTTCACTCTCACGGGAAAAAGTGCTGGTTTCTCTCTTGCCTCTCTTGGTGTTGGAAATTCTGCTTTGAGAGCTCTTGCCGCTGGCCAGGACCCAGAGCAGCCCCGAGCTCCTGGTAATCGCAGCGAAGAGAGAGGGTGGTCGTTAGCTGCCGAGGTCTGATTGACTCCAGGGTTCCTGCAGTGGCTTTTCTTCAGGCATCATGGGCTGAGCAACAGCAACGCCTCTGTGGAACGGAGAGTGTGGATGATTTGTGGAGTGGGGGTACTGCTTATAAAATAATTAAAACCTAGAATCGGATGGCTAAGAATGACCTGCTGGAAATCCTGGGGCTTCCAGTATGAGTCAGTTTAATAGCAGGAATATCAAGACCTTTCCTTGTTGCAACAAAGGTTGGGGAAACAAGCTGGTCCCTGTTAGACAGACTGAGGCTCTTTATTTGCTGCTGGTGTCTGTGGCGAGGGCCTGGATGCCCCTTCCAATGGGTGGGAGCTGTGGTGCTGCGCTTGAGCCCTGGCTCTCCGCAGTTCTCTTTGCATTAGTCTTGCAGCAGGGTAAGTCCATGAGAAAAATGAAGTTATTCCCAGTCTACAAGGAGTCTGGCTAGAAGAGGGGTAGAGTTTACAAGCAGATGTTTGCAGCAAGGATATATATTATTGGCTTAGCAAATAAATAAAAAAAAAAAAGCTGATCTGTGTTCAAACTTTGGGCTGTGTTTTTACGATCGTTTCTTGATGGAAGCTGTTCGCCAGTGTCTGCTGGAGGTATGTTCTGTTTCAGGCTATCTGATCGGTTGGCTGAGCTGAGGTTTCAAATCCTTACAGCTTGCTTTTTGATCTGTGTCTGAAAATCCGAAGGTGGTGCGCTTGGGGCATGAGTTCCCTCTTGCTGAGAGCATCTAGATGCGGCCGTGTTTGCTGTTTGCTTGCGCTCGGGGGCAGGCAGCCACCCACAGCCACCTTCCTCCTCCACAGAGGAGCAATCCTTGAAGGTGCCCTTAGCTCTGCGCAGGCGGGCCTGGCAGGTGGTGGAGGCTTTCCCAAGAACCTGTGCCCAGCCAGCGTCCCTTGAGTTTCCTCCTTCCCACCAGCTGTGTGTTGCTTTGCAGATAGTGGCATTTAGGTGCAGGGCAGGTGGTCCTGCAGGCACCAAGGGGCAGGGACCCGGTGCTGGATGAGCCCTTTGCTGGCTGCATGGGGCGGGGGGCTGCTGAATTCGGGGTGAAGGAAGACCCCATGCCGCAGTACCTGCCAGCACCTGGCATTGCAGCTGAGTTCACATGGAAACAAAAATCACAGGGTGGCTGGTAACAGCAACATCAAAGCTCATCTCCCCTGCTAGCTTCGGACAGAAAGCGGCGTGGGGAAGGGCGAGCTGCTGCTGGAAATGGTTTTGGAGCTGATATGCCAGGCTTCGCATGTGCTACTTACCTCTTTTGCTTGCTTTATGGGAGATGGGCAGGTTGTTTTTTTTCTTTCTTTATCACTCAGTGCGCTTTAAACCTTGTGATTTGCATGGCTGCAGGCACCATCTGCTCTCCGTGCTGGCCTACAACAGTTGGCTTGACCTGGGCTTATTCTTCTCCTGCGACGCAGGCAGCGTGTGGTGAACCCTTCACCCGGCCTGGCCCCAGCCCCGAAGGCGGACATCGCTGCCTCCCCGATCACGCTTTGCAGCTTTGCAAGGCAGTCGCCATCTTTACCTTTCAGACCAGCTTGTCTCCTTAAACACAGAGCTGCGTCAAAGGACCCCTTCTCTTCTGTGTGTGTTGGGGATTTTTTTAATACTTTTTTCCTTTTTTTTGTTTTGTTCCCTTTTTTTGCCTTGTCATTTAAAAAAAAAAAGAGAGAAAGCGACGGTGTTAAGGCTGCAAACCTGATCTAGCAACGTGACTCCAGGCATGTGAAAGGCAGAGAAGATGAGCAGGTGTTCCCTTTTTCCAAAAAAAATTAAAAAAAAAAGGGGAAAAAAGGAAAATTACTTTCTATAGAATTAAAAATAGAGCTCATTAACTTTAATAAACATGGATGTTATGAATGATGACTTAGCTGTAGCTCACTGAGGGTTTGCATTTTGTAAGTTACATTTGAATGAACTAAAAAAAACAAACCCCAAACCACCAAAAGCATACTTGGGCTATAAATGTTGGTAAATCATGTGTAATGAGAAGTTTGATAGATCTGCTTCCCCCCACCCAAAACCTAAGAAGTTTTGGGGGAATAAGGGTCACCTCCTCAAGACACATTTCATGACAATTTTAATCTGTTCCTCTACAGACATACTCAGCTGGATTCCAAAGCATGTTACACTCAGAAAAACTGGCTGCATCTTAACCGAAGATCTGTGAGGTCGAAGCCCTGGGCACAGCTCAAAGCCCCTCTGCTTCTTGGGCGAGACGAGCTGTCAGCTGGGGCCAGCCTTGCTGTTTTTTATCTTTGACCTGTGCCTTGGTGGCAGTTTCCTGGCAGCATTATTTTGCAGAACGAGGTTTGCCCATGATGTAAACAGGATGTGTCCATGATTGTGTCTTCTTTTAGATGCAATGTGTGTATGAACATTGAGCTAAACCATGATGTTTCTTTTTTTCCCCCCTCCCCGTCCCTTCTCTCCCCACCCCTAGCGAACAGTGCTGAGTAAGGGAGAGACAAGGAAAGACGCCTGCATGAAGACTGAGCTGCTGAAAGATATCACCAACAACAAAGAGGAAGGTGAGCACCTGCCTTGGTTGAGGGCCAGACCTTGCTCGTGAGGTCAGCATGTGATGGGAGCAAAACTGGGGCCTTGGAGATGTGCTCTGTTCCCCAGGGGTCTCAGGTGTGCTCCCATGAACAGAGTGGTTCTGTTCTCCTGTGTTTATTCTGAGCAGGGCTCTTCCCCAGAAGAAGTAAATTTGCTTTTCAGTCTGTCCATTGCCACCCACCTAAAGAATGATATCTAATTTTCACTTCTGCTTTGGTGTGGCTGTGACACGCAAAGGAGTTACTTTGAACCTCCTCAGTGTGACTGGTTTTAACTGAACTCTGATCCCCACCACATGATGACCTAGCCCTTTTCCTCCCTCTATTAAAGTTAACTTTCTGTTTTCCTGTGAGTTTCTCTGTTGCTCCAGAACAGGCACCAATCGCTGCAGGATGGCCAGTGGGGTTAGACACTCCACACCTCGTGCCGTTGTGGGATGCTTTGTGGCTTCTGCATTGTTTCTGCTTGCTCTTACTTTGCAGGATGCGGCGCACATATTAATTTGACAAAGTCTTTCCTGCGTGGTTGTCTGTGAATTGCATGCACACAAATCCAAGAGCTTAATAAATGTGTCAGTGGGATTAGGAAAAAAACCCCCACTGCCCTTTATCTCCCCACCCCCTGCCTTCTTTCCATGCCTTTAGTATTCCTTGACTAGTTACTTCTCATTGCTCTGCAGGGATTTGATGTTCTCCTTTCCGTAATAGAGCATTAGAAAAGCACTGAACCGGCCCCACCAAAATACCTAGTCTTAGCTAGAACCAAAATTTTGGACTTAATTCAGATGTGTGCGAGTACAGCATTGCTTTTTCTTTCCTTTTGGTCCAGCATAATGTTTTGTGAAGCTGCTCTAGTTAGAAAGTAAAGCTCAGAACAGGCAAAATATTGAATGCTTTGTCAGGTGTGGCCATGGTGCTTGCATATTAACTGGAAGCACGTGAGTGCTGCTGCTGCTGCTGGTTGCGTATGGACCTCTGTCTGTGCAGACCAGAGACGAAGTCTGAGGTGTCAGTAGGAGGTTGCGTTGCCCTGGGAGGAGACTCTCACTTTGATCCCTTGTCTTGCTTGGCTCAGGAGTATAAAGCTAGTTTATTTAGTTCTTGATTGATCTTAAGGTAAGTGTCAAAAGTCTGTGGAGGTAAAAATCCAGAAGAAGGGTGGGAAGAGAGACATTTCTGTGCCTTGTATGTCTTGACTGATTTTGACTTAAAGCAAATGCTGTGTATCAAAAGGAAGCTGAGAACCCTCCCTGTGCAGGAACAGTCTCAAGGCTTCACGAGGTGCTCAGATTCCAACTGCTTCAGCTTATTGCCCAGTTCTGTTACTGGGAAAAGAAGGGTCCTAAAATGTGACTTGCATAGTCTCCATTCTTGTGGTAATGTTCAGATTGTATCCTTCTTTTCCCAAGCATACCATGTGTGTAAAAGACAATGGTTTGCATGGTCATTGTGCTATATGCATTGTTCTTTGCTGACCTTCGTTACCCAGCTGTGATCGTCATAGGAGTTCAATTAGTTAATGTCCCTAAAGTCTGTTAATAACAGTGTTTAGTGCTGGCAAAGAATTTACATTTTTGAGTGTTGCGTGAACATGAAATCATTACAGCAGACTTGCAAAATGGAATGAAATAGTTTCTTTGAGCCCTGTTTCCTGACTCAGGGATGGGTGGCAACATATGGGGCTGGGATGTGTGGACAGGGAAAGCACCCTGAAGTCTGAGATTTGTCTCTTCAAGTTTATTTGAACAGTCATTTTCCTTTAGTGAGGAGGATGGGACCAGTACTGTTTAATATCTTCATCAGTGACATAGACAGTGGGATCAAGTGCACCCTCAGCAAATTTGCAGATGACACCAAGTTGAGTGGTGCGGTTGACACACCTGAGGGACAGGATGCCATCCAGAGGGACCTGGACAAGCTCGAGAAGTGGGCCTCTGTGAACCTCATGAGGTTCAACAAGGCCAAGTGCAGAGTGCTGCACCTGGGTCGGGGCAACCCCCAATATCAATACAGGCTGGGGGATGACGGGATTGAGAGCAGCCCTGCGGAGGGGGACTTGGGGGTACTGGTGGATGAAAAACTGGACATGACCCGGCAATGTGCAGTCACAGCCCAGAAAATCAACCGTATCCTGGGCTGCATCAAAAGAAGTGTGACGAGCAGGTCGAGGGAGGGGATTCTGCCCCTCTGCTCTGCTCTGGTCTGGTGAGACCCCACGTACAGTACTGCGTCCAGATCTGGGGTCCCCAGCATAAGAAGGACATGGACCTGTTGGAGTGGGTCTAGAGGAGGGCCGCAAAGATGATCAGAGGGCTGGAACACCCATCCTGTGACAACAGGCTGAGAGTTGGGGTCGTTCAGCCTGGAGAAGAGAAGGCTCTGGGGAGACCTTACTGCAGCCTTCCAGTACTTAAAGGGTGCCTATAAGAAACATGGGGACAAACTTTTTAGCATGGCCTGTTGCGATAGGACAAGAGGTAATGGTTTTAAACTAAAAGAGGGTAGATATCAACTAGATATAAGGAAGACGTTTTTTACAGTGAGAGTGGTGAAACACTGGCAGAGGTTGCCCAGAGACGTGGTAGATGCCCCAACCCTGGAAACATCCAAGGTCAGGTTGGATGGGTCTCTGAGCAACCTGATCTGGTTGAAGATGTCCCTGCTCATTCCAGGAGGGGTGGACTAGGTGACCTTTAAAGATCCCTTCCAACCCAAACCATTCCATAATTCTATGATTCTGTGATGCGTGAGAATGGGAATCCGCACAAGTCTGCTGGTGCTTCTGGGTTCTAGTTTAGGCTGAGCTGCTGCAGCAGACTGATCGTGTGTTTGATGGGAGCCATGGCCTGCAACGTAAGACTAGATCTGTTCTGGATTTTGTTCCGTTTGGGAAAATCCCCTTGGCAGGTTATGTGTCAGTATTGAACCTGGGATCTAAAACTTTCAGAGGCTTGAACTTGGAGATCCAAAGACTGACTAAAGGTGGTGTTTGGGCTAAAGACTTAGTGTGGATTACTGTATTTTTCCCTCTTTTTACTCCCCCTTGACTCAGAAGGGTACAGATGCTGAGGTCAGTATCAGATCCCCATTTGAACTGTGTTAGTACATACCATAGCTCTGCTGCTGCCTCTCTGAATGGCCTTTTATGAGTTACGCCTCTACGTACAAACTTGTGCTTTCTCTGTGTCCAAGATGAGCCAGGAAATTTGGGTAGCTTGTAGCCTTGAATGAGATTTAGGGGTCTGTCCCCCAAGCAAGGCACATCAGCACTGCTGCAGTAGTGCCTGCGACTGCTGTCTTGTGTCACCACTGATGAAGATCATCATGTTGGAGATCTCCATGGAGATCTCCTGTTGCAGGGAAGGCTCATACTCCTGTGGGGCAGTAGCTGAGCTGTCCCAGTTTATAATCTGCTGTTTTAAGGCAGTTCATCCCCTTTCTTGGTTGTCCTCAGCATGCTAGCCTGTCATTTGTGACAACGCAGTACCTGCTGCCCCAGGGGATGAGTTGTCGGTGCCATCTGGCTGGGGCAGGGAGCTGGGTGGGTGCTTTCGGGGAGCAGCCTGGAGGTAGGGGGTCCTTGGGTGGGCAGTCATGGTGTTTTGCCCTTTGTTCCTTGAGTGGAAGGTATTGCAGAAATGCACTGTTGTTACCAGCTGGGATGTCCTCTTCTGGCTTCATCCTGGCACTGATAAAGAGAAATAATTGAACTATAAATTTAACATAGTTCTGTAGGAACAAGATCTTTGTGTGTTCCCAACACTTTCATTTCCAATTCTGGGGTTGAGTCCCAGCCTGTATAAAACCCTGTGTAAGTTGCTCACTAGGCTCAGTGTCCCCTTCTGTGTAAAATTACTCAATACAGATAGAAAAAATGCTGTGGATGAAACTGTTTTGTTGTCCATGGGGAAATGTTCCAGTTCAGTTTTATATGTGGGAGTGGGCTTAGGTCCATCTTTTCCTCTGACAGGGAGGGGAAAGGGGCAGGGAAATGGAAGAGATAAGTGGAAAACAGTTGCTCTCTGTTTTATTAGGCCATATTGTCTTTAGTCTGACTCAGAGAGAAACTTAGTAAAAAGTGGTGTCTTTGCAAGAATTGCAAGTGATTTCAGTTCCCCTCCTAATGTACATAGCTCCTAACTCCATGCTGTATCTTGCTTGACCTTTCAAAGCAAACTGCTCCTTTTCTGATTCCCCAGCCCCAGAGATGGAAAGTTCCACTAAAGCAGTGGTACCAAGGAGCAGGAAGGGGAATTGGTAACCAAGTTCTCCACTAGCCTCAGTGTTTCTGAGACTTCACCCGAGGCAACTGTTTTACAAGAGCCACGGTGCTGGAGCGTAGTGCTGGATGAGATGTGCACAGTCACTTTGCTCTCAAATAAACTTAAAACTGCTTTTAGAGAGTGTCAGGCTTTTAAATTCCTGGAGGGGCCTTTTTTCTTTTTGGGGCTTTTGTTTGTTTGTTTGTTTCTTTTTCTCCCTCTTACTGCAGATAGGAAGCTGCCGTGTGTGAGGAAAGTGCTGCTTTCCACGGAGCAGCTGCAACCTTTGCATTCCCAGGTGCAGAGATGGCTGCTTTGAAAGGAGAAAAAGAATAATCTCTTTGCCTTGACTTACTCAGCATGGGATCCCCTGCTGAGACTGACAGCCAGGAGATGAGACAGAGCAAAATGATGCTTAGGTATTTTAGATGTTCACCCACATGTGCACCCAGGTGCTCCCCATGTTCAAGACCCCTGCTCCAGGGAGGCTGTGCCCTGTGGCAGATAGGCTGCAGCAGCAGAAATGCGCTCAGAGCCTGGCAGTCCCAGAGCAGGAGCATTCCTTGGTCACAGATGGGCCTGGGGCCTTGTGGCCAGTGCTGTAACACCGTGGACCTGCTCGCATGGCAAAGGAATGAATTAATTTCACACAGGCTGTTCAAGTGCTTTGAGTCACTGCCAGTATTCACAGGCAGCCCACGGGCAAGATGCTGAATCCCATTTACCCAACCTCTGTAATCTCAGTATTGAGCATTCACAGCAGAAGTTGTTTTTCTTTTACTTTTCTTTTCCTATTTTGACTCTTGGCACTGGAAAGATGGGAGATGGGAAGCAGTGACACTGCTGCAGGGTGACAATGCTCCAGGGCACTGGGAGGGGTGGCATTTGTGTTTTGGAAATACAGGGCAGACTCTTGGATGGATATCACCCGCCTTCATGGATTTAAAAGGGGGTGGGGGGAAGAAGAGACCATCAATAACTCACCCCAGAGAGGAACTTTGGCCTGAAACACTTAATTATCTTCATTTTTTGGCTTTAAAATGCTCCGCTTTTTGGCTTTAATGATAGAAGTGGTGCTTTCCTTTCCAGTTAATACAGGATCTCCAGCCACCAGTTCTCCCTCGTCTGTATGGTTTCAGCCCCCATCCCTTTGTCATCGTTTTTATGTCAGCTGTGCTTCTCTCTGCTTTACAATTTTCCTTTTTTTTCACTTTGAGGAGGAAGGGGGGATGGAACTGTTGTAATACAAGGATTATAGGCAGGTGCATTTCTCACTTCTAAAAGTTTATCCAGCAGGACAGTTGGGTATTGAATAAATGACTGTGGCACCTGTGGTGTTTTAAAGATGATCTGCAAAGTGCTTAAGGTAAAAAATCTGTGAAATGTGTGTGTATATAAATATAAATATGCAGTACTTGTACTGCTGTTCAAAACAGTGAGCTTTTGATTTAAGCTCCGTCTTTGCTTAGTTCCAAGTTTGATGTTTCTCCTGCAGCAGCTAAAGCCTTGTGGCTCAGCTGCAGGTATGGAGCTGCCCTGTGCTCTCTGCTGGGACCACTCGAAATGCATGGAAAATATCATGCAAGACATCGGCAGTTGGGTGTCTGACCTCTGCCAGTGCACAGCACAAAGATGTTCAGAAAAACATGTAAAAGTTCCAGATCAGGTAATAGTGCATTTGCTTTTAGGATATATTTTTTAATTTTCTTCTTCTTTCTTTTTTTTTTTTTTCTCAGACCTAGTGATGATTGCAGTTTGGCCTGGAGTATAAGGGCTCGTAACACTTGCATATTTTTCTTACTTTGTTTCACTAAGCAGTGAGATCTGAATTTAAAAAATATATTTAAGACTTTGGGTGTTTTTCAGAGCATTCTCAAAGTAATACAGAGTTTTGAGTTGATCATCTGGCTGCCTGCATATGGAAAGTTTCTGGTGGCTACTCATCCCCTTTGGTCTCTGCAGAGGCGATTCGGTTCCCTCTGGCTGTGGCCGGGATGGCTGGTGGGGACCGTAGCACATCTGTTAGACAGGCTCTGCCCACAGGCAGGTTTTGGCAGGCTGAACCGAGCTCTGGCAAGCTCCGGGACAGGACTGGAGCCAGGTCTGGCCCTGCTGGAAGGGCTGGAAACCCAACAGGGAAAGGCAGTGGAGAGGAACCAGCATTGCAGGAGTCTGAGCTGGGAAAGCAGAGGTGGGTTTCGTTTTGCCTAATTTAGGGTGGGGTTTTTTTTTGTAGTTATCATTCTAATTCTGAACTAGTCCAGCTCATTTCTGCTTAAATGTGGTAGGCGTGTCCAGGCGGTGATTAGTTTATCCAAAGATAGATGTCTAAAGTCAGACTGTGCTTTTTGAGCTCTCATCTCCTCTCCGTTGGTCGCAGCGGTGGCTTAGGGGCACCCTGGGGTTTGAGATACCTTTTAGACACCTAAAATTAGATGAAGTGTCCTCATCCTGTCTGACTTAGCTTTTCCCCTCCTTTCCTAAGATTCTATTCTCTTCATGGGAATTTTAATTCAATTTTGAATAACGGTATTTAGTACTGAGAAGAAGACTTAAGACCGAAACTGCTGCAGAGGGTCTGCTTAATCCTGGGGAGGAGTGAGAACTCTGCATTACTCTCAATGAATTGTTAATTCAGGAAAGTGATTTAAATATACTACTGATTATTCTTTGCCATATGGAGTCGCAAGGGTAATATATCTGCATAATTTTCTGAGTCTTAAAGTTTCTTGTGTTACTAAAATGTAGCCAGCTCCTAGAAGATACACCTTTACTGAAGTTTGTTTCAACTTGGTATCAACTTCAGATACCTGCCTGGGAGAACTGGCACCATAACAGAAAATAAATCTCATGGGCAAATTATCTATCCTACACGTTACTCGATTTTAAATTAATACTGAATGCTTGGATCGGGGATGCAGGCAGCGTTGTGGTCAATGTGACAAGCTTTTACTGCTGCATATGCTGTAGGAAACGCATAAGGGAGTTCTGAAAATACTAGGATGCTTCTAGTAAATGAGGTTACGCTTCTGTGGACATAGGCTATATCTTTCTACCTTTTGTTTTTTAATTAAAGAATGATTGTAGATGAAGGAACAATGAGGGAGTTGGAGAGAAAAGTGAATGTGGAAGAAAACATAGTTTTGCTCTATTTAGAAGGAGTGAGTACTATCAAGTTGTTAAGTTTTAGAGAAATACCGATTTTAGGTTTTTATTCACTTGTACTTGCAGCACAAGAGCAGAAAAGCTGTTGAACAGCATTTTTAAGATGAGAATTCATTGCCACAAGGTGTATTTGAAATCAACATTTTAGCAGGTTTACAGTGAAATTTTTTTTTTTTTTGATAATGAAAAAGGGGAGATGAACAGGTCATGTCAGGAACAAGTGTTTCTTTAGCTGTCTGGTGCTGTTGAAGAGCTTCTGTAGGCTATTTTATTCAGTATTTCTCCATTGTGAGGTTCCTGCTGTCTCTAGTTTCTGTTCCCATCCCCATCTGTAGGCCATATTTCAGAAAAAAGTGTAAATATATATTGAATTCTGTCTATTCAGCAATGCTTGTAAATGTGCAGTACTGTAAGTGTGTACCTAAGACTTGTTGAATGTGGTCAGGCTTGCAGACTTGTCCTGTTACACAAGGCTGGAGCACTGAGTTAAAGGCAGAGCATCATGGCAAGTAGAGCAGTAGCCTAGCCTGGGAGGACAACTCCCATTTTCCTATTACCAGACCAGGTATTTCAGTTGTAAATACCGTACTAGCTTACTCGGGTTACCACATCTTATTAAGCAACATAGCTCCTGACATAAACTAGTTCTTGGTAGAGGCCTCTTTAATTCGATGTTCAGGTAGGGCCCTGGGGATGACGATATCTGCAGCTGGTGTTTTGGCTGTGGTGCTTCTTGCAGGAGCCTTGTGCTGTACAGGAACTCAGTTTGTAGAAAACAGTGCTATTCCAAAGTATTTATGGATTTGTTTTAGTGCTGCCAGAAAAGGGAGCAGGAGGATGAAGATGATCTTTTCCCAAAGAAGCCCATCCCAGCAGCTCAAGACAGTCTTGCCTGTGGTGTCTCAGACCTGTTGAAGGCTGGAGAGGGACCTAGTGTCTCTTCCCATTCAGTCCTTGGCCTCCACTGATTCTTGCCAGCTGGCAAGCCGTGTGATGACAGTTGCCATAACAGCTTTTGTCGTGTGGATGCATGTCCATTAAGCACTGAATTGTGACACTGCAATGCATTTTGCTTGGCCTGCTGAGCGGTGGCAACACTGATGGTTGGGGTTGGAGCTGGAAGCCCTAGGGCTTTGCTTTGCTCTGCAATGTGTGCATTTACGACAGGGCAGAGGAGGTGTGTAATCCTGTTAAATCAAAACCATACCCCTGACAACTGCTGTCAAGTTCTCCAGTTCTGTGCAACTTCAGGGACAATGAAATTTCATCTGTTTTGTCAAATCTCTAGTCACACAGATTTGGAAGTCTGGTGCCTGTTTATAGGGATTTGATGGCACTTCCATAGTCAATCACATTGCATTTTCCACACTTAATGAGT
Source organism: Haliaeetus leucocephalus (assembly GCF_000737465.1). Classification (NCBI taxonomy): domain Eukaryota; kingdom Metazoa; phylum Chordata; class Aves; order Accipitriformes; family Accipitridae; genus Haliaeetus; species Haliaeetus leucocephalus. The sequence continues at coordinate 9,723,581 of NW_010972742.1, read as the reverse complement.
GTGTGTGTGTGTGTGTGTGTGAACTGTATGTGGGATTTTAATTTTAGCCTCATGGATTTTTCATAAAGTCCATGACGCTTTCTGGAGTAATGCAGTTAATCTTTCCCCTAGGGCAGTGGTCTAATTTACCTTGTTTTGGTTACCTTCATGGCAGGTAGAGCAATTTTTGCCCTCTGCTTATTCAGTTTATCTAATAGTCAGCCACTGAAGTTATTTGACTGGTCTGGTGGGAGTGCGGACTATTTAAATCAACAAATATTGAAGGCATTCGGCCAGGTACCTGGTGCTGAGCACTGGAAACCACCATCTGTGGTTAGGGAGCTCGTTTTTTGTTTTCTTCTGGCGCTGACTTTGCTGAAATAATTGTTTAAGTGACCACAGCACAGTCTTTTAAAGACACCAAATGCAGAAAGAGAAACAAGGATTGAAAGAATGAGTGCATATCTGTTGGCTCCTTCTGCCCAAGACTTTTCAAATAGTTAAATAACAGTGAAAAAACTAGCACTTCATCTTCTCCCAGAGTCGTTGCTATCCAAAACAAACCCTTGTGTGTCTTACCAGAGCTTTCAGTACACAGAAGGTGGTTTGGGTGGCGAGAGGGCAGCAGATGGAGGTGATGACTTTGAATCGTGCTTGGAGAGCCACTCAGTTACTGCCTACTGGAGATGGGGTTTCTGCCTCTGCCCCCCTGTATGTGCTCCAGCAAGCACCGGTGGGCTCTTTTTAGAGGTTTTGGAGCTCTTTTTGAGGGCTCTGAGCCAGCAGAGTCCACGCGGGAGGCAATCACAGGCTGGGTTGCCTGGGTTTGGGGGGAATGGACTGCTTAATGCAGGTGTGTCATCAGGAAAAAAGGCCAGAGTTGAACCCTAGGGAAGAGTTACCACTTGTCATCAGGGTTTGAAGACACTTTCCAGTAAGATGCTTTGTGTCCAACATCTGTGGCTTGCAGTTGGAAATAAGGAGCAGGACTAGGACTATCCCCCTTGTAGTTTATGAGTAGGACTAGGCTGGAATAAGTCAAGCGCTGCAGCAGGTCTTTGAGACCCACCTGGACAGAGCCCTGACCAACCTGGTTTGAATTCAGCATTGACCATGCTTCAAGCTGGAGGTTGCATTGGATGGTCTGAGGGTATTGACCAGTTCTAAGAGGGCTTTCAGTTTGATGCTGGAAATGTTTGTCTTTAAATCTAAGATGAGCACCAAAACCCAGGAAGTTTGGGGAATAATACAGTTGTTTCAGGTACTAGAATGCATTGCTTTTAGAGTCTAGTACTGCAGGTGCTGTTTGTGCAGAAATCTGTATCAAAATCTTTTAGGTCAACCCAATGGTAAGGAGTTGGACTGAATGAATGCATTAAAAAGGGGTAGAAAGAAGGGGAGGTGGGTAGGCCCTCAAATAGTTGGGGAGAGATTATTTTCCCAGTTGCCACTAACTGGAAAGGGAATTTGGTGCTTTTTGGGAAGAGCTGTTCTGGTAAGCTGTGCTTACCTGCTGACGTTTGCACTGAGCTGCCTGTCCTTGGGGTCATGCAGCAAAGCCCTGCAGAGCTCAGCTTTGAACAATCAGCCCAGGGATATTGGACTTGAAGTTCTAGGATCCAGGATCTTGGTTCTTCTTCATGCTTTAGCTTTGCATCAGGTTTTTGTCAGGTCAGCAGAGACACTCAGAATATTGTTTTCCTTGAGTGTTTGGGCTTCAGGAGCAGTGTGAAATGAGATGCTGATACCCAGCATGCTGGTATGGCTTGCAAAGTTGTCTCCAGTTTGACGCTGGGCCCTTCTGAATACTGTAGGTGAAAATTGCTTTGATTCAAGCAGGTTGTAAATCAGTCCTACCTGCTTTGACAGCCCACTTGGACAAAGCTTTCGCTGGTACTCCTTGTGATGCTTTTCATAACTGTCTGGCCTCTGAAAGGAAAACAATACAAGGAATCCCTAACAGCAGGTTGATTTAATCGTTTTACTGATCGTGCCAGTGAATTGTTATCACTCCTAGTTGCCTGGGGAGCTGCTAGTTTGTCATGTCGGAAACATTTCTGCAAGTACGTGGCGTTCATACTTGGATTTTCAGCTCGGGTCTGAAATCTCTAATGGGACAAATTCATTGATGGGGGGAGCATGGAAATGTTTGGAAGGGAGAAAAATTTTTTACATGGACACTCCTGTTTTATCTGTGTATGAGCTTTTAGTCAGTCTGCAAAAATCTTGCTGCATTTGAATCATGTAATTATTTTAGTCTAGAATTGCATTTAACCTGTGAATTGCATTCACCCCTGTGTTTACTCTGGCTATTGCCTCTGAAATGACGCCGTGAATCCTGCTCCTGTGCTTGCTTCGTCCCTGCAAAAGAGCCGGTCTTCACTGGACAACATTGCCAGGAGAGCTGTGATTGCCAGGGAGTTATTCCTTGTGATGTTTCATGTAGTGGCAGAGCCCTGATGTAGACATTTGGCTGCTGAGCTGTGTCTGTGCTACAAAAGCTCACCCATACAGCCCTACCAGCAAGGTTTTCTTGTGTCAGTCTAGCATTGTGAAGGGCTTTGCCAGAGATCTGAATGCAAGATTGGGTAGCGTTTTGTTTGACATGTGAGGTGTTGACATATGGTCCAATAAATGTAGTTATTGGAAAAGCTAAAGATAATATTTACCTTGAAAAGTCCATAGTTGGGAATAAATGGCCACATCTGCAGCTGAGACGAGTAAGAATGAGTGCACTGCTTTCAGGTGAGCCACCCATCCCAATTTTCACCATCTGACGATCCAGACAAGCAGGTCAGGTAGGTGAGTGAGCAACCTAAATGGATATATATATATAGCAAGCAGTTTTCTGGAGGAGAGGTTTGCTCTTCGTTAGCCACTGTAAGTAGCTGTACCTTCTCTTTGGAGTTTTGATACTGCTTGTGACCCTTTTCTTTCTCCTCTCTTCCTCCTTATCCTCCCTCTTTCTCCAGGGTTTAATGCCATGGCTGCAGATGAAAGTGCTACAGAAAAGCAAGCGGGGGAACCAAAAATGGCAGTAGACGGTGAAACCAACGGTTCCTGTGAGCACAGTGAAGCTGGTAGCCACCCAAACCCAGCTAAAAACACTCAGGACAATACGAAAGTGAGCCAGCAGGACTCTAGTACTAAATTAAATAGGATAGCAGAAAATGGTATTTCTGAACGAGATGGTGAGACTGGGAAGCAAAACCATATGAAAGCTAATGACTTCACACAGACTTCTGTAACAGGGAGCAATGGATATATTCTAACCAAGCAGATGGCACAGGAGCAACCTCTAAGGACTACCAGCACCTTTGCTTCTCTCACCGGCCATGCTGCAAAAACCCTTCCAGGAGGAGCAAGCAAAGGGAGAACTGTGGGCTCCTTTTCTCAGATGCAAGCCACGATGCCAACCAAGCTTGGGGAGGGCAGTAAGGACATGGATGCTAAAAAAGCCACCGCTGCTAATGCTGAAGTCAAGGTCCACAGAGCACGGAAGACAATGCCTAAACCCACCCCTAGCCTGGTAATGTATATGCCCAGCAGTCAGTTCTGCTGCTGCTGCAATTGCTCTTGGCTTTCTTTGAGTGCATGAGAGGGATACCTTGCTGCATGGGAACACATGTAATTCAGAGGTGTCCCACTGAGTGGATTGATTTTTTTTTTTTTAATACATATATATATTTATTTTTATTTTTTCTCTTCCTACAGAGAGACAGAGGTGTTAAAAATAGAGTCACATGGCCATCATCAGCTGTGTTCCCCAATGTGTTTCTAAATATATAATTGATCAATTACCTTCTCCAGCAGATGTATGTGAGACACTAAATGGCCTTTCTCTCTTGGCTGTATTGCTCGTCAGCCGTGTGCTGAAATCCAGAGCTGCTTGTGAAACAAATTAGATTTCTACTAAGTTTGACCCAAAGGAAATTAAGCATAGCATGTTAACTTGAGGCTTCTCCTAAGCTTGGAAGCTGTCAAGAAACTGATATGTTAGGCAACTTGATTGCATTGCTGTATCATTATAGTAGTAAACCAGATGATGTTTTCTCTCTCTCTGTATGTTGCCTGTAGTAATGCAGCTTGTTCAGAAGTCTTCACTCCAGAATCCTTAGGGTTGGATCTACAATCACTTAATAAAACAGAGCTCTGCCTTTTTTTTAGGAGGGAAAGGGAGATGTGAAGTCATCTGGTGTGTTCATAGTGGGGTGAACAGTAATGGGCCTTTCTTTGTTATTGGCCAAGTTTGGTTCTTTTGGTTATTTTTTTTCTCCTTTTGCCAAAGGTAAGGAATAGATACTGGAATAGGCAGATCTCCACTACGAGCACTTGGTCTCCAGCCTTGTGATGCTTTCCATTTAGCTACAATGAGCTAGATCCTATCATTGTGCTATGTCTAATGATGGAGAGAGACTGGCTTTTAGGTATCCTGCACCTTGGTCAAGGAAACGATTGAGACCCCTGCTTGGCAGTGTGAGTCACACCCAGAAATATATGGGAAGTTGCTGCAGCTTTATAAATGTTGGTGCAATGGATTGCTGTTAGTTACCAGCATATTATGGACCAAACAGATGCAAAGTGATCCTCAGATGTCACCCACGTGTTGCAGCACAGCAATAATATGATGCGAAGGTCTCAAAGCTGTGAATTGCTGTGGTCTGGAGCAGGGGAAGAGAGAAAAAAAAAAAAAAAGATGGGTGGCACCTAGCCAGCCACAGATGGGGAAAGGTGCCCTTGGCTGCGGCACCACCTGTGCCTCCGGAAGCAGGTGGGAGTCCAAAGAGCACATCAAGATTACAAACCTCGTGGGCACCCAGCCTCAATAGTAGGGCAGAAACCACGCCTGCCACGATTTCCCAACCATTCTCCCAAACCGCTAATTTCCCCTCTGTCTTCCCCTGATTGCATTTGAATTCTCTCGCTCTCGCACCCCTGCTGTGTTTTCTGGCTAGCAAGCGGGGGAAGCCCAGATGCAATACATGCAGCCTGATGAAAATCTCGCATAAGGCTGTCTCTTACCCAAACAAGGCTTCGCAACTGAAACTGCCTCACAGCTTTCCTCCAGCAGCCTGTTGTGCACTTAAATTAGGTCGGGCAAACCCCCAGACCCATGTGGAATTTGACAGGGAGAGATCCCTTGGGGCTGAGCAATTGAAAGAGGCAATTCCCTTCTAAAAGATGACTGCTAGGTTAGGAGGGAGTGTTTTCCTCATTCATATTTTATGATACTTCAGAAGAATATTTTTATGCAACCCCTTGGGCTTCAAGGTTTGTCTCTAGAAAGCTGTGTGCAACCTTTGTGAATGCTTGTAGTGCTCCGTTACACAAGTTGCTGTGATGGTGCTGTTGATCGTTATTTGCTCATGCAGTAACAGCGGCTTCAAAAACCAAAGCCTGCAGTTGTTGGGCCACTCCAGAAAGTACATAGCTTGTCCTCAGCACCTCTGGCCATTTTCCTTGGGCTTAAAATAGAGAGAGAAACAAAATTCACAAGAAGGATAGTGAGAAGAGGCTGTTCCCATGTTCTCGGCTCAAGCCTCTGCATCTGAATGTGAACCCAAGATTTGATCTCATTTCTGCAAGACAATAAAACATCTGTTTTGTTCAGCCTTCCTGATAATTACTACCTAATTTTCCCCCATTGTCTTTCGAATTTACATGCTATTTTCTTTTGAGTAGCAGAATCCTTGCTAGTTGTCATTTTTCTGTCCTGATTATTTCTTTGTTGAGCGGCTTATAAGAGGCTCATCAGCACAGCATTGCAGTAACTTTTCATGTACCAGCCTCCATGTTCACACCTTTTCTCCTTCAAAAACACCATGATAGCAGGTGCTGTATTCCAGGAAATAAATTGTGGAAATCACCCAGAAGATGACGTTACAGGACACAGTAGTTTTCTTTGCTAATATTTTTTAGAGCATTTTTGGTTTTTTTGGTAGACTGTTCTTGCAGACCTGTGCTGCCTGGGAGGAGGGGGGGAAGGTATTTTGTTGCCTGCAAAGTGTAATCATTTGTTCCTCACGGCTCCTGCAGAAACCCACTGGGGCCAAAAAATTATTTTCTGTAACCCAGTAGCTGTCAGGGGACTCTGGTAGTCTTTTCCTGCACATGTGGATTGGTCTTTGAAAGGAAGAAGATAATTTTCTCACAAATTTAACCAGCTTTTTCTCTGTTTAGGATTTGCTTCCTGAATTGGGATCGAAGCTGAATCTGAAACAGGTGACAATTTTAATTGATGTTGTCGCATGTTAAGGTGGTTTTTGAACAGAGACCTCAGAAGAGTTGTTGACAGCATCGTTTCTGCTCTCCTTCTGAATAGTGCAGTAACACAAGCGTTGCACCTTTTAGAAGAATCTTTCTTTCCTTCCTAATCCATTTACAACCCTATTAAGAACTCAAAAGTTTCCAGGGCCAGGCAACAGACTGAAAGGCAAGTGTGTGTCTGTGTCCTGTGCTTGGAGAAGGCCCCTCCTGCTCAGAAACTCCAGTTTCTGAGCTTAACATCACTAAGCCGTGTCTGGAAGGGATAAAGGATGATAAAGGTAGTGAAAGCATCCCATAGTTATCTCGTGAGATAGGAGGAGCAGATGGCTGAATTGGGAATCCCAAGTTATGTTTCCATTCATTACTTGGTGACCACGAGGCTATAGTTTGAGGTGTGTGTCTCTGGTAGTATTTTTTATGCTGTGCAGAGGACTGGGTCAGGGGAACTGAACTGTCAGAAGAAATAGCACAAAAATCTGTGAAATTAGTATCTAAGCCTGATTCACAGTGTGAGCCCAAAACATAGGGTACCAATTTAACTGGGGGAGACAAAGCCTGGGCAGGAAGGAGGAGCTTGGAGCAGGAGATGCTTTGCTTATGTATGTTGGTGTTTCTACCAATATTCATCAAACTATACCTTTAAACAGCATTGCCACTAAATATCTGATCCCAGGCCCGGTAAGCTGCTTTCTTTCTGTGTGCACACAGGTGTTGCTGTTGCTGCAAAGTATTATTTTCCGTGTCAGTGCCCAGCAGTATTGTGGCAGTGTGCTGACGTGGTCTGTGGGTTGCTCTGCAGAAGCTCCTGGCCTAAGAACATCTTGTGTTCATCTCTCGGGGCCAGGCAGGTGGCAGTTGGTGGTTTGCAAGCATCTGGGATTGCTCAGCAGGCTCAGACCCTCTAATATGCAGAAAACTCAAAACAAAGGGCAGATCCTATTGGAGATGGAGATGGGGATGGGGATATTGTCTCCCTGGCCAGGGGCGGGGGGTGGTGATGGATAAAAAGAAGAGTACATGGCACAGTGAAATAGGGATCCTCATCTGATCACAAGTGCTGCTGTCAGCTTGTCTGAACCTAGAAGGTGCACCCGTCAAGGACCCTCTCCACCCCCAGGTGTGCATGGGCGGACTGGAAATGTGAAATCCATGTGAGTGAGCTTGGCCACAGTTAAATATCCTCTATGGAAAATCTCCTTCAGGAGTGATGAGATCATAGACTACCATTGGACTTCTTAAATAGAGGAGTTACTGCAGAGGGAGGTAGAAAAGTGAGTGTGTAATGTGCTGTACTTTTCATTTCATGTTTAACTGGTTGTGCTCGCGCTGCTGGCACAGCGGCGCCAGCTGAAGGTGGCTGCCCCAGCTGCTGACCGCAGCCTGCAGAAATAGTCCCAGTCCCAGGTCCCCAGCAGACCTATTTCTGTCAGGAGGCTTGCTATTGAAACTGGTTTGAGCTACCCTGCTTCATTCTGATGGATGTGTGACACTCCCTTCCCCTGGAGCTGCTTGATCTAGGAGGGGAGAAAGACAAGGAGTGGGGTCTGTCCCGCTGACCTGGCAGAGTCCACACCTCAGAACGATGCTGGTTCAGAAACCCATTAAATGCAGGTTTGTAGCTTGGTTTAGGAACATCTACACTTAAACACAGTCTGCCTGGCAGCCTAAACCACTATGATTTTATGCAGATACGTGACTGCACACAAATCAGTGCAATTGTAATCAAGTCACACTGGAATCCCTCTTCTAAAGGGCACGTGTTAATCTGCAGATAAGAGGGCATTAATAGGTGGATCAGCCTTGCAGCTTTTCTGATCTAGATTAAGGCCAAAGCCATGCAGGTTTCTTTTTGTTGCTCCAAGGTAAGGCTTAGGCAGTGGTCAGGATCACCCGGCAGCTGTGCTGAAATTTGGTAGTGAAAAGTATAATTCTGCAGCAGTGGAGGAAAGGGAGAGTAGCACCATTACAGCTCCTACAGGCACTGTCATCTGCTTGTGATAAATTTTTTATAGCGGACTGATATTTCTTGCTTAAATATCATTCACCAGTTGTTAGAGGCAGATACCCCTGGGAGCTGCTGCTTTGTGCTGTTCAAAGGCAGCGCCTTGGTACAAATCTTGTTACCCCTTTGCATGATGGATGGAGAGAAGGGGGTTGCTCCGTGACAGCTGCTGTGTTGCCTGGTGGCAGTGGCGGTTGGTTTAGTCCTCCTGGCTAGTTGGCTTTGGTTTCAAGCTCGTACTGTGCCGGAGATGAAGGTCCTTAAAAGAAGAGAAATAAAACAGCTCGTATATCTAAGCTGGAGATGTTTTCAGGTGTTGGGAGCGAATGGCAGTCCTTCTGTGGTGCTCTTCAAAGCTGCCTGGCTCTGAGGCAGGACCTGCAGGACCTTTGCCAGTGTCCTTGCACCAACATACGGATGGAGTTCTGGTCTGATTTCTTTGGTTATTGCTAGCTTGCTTGCTTTGGTAATGGAAAGACCTCTTAATTGCTGCCTGTGGGAAGAATGCCGTGTACGGTCTGTTGAACCAACGTGGGGTTTAATTAGTAAGGTTTGTTTATTCCATATTTTTGCTTTTGGGGAAAAAAAAAAAAAAGGGAGGATATTCTGTCTTTTGCTGTTTTTAGTAACTTCTCCCTGCTGCTGTAGGGGACTTCTGTGCCAATAATAGAAACATTGTTGCTCCCATTAAAATGTAGAAAGCACATGAGTTTAATTTTTATAAACACATAAAATACTGTGTTCTTGTCCCAGTGTAAGTAGTTTTCTTGACTATTTTTCTCACAATGGTATCGGACATAGTTGTGGTCCCATTTTTGCTGTTTCCAGACAGAAGCATCTCTTCAGTTTCTTCACTATTGCTTGCAATGCCTAACATGAAATAGTGACTTTACAACCTTTTGCATAGGATGAGCTGATACCAATGAGAAGCTGCAAGAAATGAAGACTTGAGTGACGCGGTTTCTTTCTCTATCAATTTGGTCCGTCCTTGGCTGCCAGTGGCCCACACGTGTGGTGGTTAGGACAACGTGCAAACCCAGGGAGCTCAAACTGTGTCCTGGAGTTGCCTTTGCACAGGATTCTCCTTACTGTACTTCTCAAAAACTGTAGATGAAAACTGTGCTTGACTGTTAAATATAATTGGGGAAAAAAGAAAAGACTGTGGCTGTTTTGGACAAGGATAACATGTAGCAATGGAGTTTATTTAGGGTCAGGAATAGTGCTTCTCACCTCTAATTTTGCTGTTTGCAGTGGAGCCCGTGTTAGGTGAAAACACCTCTGCTCTCTTGAATTTTTGCTGGTTTAAGTGAGGGAGGATGATGTTCATCCAATTTCTGAACATAGGAGTCTGCTCAGTTAAAAATGCAGGCAACTCAAAGTGTGCATGCCCTCATTAGTATTCTTGGCAGATCAGTCCATGCCCAACAAATCACTGAAAGCCGTGCCTTGCTTTCCTGGCATGGTCACTTCTGGTGCAGGCTCCAGCATTGCCAGTCTGGCATTTTCTACCTTTAGCGGAGGACTCTGGATCTTCAGGAAACAAAGCAGAAACATGTTAGGATTTGTCACAGCAGACTGGATGAGTAGATGTTGACTAGCAGTCAGCTCCGTTGGGTTCGTTGAAGTGCCTGCTATTTGCAGCCCCCTTCGTGCTTTACCAGCATGTGTGTCCTCTGCTGGGAAAAGGTAAGAGAGGCCCTAAGCCGAGAAGCAAGAGTTTGCTTGGGTGGATACTGAGCTGCAAGCAGTTTTGTAGATACCTGCTTGATGCTGTGCCTTGTGCTAGGAACAAGGAGGGCAGGAGGAACCCATCCATCATAAAACTGGAAGAAGGTGGCATGTGATGGGAGCATTAATTGCTCTCAGCTGTGCCAGTGACCATATAGCCCACAGAGGTGACTTAGAGCTGGGTCCTACCAGCCCCTGGCTGGGGCATGGGGTGGCAGGGCTGGAGGTAGCTGCTCTGCCTGTTCTGCGGGAGAAACCTTCTTCTGAGGTTCTCCTTGGACAGCCTTTTCCCTAGCAGGAAACTTGCTGGAGCTGAATAGATGTGCAGCGTTCTGAGGAGTTCTCTGATGGCACTGGGGACTTGCAGGTGGATCTGTGAGCTTTGTGTTTAAATGGATCACTGTAATTTTTTGTTGCCCTTTTTTGCTTTGATAGGAGTCTGTTGTGCCCCAAATAGTCTAGCACCCACTTGCCCCACTCCCAAATGCACAGTCTGTCTTTTGCCTTTGCTTCTTTTATTTGAACCTGCTCACCTTCCTCTGCTGAGAGGAAGATGTGCCAGTTGTAATCTGGGCAGCGAAGGATGCAGAATATCTTTGCGAGGAAGGGCCCAGGTATGCTTGAACCAGGTCTTAGGCAGCGTGATGGGATTTCAAGGAAGAAATTTCCCAGCAGACCAGTGTGCTAGATTAGCAAAGCCTCTTTTCTGGGAGCGTTTAAATTTGGAGCAGATAGAGCAGAGCATAAAAGCTCAGCGTAGGAGACCAGGATGGGCTGTACCTACAGGCTCAAGTTATGGAACTGGCAGAATTCGGAGACGTTAGAATGGGAAAAGAATAAGTTTCATCCACCAAACACTCTACTTGCTGGAAGAGTAAAATTTAATAACGGCAAAGACGTAACTTTTATCTAGCTAAGAATGAAGAAAGATGGTGAGAAAACTGAGTATAAGTGCTTTCAAATCTTTGCTCATACTTTTTATTACAATTCTTAGATTTAGTATTTTTTATATATGTACACACACATGTATGAGAGATATGTAAGTTTTACTGTTGGCCTGCTCAGCTTCCCATGCCATCAGGCTTCCTGAGAGATCTGGTCACCTCTCTGTGGGCATGCTTGTTCTTTAGCATTGCTGTATATGCCTCCAAGTAATAATCCAGATCTCACAAGGCTTAATTTGATTTAAAAAACCGTTTTACTGGAATTGCCATGAAAAAGTCACATTTAACAGTTGTCATGCAGCCCTATTGAAGATTTTTAATTTATTTCCATATTGTAATTACAGGGGGAGAGAAAAACCCCAAGCTAATAACATACTACTTCTTCATTTAAAATTTGATTATGTTCTTCCAAACGGTTTGGCATGGTCTGAATGTGAATTCTTGATGTTTGAGAGTAACAGCATGTTTTGTCAGAGACCAGTTGAAAGAACCTATACTTAAAGAACAAAAAATGCAGCCCTTATGTACACTTGTTGCAGGCAGCTCTGCATCAGATCTGCCTCTCCAGAGCTCACTTTTCTAATTTTAAGTTAAAAATGGAAAGCAGTAGATGTTCCAGGGGACTTGGAAATTCTCAGAATAATCCTGTAGCCAAGAGTTACTGTTAACCTTTAGATCTATAAACTAGGGACTTTTAAGAGGTATAAATAGTATTGTTGAGACTATTATTGGCATACTGTGCCCAGCACTCCTGACGTACATTTTTTGAGGGGTAGAACAACTGGGAGCAGTCTCAGGAGTGATCCAATGTCCAGAAAATGAACCTATGGACACTTAATTTGCCCATTCTATTAAACCTATTGAAGAGAAGGTTTAAAAAAAAAAAAAGTAGTTGGTCATAGTCCATAAGTATCTACTTGGAGTGAGAGTTTCTTATGATACAGGGCTTTTTAATTTAGTCGAAAAAGCATAATACATTTAATTATTTGACAGTGAGAGCAATTAAGTATTGGAACGACATATCAAAGGATATGGTAGATTTGTCGTCTTTGAAATTGTTAATCCAAGGCTAGATGCCTTTTAAGAAAAGATGTGGCAATTCAGCCGTAAGTTATGGGCCTGATGCAGGAATCATTGGCAATTTGATGGCCTTTTTATGCAGGTCATTTTTTATTATCATTACAGCTTTTCTGTCTGTGACCGAGTCCTTGCTTTCTGCCTGCAGTGTGCACATGGCAGAGCTGTAATTAGGAGAATTGGTTGCTTCCCCATTTGTTCACAAGGTCATATTACTTGAAAGCAGTGTCTAAGAGTGCCTATCTGAACCTGGACTTTAAAGAGTGTTTTTATTGCTTGCTGCTTTTTATTCCTTTCTTTCTTTTGCCTGGATTCCTCTTTCTGTTTTGATATTTCAGCTGTTGCTTCAGAAGTCCCATAAGAAGTATTTTCCTGCAAGTGGAGCAGCACTAAAACATTGCCACCACTGAGCTTGTAATCTGCTAACTGTGCTCTTGGTTTTCTGGAGCATCTCTGCCAAACCTGCCTCCTACTTGACAGTTGAGTGGACAGATGTATGGAGAGGTGTGGATGCAGCTAGGTCATCTGTTAAATACATAAGAGGGCAAATCCGGTGTAAAATCTGAAATCAGAGCGGCAGCATTTACCCCACTCTCTGTTAATAACAGTGGTTGCCTTGCCACAAAAGGTGCAGCGCTGTGGGACATGGAGCTGTAGGAATCCTGCTTTCATGACCAAAGGTGCTGGATGAGACTTTGCATTGAGTATATGCTCAAACCAGAGCGGGTTCAAGCTGCCTTGGTGCCTGGGAACCTGGCTCCAGCAACAGCAAGTGCAGTAGCAACTACAAAATTCTCTTGCTTTTCAGTAGGAGCTTGTAGCTTGCCCTATGTTTGGCATAGCAACAGCTAGGCTGGGAGTACCTGCGCTAGCTGGTTTAAAGTAAGCTTGGACAGGTCTTTGCTGCAGCAGTGGCAGCACTGTAGATGAACCTGCAATGTCAAGCAAATACCTTCTTTGCCCATGTTTTGTTGTGTGCTAGGTGGGAGGTGGGAGAGTTTGCTAAGACTTGATTGTGCCAAATGCTCCCCGAAAGGAAGGATCCCATCCCGTTGCTGCCTGCTCTTCCGAAACATCTCTGCAAGACTCTGTTCTCGTCCATGCTTGATGGGACAGCCACACTCGAGGCGTGTTTCAGGGAATAGGTGTATTTGTTGCATTTGTTCGTCTTCTCCAGAGCCAACCAAATGCCTGTGTAAATAGTGTCTGATCCTTTTTATTATCTGCAGTTGCTTTGGATTTGCTGCTCTGCCTTTGCAAGGTAGCCTTTCACCTTCAAAGGCAGCAGCCTTCAACAAGTGAAGTAGCAGCAGGCTGGGATTGTTTTGCAGTCTTTAGGCAAAGTAATGTTATGTGCTAGAGGAGATGCTGTGTGCTTTTGCTTTGAATGTGTGGTCCTGTCTTCAAATGAAAGTGATTATGCTTGAGAGAAAGGAATTAAATTTATTTTCTAATTTTTTTTTTTTTAATGCAGAGGCTCAATTTAACTGCATTTTGTTTTCCAGCATGCAAGTAAAGACCCCAAAGATGGGAGAGACAGCAGAGATCAAAAAGAATCCAAGGAGGAAGGCAACAAAAACATCCTGGAGTTTGGGAAGCCGTTGCCGTTGCCCTCTCTCCCGGGCCTTCACCAGTCACTACCTCAGAACCAGAGCTATGTGGCCACCACGAAGTCGCAGACAGGTAAAAAGAACCAAGTTAAAATCCCTAGCAGCACCCACCTCTCAAGCGTGTGTGTATGTGTGGTTGAGTGGGAGATGAGGCGGGTTAACAAGGACTGAAACCTTTGTTAGTACCTTTTTCCCACTGAATCTCCTTCAGGGTTTCCTTTCCTGCTGGCATCAGTAGGGCTGCTGCCATAGTCTTTGTTTGACAGACACCGTTTCATCTAGCCAATTCTCTGCAAGTGGCTGTCGTACCGGTGCTTGTGTCCTCTGGACTCCTTCCTGGTCACCACTGGATGTTGTACAGGGTACATTCTTGCGGTCCCCTGTTGAAATAGCCTCCCAAGTGAAGTTCACCAGTTTTCTGCGCTGCAGGGAGCACCTGCCATGCAGTCCTTCCTGCACCACCTTGTTTCACAGGGTGCAGGTCCCTCCCAGGCGGCATGGGCAGGTAGGCGTACTCCGTCAGGCACCACCACACCAAGGATCACTCTTCTGCTAAAACTTGGTATGAGAGGAGACACTTTAACCCCATCTTCTTATGTGATACTCTGAAGATGTTTCTGTCAATTCTGAGGGACTTTGTATATCACCACAACAACTGGTTACCATATACTACATCCTTGTAAATAAATTTAATTGTGTTAACAGATTTTTGGAGAGGTCTCTTCATAGATTTTTGGTGAAATTTCATCATAGTGGAGGATGAAGGAATGCTTTCAAGGAACAGGCTGTACAGCTGCAAATGGTAATACTGGTGCTGAGGCTGGCTGTTCCCTGCTGTATGCTATTCTTAAAAGAGCCTGCACTAAGCATCCTTCTAATGTGCATTCACCAAAGACAGCATCAAGCAGTGAGGTGTGATGACTGATTTGATTACAAGGCCAGGAGGGAGACTTAACAAATTAAGACCTGATCAAAGTAGTGAAAGGAATCAAACAAACTTCCATAGTAGGTGTGAAATGAGGTTAAATGGCAAATGGCTCTTTATTTAAGGTACCTTTTCCCTGTGTGTTCTTCAGTCATTGTGCGACTGCTTTCATTGTAAGTCAGTATTACTAGCCTTGCAATATCTATTTGAGCAAGTTGGATTCTATTCAGCCTCCTTCGGCATCAGCAATACTGCCAAACACAGGCTAATTTTAAAACTTGATATTGTGTATGGTGATGTAGGGGCCAGAAGGAGCATGGAGAGGACACTTAGAATTTGGGTGGGTTTGCAACACTGGCAAAAAGCTCTTTGTGTGTTTGCACGTGTGTGTGTGTGTGTCATCTTTTGGTTGACTTGCAAATAAATTACTTGGAGTGGGAAGCCTTCTCAGATCGTGCCCTCAAGTATGATTTTCCCCCAGTACAGCCTCTATTCTCTATCCCTTCTTCTTTTCATTCCTGAGCAAACTTTGGGTTTCTTTTGCTTCTTTTTTCCAGCTGCTGCAGTATCTCGGAAGAAAAAACGGAGAATGGGAACCTATAGCCTGGTTCCCAAGAAAAAGACCAAAGTGTTAAAACAGAGAACAATGATTGAGATGTTTAAGAGCATAACTCATTCCTCTGCGGGTGCCAAGGTAAGGGGAGCGCTGAGCCCACTGGACATGCTTACTGTCACCATACACGTCCCTTGTTCTGGCACACCAACCCCATGTATAGGTGCAGGAATGTGCTGGCTTTTTGTGGTCAGCATCTTCTGTTCTGAGTCTATGTCTTCTCTCTGGCAACAGCATCCTGCCCGTAGCAGCCTTGCTGCCTTGAAAATGGCTTTTTGAGAGTGGCTGTTCAGATACCAGCTCTTAAACAAATGTTTTCCAGTGAATGTTCCCCTTCTGTCCCATGAGTCCTGTGGAACTGGAGAGATTTCAAGCATAGCTTGTGTGGTAACCTTTTTGTTCCGGTGTCCTCAAGGTGACTGTCTAGTGTTGCTGCTTGAGGCTGTACAGCAAAACAACTGGTTACTTAAAAAGATTTAGACAGGGATTCACTCCTGATCAAATTCTGCTTTTGCTGCAACCCATGACCTGAAGTTTTGGTCTTTGAATTCAAGGAGAACAGTGCTAGGTTTTCATAGAGTGGAGTGAAAATCCCTCTGTGTTTTAACTTTCCTTTGCATTCCCTACAAAGCTTCTTGCACCCTTGGTGGAGCTGCCCTTCCATGTTTGAATTAGACTGCAGGGGTCTGTCTGAAGGCTTCTGCCCAGCAGCCCTCCTCCCCTTAATGCCTTGTACAACCATGTGAGTCTGGAATGACTCCTCGTGGCTCCTTGGTCCCCAGATTGACAGGGTTAGGTGAGACATGGCAGGCTCTCAGGCTAGCTTTGCTGGCAGCATTGAAGAGCTCTGGAGGGATGTATAGCCAGCTTTCCTCTGGCAGCTTTAAGGCTCCTAGCACAGGGGCATGGATTCAGCTGTTCTGTCCTGTGGATTGATGTTGTCTTTGTGGCTCATGTGCTTGGATGACTTTCAGAGTGAAAAGGACCTGGGTGATGCCAGCCCTCATGTGAATGGGGAAAGCATAGATGTAGACTCTGAAGAGGAAGACTCAGATGAGTTGGAAGAGGAGGATGATCATGGAGCAGAACAGGCAGCTGTGTTTCCTGCAGATGATAACAGGACCTCTAAAGACAGCGCATCTGATGCAGACAATGCCAGAAAGGTATTAGCATGCCCTGTGCAGGACTTGAAGGAGTGGGATGGGATGTGCTTGTACATGTGGGATAGGAGTGGCACGAGTTGAGACAATTTCTAGGTTTTTCTTAGCCTGACAGATGGCAGAAAGCGCAGCAGTAGTAGTGAGGCATTTTTATGACCATTTCATGCTCCCCATTGCACCCATGAGAGTCTCTCCACTTACCCCCCAGTTTCAGCCTTGCTACGTAAGTCTGTGGTCCAGTATACATGCAGAATCCCCACTGCATTTAGCTATGGGATTCACTGAACCAGTAAGAGATGTCTTCCCAATCTTGCTTGTCAGTCTAGGAAAGCACTAAAACTGGTTTAGTTAATTTTTTTTCCCAAATCATGGTACATAGTGTAGACATGAGGCTTGTTTTAGATAATCAAGGAAGTTAAGATTTGGTTGCAAAGTTTTCTTCTGGGGTCAAATTTTTTCTTCCCTGTACCATCCCCATGGATGTACCATGGCAGGCGCTAACAGCCTTAGAGTTCTTGTCCTGGAGAGGAAATTCTGTTAGTGCATGTGCAGGCTGGGGCTGGGCACAGCAGAATGAGGGGGGATGCTTTGCTGGGTGAGGGGCACAGCAGGATGATGGGGGTATGCCCGGCTTTCAGAGACCTGACCTGACTGACTCTTTCTGTTCTTGGGCAAATGGTGGCTGCAGATTGATGATGGTGAGTCTGAGGAGGAACAAGAGTCTGGAGAGTCTGGGGAGGAGGAGGAAGATGGAGATGAGTCTGACTTGGTAAGCCTGGCTGCTAAATGTGTCTTTCAGCTGTTGTCCTATTGATAATAATTTCCCCTTTGCACTGCTGCCAGAAAGAGAGTGAGCTAAGCCGTGTAGTTTCATGTCTCTTTGACAAAACTGACTCTGAAACCACCCACACACAGAGTATTGTTTTCCACAAGGTGCTTAACCCTGATCTGTGATACAATTAATTGCTTTCTGATGCTAACTAATGGGCTTTTGTTTGTTGTTTTCAACAAGGTGTTGACTACTTTTAATCATTTCAATGTTAGTAGAAATATTTAAGGGTGCTTATAGGAGCCAGCAATGTTTTCTGAACAATCTGAAGCTCTGCACAGCTTTTCGGAGCTCAGGTGGAGTTGTTCGCTAATCCATTGGCCAAGCCCACAGCCTGAATTCACATTGATCTGACATGCCACCTCATGGTACCAGATGAGCAGCTCTTATCAGGGAGACAAACAAATAGCACACAGACAGACAGACACTCTCCCTAGGGGCTTGTCTGTATAGTGCTAGGACAAGACTTTCACGGGCTGCTGCTGATTTTTACTTTTTATTTTTAGATGGCTGGTGAAGAGAACCTGATTTTTTTATTTAAATTATTGTTCATTGATTGTCTCTGTCCCCCACACTCCCCTTTACTTAAAAATTTTGCTCCCTTTCAACAGCATCTCAAGTTGAGGAGCCAACATTTAAGGCACCCCAACTCTTCAGTCACCTTGAGAAAATGCTTGGCTTCATTTTCTTGATGTTTTGAGCTGAAGGTAGAAATCATTATACAAAGTGAATCATTGAAGCTCTTTAGGGTCTTGTTCCTTGTGCTCTGGCACTACAGGGGCAGGGGCTGTGTAGCCTGCCCCTTTCTATGGGTAGCTGAGGCCAGTCTGTAGCATTAGCTCAAACCAAGGGTTGAGCTTGCAGTCAAGTCCAAACTCCCAAGTCATATCTCCACATCCTAGACACTGGTTTTTGCTCTGCTCATATCTGGTGAGTCAGTTGGTTCCCCAGACAGGGACTGGCTCAAACACAAACCTCTCCCCCACAAGCAGTGTGATGCAATTGGTGTAAGCCACGTGGCGGGGCACAACCGAGCCCACACTCAGGGACGGTTATCAGGGGCAGTGTAGACACGCCGTAGAGCTGCCCCGGAGAGCCAGGGCTCAGCGCCACCTTTGCCCAGCTTCGCTCACTTTGATAACAGGGCATGGTGCAGCATCGGCTTCCTATGAAGGTAGGGCCTGATCCAGCCACTGTTAATGGTAGCAGGAGGTTTTTCATAGGCTTTGGTGGGAGATGGGTAAGCATCAGGAGCTGACAGTTTCAGTTTGAATGTGAATTTTATGATTGATGCGTTGAAGACTGCCTTACAGGGTTGGAGTGCCTGATTCCCTGTTCTGATGTTGGCTTTGAAAACCCACCCCAGACAACTGTATTTTTGTTAAACCAAACCCCAAACCTTGTTTAGATTCATGTATGTGTCTGAATATTTGCTGCATGATTAGTCCCTGCTACCCTGTACTTTGCTCGGGGAGGGGGCTGGTCTGCTACTGTAGAGTCAATTCCCCTGGGTCCCTCTCAACCCTGTAAGGTGGCTCTTCAGGTGCAAGGCAGGTGTTTGTTGGCATTTTCTAGCATGACTGTGGAGCAATGTGAATATTTTAGTTTGAAAAAACCCACAGTTTTTCTGGGGAGAAGCTAAAACTGTGTGTGCGCCTGCATGCTTGCATTGCTGCGTGGAGGTGCTCAGCTACTACTGCAATGAGCATGGTATAAGAGCCTACATGGAAGAGAAAGTGAAGCATGCACTATTGAAATGACAGGAAATACACCCACACGTGTGCTTGTGTTTCCTTTTTGGCACTATAAAGACATCTTAGCACCACTTGATTTCAAACCCCCAGTCCTTAAGGCCTTTTTGCATAACTCAAGCTGTGAGAAGGCTCTTTCGCATGGGCGCAAAGGACTGCGGGGATGCTGATGCCAACATGCCTTACATGCACGTGGCCTCTCTGGTTATTCAGAGCTCAGAGTCCAGTGTCAAGAAGAAGCTGCTGAAGAGGAAAGGAAAGACAGACAGTCCATGGCTGAAACCCACCCGCAAGAGGAGACGGAGGAATAAAAAGAAACAAGCCAGTGTGCTAGGTAACTAATTGTGTTTTGTTCCTTAACTACACAGAAATTAGCCTTCCAGGTGGAGGGGTAAGGACCTGAGGCCTGTAAGGCAGTGGCTGTCTGCAGGGCTCATTCTTCCTTTACAAGGATGGGCTGTATGATAAACCAGGGTGTGAACTTGCATCTCACTGACAGTAGCTGCTGGTGTGCACACTTTAACAACAAAATACATATGAGGTGGCTTTATCCTTGGCATGCTGGAGGAATATTTTTTTGTTCCTGAACTCCCTTTGTTTTAGAGTATCCAAAAAAGTCTTTGTAGACTCATGTCCATGTGGATCATGTCCCATGAGCTCAGGGAGTGTGGTGAGATGCAGAAGGGAAAGGAGGAACCACCCCAGAGTGATGCTCAGTTGCTTTTGTATGGATGTTTGTCCAGCTGAATGGAATGTTCAGGTTGTCTTTGCTTATTCTGAAAGCACTGCAATATTTGTAATGAGCTACCTCTGGCCCATCTCATGGTGTGGATGTCGTTCAGGTGGTCACTCTTCTTTGACCTGAGTTACCCAGCACTCAAAAGAAGATGTCTTCTGAAAGCTGTGGGCTGGGGAGAGTCAGGAGTGCAGGAAAGGTAACAACATGGGTAAAAAAAAAGTGGGTAGTTTCTGAAGTGAAGCTGCGCCTTCAGCTTTGTTATTAAGGTTTCACACATCCATTGCCATCAAAGGGTTTATTCTTCTGTGCTTGCTAATTTGCAAGCAGGCCATTTTCTTATCAGCCGATTTGTGGCTACTTCTGAGCTAAATGACCACGTTTGAGCCTTTGGTCTGTGCCTGGGGTTTGTCAGTCATCTGGCTTGCTCCTCTTCCTCCCAAGGCAGCCCCTTTCTCAAGACAAAGTAGGGGCCATTGATCACTTTCAGAGCAAATAGCTATTTCTTCATTTCAGATGCAGACTAGTTTTCTGCCCCTTCAATAAAGGTGGCAGCCAGTCTTCCAGGCTAACAAAAGTCTCTTGGCCAAGCCAGAGTGGGAGAAGCAAACCAGGAGAGAAAGCGGAGCCAAGGGAGCGTGAAGAGATTGCCAGTTCCCATGAAGGCTCCTAGGGGTCCCCATGCAATCTCTTCCCAGTGAGGGGTCCCCATGCAATCTCTTCCCAGCAGCAGCTTTGTTCACTTAGAGCCAGAACTTGGCTTTTATGTTTTTTCCCCTCCCATTAAGCTGAATGTCACCTGCCTCGTCCTCTTCATGGTGTACATGATTAGCGGGTTCGCTCTGCCTGGCCGGAGTGTACCTGGAGCCCTTTGCAGCAGGTTGGAGACAGGAGGATGCGCTGAGCCCTGGTTTCATCCCTTCCTTGTGCCATTGAAGCTTGTGCTGCCGATGCAGTACGGCAGCAGGCGGGTGTGCCTTTCAGAGGCAGAACTTGTCTCACTTATTCTTTTTTGTTGTTGTTGTTACCCACCTGAGTGGAAGCGGAAAAATCTGTCTGATCAGACAGGGAAGGAAAGAAGAGATCAGTCGTGCCATAGATGCCCAGATGTTGCATTTTCATAATTCTATGTGCATCTGTACTCATGGCCTCTCTGAGGAGCCTGCATACAGCCTGCTCGCTTAACTATGGCCCTTACACCCACACGTGCTTGCACACGATTTATTTATTTTATTATTATTTTTTTTTTTTTCCCCAGCCGTGTAAATACGTGTGTGTTTCCATCTAGGTGCCGAAGCCTATAAACCATCTTTGGGAGGCAGAGAGGGCCCCGGCCAGGAGAACAGCATGGAGTACATGGAGGTGTCCCTGGATTCCCTGGATCTCCGGGTGAAGGGAATCCTCTCCTCGCCGGCGGGAGGTGAGTGGCAGCCGGCTGGCCGAGCGCGCCCGGGGCCCGGGGCCCGGGGCCCGGGGCCGGGGCTTTGTTCCGCCGGGCG
>NW_010972742.1:9644194-9702343 GCF_000737465.1 Haliaeetus leucocephalus | reverse complement strand
GGGGATGGGGAGCCCGGCTCGGGTGGAGGGCGGTGGCTGGGGAGGATGCCCAGCGAGGGGTCCGAGGTGCCCGCCCGGCCCGCTCGGCAGCTCCCCTCCGTTCCCTGAAGGATGCTGATGTAGCGTCTCCCCAGACCGCTGCCACTGCCCCGCAGGATCCTCTTGTTCAGCCCTGGGAAGAGGGGGGACCAGTGGTGGTTCCTGGGTGCTCACCCCCGGCTGCTGTTCCCAGTGCTGAACCTGCCTTGGATCCAGTGTCTCCTGGCTAACCTGGATCCGGCCGTCTGTCCCCCGTTGCTCTTTCACTTTCAAAGGTTGTCTGGCTCTTTCGATAGAGGCACATCAAAGAGCGGGAGGGAGTGTTCGCCACCGAGGGAGGGTCAGGATGGACGAGGGATGCTTTCACCAGAGCCTCTGGATGTCAAAAAGATTATGAAAGTGACAGTTCAGAAGGCGAGGAATGAGCTTTGTGATTTGCGGTCCTAGAGAAAGCTCTTAAACCTTTAAGGTCTTGACAGGATTTTACATGAAAACTGCAAGGACTTTCCCTCTGCTTGTATGTCTTGAAATATCCCATCCCTCTAGGCTTGGTCTTGCAACCTGTTGGCTAAAGGAAACTCCTTACAAGATGAAAGGGGCTTGTGCTTCGGCTGATAGGGTCGTAGGCATGGGCAGGATGCTGCAGGGGGGAGTGCTGCCATTGCCAGGGCAGCTAAAGAGGGATCTCCCTTAGCAATGAAGTTAATCTTTGAAACTTTGCAGCAAAATAACTCTCCTTTCAAAAGCTTAAAAAATAGCAGCATGCTTCCCTCTCACTGAGACTCAATCCCATAGCAGGCTTGGGTAGGGAAAGCTTGGAACACTTCAGGGTGAACCGATCCAAAGTCAAATGTGTGAGGGTTTGCTTCCGTATTGAAAACATTGCAAAGAGATGTTATGACTGTGTAGGATTAGAATAGGAGTGTAGGAGTGTAGAAGCAACCCCTTTGTCGTTAGCCCAGTGTTTTGCAATTACGGGTAACCTAGTGATTGAGTTGAATCCAGAGGAGCATTCATGCTGTGCCCCCATACCTGGCAGTGAGCCCCCTCAAAGGCCTTTATCCACCTTTAAATAGATTTGAAAATGTTCAAAATCTGAGAGAAAGAGATGAGGAGAAGGCAAGAACATCTGAGCATCTTGCTGCTTTCTTTTCCCTGGTTTGTTCTCTTTCCAAAATAAATAATTCTTGGTTGGCTGAGACCAAACAGTCCCAGGAATTTTGTTTTCCCATCTGTGTAATAAGCCTCTGCAAATAGAAGTTCGCGCTTTCCTGATCTTCTCTATTTATCACTCCACTAACTATTCAAATTTCCAACTCTGGGTGGTTTCCTACAAATTTTCTGGTGCCAGAGCACAGTGTTGTGGGGCAGGTGGGGCGGAGAGACAGGCTGATAAAAAATCCGTACCTCATTGTTGCTTTTCCTTGTTGAGGTTTTCTCAGAGTAAACTGTTCTTAACTTGCTGTTCTTGATTTCAGCACAGTCATCTGTAACGTGGCTGGACTTAGGAAAGTACAGGATGCTTTTGCAAACTCCATCTGATGTAAGAAAGGGGTCTTTTTTGCCAGGTTTAGATAATGCCTTGAAAGCGTTTCAGGACATGGAATGGGAAGATGCCAGAGGACGTGGGTGGTGTTGATGGACTGCATCCTTTCTCCTGGAAGAGAGTTTCAGAGTTGATTTACTGGTCTTCTGTACTCCAGGTCTTTCCAATGGTCCTGAAGCAATGGAAGTAGATGGTCTCCAGGAAGTCCCCCTCTGTAGCTGTCGAATGGAAACCCCCAAAAGCAGAGAGATCACCACGCTAGCCAACAACCAGTGCATGGCTACGGAGAGTGTTGATAACGAGGTAGGAGCCTGTCTTTCAGCTTCTCGCAGACCTTTCTGCTGAGGACAAAGACACAAAGAACAAAAAGCTGTGCCGGGAACATGTGTCGGGTCACACAGGGGCTCTGCAGCCTGCTAGACTGGGAACCTACTGGTGTGCGGGAATGGCAGGGCAAACACCTTGCTCGCTAAGCTGAGGGCCCCAGCACTCTGCGTGTATTGCACAGTCGGGTTGAAGCCACTTGGAAGGGAGGCGGTGGTGTGGTCTGCAGTTGGAGAGGTGCTGGGTGGATCTCTCCCGATTGTCCTGGCCTGTGCAGCTGGATCAGGTTTATGTAACAGACACGCTTCAGGCCAAGTGGGCTAAAACACATTAGCATGCATCAAAGTGAGAAAATCCAGTCAGAGGAAGCTTGGAGCTGGTTTTCCTTGACTACGAAGGAGCTGATGCAAACCTTTCTGTAGCCAGCTCTTGAGTTTTGGGAAATTGGCATGCCCTCCGCCGGCTCAGTCTGCCCCAGTCTTCCTCTCTCCTCCTCCCCCAAGAGGCTTCTCTTAGAAAGCTTCCTATGTCCTGGCAGCCCTGTGCAGCCTCCAGGTCTGGCTGACGAAAACGGTTGCACTCGATGCCTTTCAGTCGATTGCAGCTGGGCTAGTTGGGCTCTCCTGGTTCCAGAAGTGTGGAAGTAAGTGGCAGAAGTGACTCCTTCCCAGAGTCTGGAAAGTGAGACTGCGGAACAGGAACAGACTCAGTAGACTCTCCTTTTACTGGGAGGCACTTGGGTTTCTTTTAAGCTTCACCTCAGCTGCAGTCACACTGCAGCGCTCTGATACTTGCTGGTAGTAGGACAAGGAGTGAGAATATCCCTAGTTCTCCTGTGGGATCCCAGGAGAAGGGTGGATGGAGGGAGAAAGAGATAATCAGATTTGCAGCCCAGCTCTGCTTCTGTTAGTACATGCTGGTACCTATAGAGAAAGGAACTTCCAAAGCATGGCAAAATTGATTCATTAAAGAGAGAATGCCCTGGAGCCTTGTAGGAGAGAGGGGGACCCCAGGGCTTCTAAATAAACAAAAGGTATTTGAAAGAGTTCCTTCTCATGTAGATGGTGGTTTGACAGTTCTGTCCCTGGATAAATCAGAGAAAGGAATAGCAAAGGCCATGCTTTATGTTAGATACTTTTTCATAATGGGATAAGTGACTCATAGATGTTATAAGAATATTATACATGTGAATAGTGGGTTCTCCAGACTGTCATGTCCTTGGAGGATGTTATAAATAGTTATGAGCACCGTGCTGTACTCTCTAATGGTTGGAAAATAGCAATTAATCATTTCGTACTTTTTTTAGAGTTTCTAACAAATAATATAGCATGACGTAATAATGCAGGGACTTCCTCACACGGACAGTGCAGCTTTTCAGGTGTTAATCAAATTTCCTCAGCTCATAAGTAAAAATCAATGCAATGGTCCTCTCCTGCCAGCCCTGCAGCCTCTGGGCTCTGTGTGTTAACGGTGATCAGTCTAGCCAAGGCGTCACAACCACAGGTAGACTTTGCAGCTGGAATTTGGGTAAGTTGAATTAGAGATGCTAGGAGTGAATGACGAGCCTAGGTTAAATCCATTTTCTTTTTCTGTAGGGGTGTTGATTCTGCAGAAGTGGAGTTTAAGAAAATTAGAGAGAAAGTCTAGTTTTGTTGAGAAAAAGCAGCAAATCAAACCTTAGCTAGACCAGAGGGACAGCCTGTTGGTGATGAGCAGGCACCGTGTTCCTGACTGACTCCTCTGCTCATGGTGGCAGCACACAGTAAACCATGCACAGATTTCAGTAGGGATGTTTCCTTCTAGCAGCCTTTCACGTTTATATTTCTAGTTTATAAATGTCCTTTGCCAAGCATCTGGCAAAAGCAAGGTTATTATCAAGAGGAACTTGCAGAACCCAAACAGGGTTGCGTCATGCTAGCAGGTGGCAACGGGGATGTGAGAATGTCATAGATGTATGAATGGGGGCAGCAGAAAGAAGCGCTGATCCTTCTGATGCAGCAGAATGAGTAACACTGATCGGGAAAAGTGAACCCCAATTATGGAGCCTGCTGTCATTAACAGAACAAGGTGGTGCATGAGAAGATAGCTTTTTAAGCCCAGAGCTGTACATTGGTCAAGTCCTTCGGAAAATGTGCTCAAAATGTGACTTTAGCTGAGCTCTCGTGAAAGCCTGGCTATTCATCCCTGTGGTCTGGGCAGGGGCCAGTGCTGGAACCAGTACAGACGATAACTTCGCTGGCAGTGAAGAGCAATTATTTTTCCCTTTATCTTCCTGTGACTTATACTTTTGAACAGTAACAAGATTTAGTGCGTATGGTCTTGTTCTCTTGGTCACCGACACCCGCTCTTCCTGGCAAAAGGAGAGTGTATGTTGTGTGAGTCAGGCCCATGGGACTGCCCCTTCTGCCGCTGCTTGGCTGTTGCGTATTTCCAGTTACGATTTTTTTTCTTGCAAAGAGCAAACGACTCGGGGTCCACATGCATGTTAGTTAGTAAATGATGCATTTCTTCCTGTGAGAGCAGCTTTCACAGCTTCCTGCTGCACTGCTAATGCTATCTGGCACACATCTGAATTGCTGTGAAAAAGCCAGGGCTCATCAAGGCAGTGTGCAAAATCTTCCTCCGCACAAGCACAGAGAGTGTTTTGGTCTCCAGTAATTTCATTTCCTTTAATTTCTCCTGTTCCAGCTGGGCCGATGCACAAACAGTGTGGTTAAGTATGAACTGATGCGCCCGTCTAACAAAGTCCAGCTTTTGGTGCTGTGTGAGGACCATAGAGGGAGGATGGTGAAACACCAGTGTTGCCCTGGCTGTGGATACTTTTGCACTGCAGTAAGTCCGTGCTCTCAATCTAGGGAAGGGGGTACCTGTTGCAGTAGCTGGAAGAGCTGAAGGTGGAGATGGTACCTAAAGGGGTTTACTGACTACCTGGCATCAGCTCCACCTCGTTCCACAGCACATCAGGTGGTGTTTTCAACACGAATGTGTGTGAGGGTAGCTGCAATAGTCACCTTTATCTTCCTGGAGACCCCAAGGGGTGTTACTGAAGGGTTTTCTCTGGGATTTCACACGGTGGAAGTCTTGCCGTAGGAATTTCTTTGGAACAAGGGGTTTTTTTTTCTTTCTCTGTACAGATCAATCGCATCAAAAATTGTATTAGCTGGTTTGTAAATGAATCTGTGTACGCACATCTGTGTCGCCCCACCGGCTCATGATGGTTTAGATGGGAAACCTGAGTGATGGCACTGGAACAAGGCAGTGTTTGAGATCTCCTGCTGCTTCTTCCACCTCTGCCACCGAGGCTTTTAATAGCGTTGGTCCAGTCCTTTAAGTCATCAGCGTCCTAGTTTCCCTGTTGGTAAAGCTGAAAAACACCAATTGAGGGCCTCAGAGGGTGATGAGGAGGCTTAATTGTCTGATGCTAGTGTTCTTCAAGATGACTCAATGACAGATGCTACAGTAGTCTCAAGCATTATTGTAATAAATGGAGCCATCCTGGGCTTTCATACTGAGTCAAAGATCATTTAAAAGATAAAATCCTCAAGACACTTAAAGGCATTTTTGCAAAGCTGAAATAGAGTTAATTAGATTGCTTGGGAGGACCGCGAATTCAGAAGAGTGGGTTTTAACTAGACTTTCCTTACATGCTCGTACATCTCTCAGGGATGTGTCGTAGTTCACACAGGTGAACCTGGGAGTGTTTGTCTGTGCTATCCGTCACTAGTAACACAGAGCACAGTAGGGCTTCAAGTAGCACTAATATCACAGGGCAATGAATTCTGGGGTACCTTCAGTTCAGTTTGAAGGACTTTGCTGGAAAGGGAAAATAATTGTAAGAAAAGTTGCCCAAGTTTGTTGAATGAGCAGTCAGCCACTTTATTGGGGTTAAAGAGCATATGGGGCTGGTTCAAGCAGAGAAGTCGCATACTTTAGGTTATATTGGTGTTAACAGCTGATTTAATTACATTCATGTAGGTCCTTGGATGGTTTGTGCGCAGCTTTGTTAGGTAGTTCTAATGCTCGCTCAGCACAGAGGTCTGAAGTTTTCTTTTCCAGTTTTGGGGGCGTCCTTACAGTACACTGGCACTTCTAGAAACATAAGCAAGAACTTCAAGCGTTAGAGGAAAGAGCTGGAAATTGGGACTTCTTGGTTCTGTTTCCCAAACACAATTAAAAAATTTGCTTTGCAGTCCCTAACCAAGTGAGTTTTTTCCCTGTTACCTTGGTTTTTGTTCTCTTCTAAAGAAGTGGCAGTGCTTGCTTACTGTATTGGAAGCGCTAGGGACAAGAGTGGTGGTGAATGAAGTATTTAAGAGATCTGCGGATGAAGCATGTAGAAGGGGTAAGGCACATAGTGACCAAGGTGTGAATTTCTTCTATGTGGTTTTTTTAGGGCACTTTCATGGAGTGTCAGCCGGAGAGCAGCATCTCCCACCGTTTCCACAAGAACTGTGCCTCCCAGGTTAACGACATGAGCTACTGCCCACACTGCGGGGAAGAGGCCTCCAAGGCAAAGGAGGTGACAATAGCAAAAGCAGACACAACCTCAACGGTGTCGCTGACCTACGAGCAGCAGAAACCAGCAGCTGTGGAAGGAAGAGCCGACACCACAACGGGGAGGTGAGCTTGGGAGCACGTGGTGATCTCAAACCTCATGCCAGACCTTACTTTGCACTTGAATGCTTGTTCTCTTCCTGGTGGAGCAAAGTGCTTTCTGGTCCAGCTCTGAAAGCTGCAGGAATCTGTAAGTGTGTTTTGTGTTGCTCGCTGTGTTGGAGAAGAGCGCAGCAGCCACAGGGTGAGCTATGAAGATAGGAGGGTTTCAGGATTTAAAACCATTCCTTCCTCTTATTGTTAGGAATGGAATAATAGTGGAATGAGTTGATGTTGCCAGGTCTGCCAAGTGACAGGGAAATTCATGCAGTACCTAGCTGTAGCTCCTGACTTGCACCAATGGGCACAAGTATAAAGAGAGGATGAAAACACAGAGGAAAACACAAATCAAGCCATCCCTGCATTGAACAGTGCTCTGACTTCCCGTCTGATCTGATCTTGTTCTGGTGGCTTTTACAACTTGCTCCATGTTCCTGGGTTTCCTGTAGCACAGAGTACATCAAAATGTAATCAAAGGGCAGTGCAACTCCTTTTTGGGGCAAGTTCTTACTGAAAAGGCTGTAGAATATATTGGTTTGTGTTTCAATTTCACTTATGCTTATCTGTATTTAAAACGCATTTCCTTTCCTTCTTTGGCATAAGATACACACTGTTGTGTATTTTTAATGGTTGTGCTTTGGCTGTCTCTCATTTTTTCTCTCCAGTGGCACTGGGACGCGGTTGTCAGAGGAAGACAAGCCAGAAAGTTCGGCTGCTGAAGGGTTTGACATGGCTGGGTCTTCAGTTTTTCCAAAGCCTACTACTAGCCTGACCCAGGGACCAGTTAAAGAAACTCTGGAAAGTGCCCTGATTGCCCTGGACTCCGAAAAGTAAGAAAAAGACTGCTGGGTCTCTCCAGCTCCCAGCAAAGTTACTTAACCTAGAGAAAACTGAGATTTAGCTTCTCTGGATTTTGGCCCCACTCAGACCTTTCTTTGTTCACTTCAGTCATTTGTCACCCCCAACAGATTACTGATTCAAGAGAACAGTTATAGCTCTAAATGTCTTATTGATTTGTCTGGAGGATTTAGTTTTTCACTGGCCCTCTGACTGCAGCTGTAACTACTAGAGTTCCTGTTTACAGTAGTAAGACCCAGAATTTGTTGATGAGTGGCACTGGATAGCTACAGCCCTCATTAGAACAAGGTTGTCTGTGGTTAGAGCTGGAAGTTTTAAGACCTCCTTCTGGAGACTTGTTGATCTTGTGTTTTGCTGGCACTCTGGAGCTGTACCATAGGAACAGACTTTGTCATGCACATGGGGTAGCAGTGGGGTGGGGTGAAATGCTGGGAGTGTTCCTTGGTGAGTATTAATCATGCCTCTTTTCCCCACTCCTGCAGACCCAAGAAGTTGCGGTTCCATCCAAAGCAGTTGTACTTCTCTGCGAGGCAAGGAGAGCTGCAAAAAGTCCTGCTTATGTTAGGTAGGTGGCTCCTTCCCAGGACATTGCATGTCTGGCAGTACTCCCAGCTCCTGCCAGGCAGCTGCCAGAGTCCAGTTCCCAGCATGGCGGCACGTCATATTCCCCACTGCCCCTTGTGAGTGGAGTTGGAGGAGAAAGCCACTTTTGCAAGTGATGTGTCATTGGAAATGGCTTCATCTTTCTGTGAAACGTGGACCTGCTCCCAACTTGTTTTCTGCATTTGGGCATGGTTTTATCCAGAGAAGCTGTTTCTGTCTCCACATGACCTACATGTGATTTTTCCAGTCTGACAGAACTTTTCCTCTCTGTGCAATGGGATAGTTAGGTATTTGCATC
Organism: Haliaeetus leucocephalus; assembly: GCF_000737465.1. Taxonomy (NCBI): domain Eukaryota; kingdom Metazoa; phylum Chordata; class Aves; order Accipitriformes; family Accipitridae; genus Haliaeetus; species Haliaeetus leucocephalus. The sequence continues at coordinate 9,694,022 of NW_010972742.1, read as the reverse complement.
CAGTAGAGAGGTAAAAAGATGGGAGTCAGCTGAAGCTGAGACCCATCAGCAAGAGAACAGAAAGGAAAAGCCCTTTAATACGCAGGGTTTGTTTTGGGGGTGCATGGTTGTCTGTCACCAGGTGACTTTGAGCTACTGAGCTTGTTTTTACCAGCAAATATTCTTGAGGAATCTCCCCCTTTGAAGGACACAGTGTTTCCTTGGGATCATTTCCTTTCCACTCCAGTACTTTGCAGTACATTTTTGGACGCTTTCTGTTCTTTTCATTTATCAGATTCTTCTTTTTTCTTCTAGCAAGCATTGGCTTCATTGTTCGTGTCTTCAATAGCACAAAAATGTTATTCATTGATATTTAACTATGGCCTCATCGTATGCAACATGTTATCATGCCCAGACATCTTTGTCTGGCTGTCATCATCATCTGTCAGTCTTTGCACAGCTGTGAGAATCTCTGGCCAGATCCTGAGCTTGTGTTAACTGGAGAGGCTCCATCCACTTTGTAGCGCTGTGTTTGCGGGAATGCAATGAGGATCACTAATATTAACTGCAGTTAATAGTGGTGAGACAAAAAGGCCAGGTAGTACTGACCTGTTGTTTTTTCCAACTTCTGTGTTGCTTTAAACAAAGCAGCATTTTTTTTTCTTTTTATCTTTGTATAGTGTTTGTTGGTTTTGTTGCACTGAGAGATGGTGAATTGTGAATCTGAGAGAGATGGCCTATGTAGAAATTGTAAAGCCTTAAAGGTATTAAATTCCATGGTGTTTCTGAAGCTCTTGGTTTGAGGGCTGTTGCATATCGAATGTCCATGGGACTACCCTGAGAGGTTTCTGGCTTGAATGTGTAGTGATTCGTGAGAAGGGCTGAGGATGGGCTGGGAAACCGTCCTTTAAAAGCCTTTAGCTGAGACCTGGTTCTCCTGTTATGCTTTTCTCTAATCTCTGAATTGTGGTTGAAAGCATCTCTGCTCTGTTTTTCAGTGGATGGAATTGACCCTAATTTTAAAATGGAGCATCAGAGTAAGAGAACCCCTCTCCATGCTGCTGCCGAGTCTGGCCATGTGGACATCTGCCATATGCTGATTCAGGTCTGTCTCCACTACATTCTCTGTACAAGCAGTGTTCTGTGGTTTTTGGTCTCCTGCCCCACATGGCTAAAGCACACTTGGAAATCAGCAGTGAAACATCTCTCCTATAAAAAACCTCCTCGCTCTCAGGGTTTCCTAAGGGAGGAGTGGTGGAGAGTAACATGAGGTCTTAGAGGACATGACTGAAGCTGTCTTTCTAGGCTGTTCTCCAAGCAAGCTTCACTCTCTGGGCAATGAGCATGTGAAGCTTCGATGTAGGGCACTGTGGAGCATGTGGGAACCTATATGCCTAAGCACACCCAGCAGAGCAGTGCATTGCCAGATGTGCCAGCACAGGCTGACCACTGGCAGACTGCAGGTGATCTGCAAGCTGCTGCCAAGTTGTTCTTTGTAATGAAGGCAGGTAGGCTCTGGAGCCTGGAAGCTAGCAGACTCTGTCTTCCCTTCTGTCAAAACCTGAGTAGCTCCAGCAGGATTTTCCTCTGCAGTGTAAATGTCCTGCATTTGAAAAGGAGAGAAGGAAACATGCAAGTTTGGCTTATTGTCTGAGATTTGGTTCTAATTGAGGGAAGATGGTCAAAGACATAGGGGTGCTCTTGTTGAACCTGCTCCAAAATGATGTGAAGAAAAAAGGATTTTAAAAGTTAGAGTTTTTCTTTTTTGTACTGCCATACATTGTCTGGAGTGACTGGAAGTAAGTTTTCTTTATCCTGTGTGACTGGGAAACCTTAAAGGGCTTTTGGGAAAGCAACAATGCCACATCTTTGAAAATGAGCCTGCTGGCATGTTGCATTTCAGTGTCTGGAGTCAGAGGCTTTCAAAGTGCTGTTTGAAGAGGGAGCTATGGGCCTACCCAGCTGCCCTCACTCACTTAAATTACTGCAAGTGAAGACAACGTAATGACTCATATGAGTAAAAGGAGCAAAATTTGTGAGATATTACAAACAATTTGAATTGAGTATCAGTGGGGTTGGTTTGTTTCCAAAATCTTTCATCTTCTTGTCTCTTCCCTGATGTCTGGCTATTGCAGTAGCACAGTATTTGGCTGGGAATGTCCCCAGCTTGTTAAACTCGAAATGCCTCTTCTCTGGTCTGGTTTAAATAGCTCTAGCTATTTAAAAGTAGTCAAAACAAATGCATTCAGTGGGAGGCACCTGGAAGAAATGGGGCCAACTTCTTGTACCAGGTGAACCTGAGTCAGCGTGTCGCTGCTGTAAACAGGTCTGTGCTTCACGCATATATATGCATGCGTGGCTTGCCAAGAATTGTGCTGTCTCTGAGATTGTCTTTTGGTTTTAAGTATTGGGTGGGTTACTGAGCTAAGCCAAAGAGTTAAAGCAGGCAAGATAGATGACGCAGTAGTGTTTTGGGAAAGAGTAAGATTTTGGTCCAAGGCACTCCATGTTGAACTGAACATATGCTCAGAGACCTCTGTAGAAATATTACCATTGACTTCAACAGGAATAGTTAGCTAATCTCCAGGACTTTTTTTACAGCTCCTACCTCTGTTGCAATCAGCAAGTTGTTCCTACAGCTTGTTACATTGGGAAGAGCTGGTTGTTTTTGTTTGTGTCCATAGAAATGATAGACCAGGGAAAACAAAGCTGCTGGAAAAAGGAGGAAGCTGATTTTTCCAAACTGTTACATAAACAATATCTAGAAAATAGCAGTACAAAATCCATTAATAACAACAGTTATTTAGTACCAGCTCTTGGCTTCCTTATGCCCTGGTTACTGGCTATAGAAGGCAGGAGAGAGGGCAGGCAGTGTGTGCTGCTTTCCAAAACAGGTGAAGTTGGACTGCTTTCTTTCCTCTTTTTTTTTTCCCCTGCTTAATATGGCTAAATTTCAGGAAGAAACTTGCTACCAAATCTCTACTCCCACATCCTTCCTCTGCTAACCAGTAATGATTATAACTGTCCTTGTATTTGCCTTTGCCTCTTAACAGGCTGGTGCTAATATAGACACCTGCTCTGAAGACCAGAGGACCCCACTGATGGAAGCAGCAGAAAACAACCATCTGGAAACTGTGAAATACCTTATCAAGGCTGGAGCACTAGTAGATCCTAAGGTAGCAGTTTATGCCTTATCTCTTTTTGCTGAAGAAGCCTCTGTCCACCATTTCTTTCTTGATAAGGTTTTAAGTCTTGGGTGGAGTGCACAGGCAGCGGGGAAATGGACTTGCTTGTCTTGGGAGTAAAGGCTTGGAAAGGCTGTGGTTGTCGGTAGTATCATTTTAATGGTGCAGTGTCCTGGCTGTGATCAGTTTGGGGCAAGTGCTGCCACTTGCTACATTAGTTTGTGGCACCGAATGTAGGGGGTATTTGATTTCATATGGGGTCACTAAGTATTAGTGTCACAAATCCATTGCAGTGAATTTCGAGTTTGATTTCAGTTTCCTTCTTCATAGACTCTAATAATGAGAATTTTGGGGTGACATTTTAAAATGGGCTGGTGCTTGCCAAGCCAGCAAAAATGACAGAGGAAGCTTTGCTTTCCAAAGGACCGATGTGTGGTTTCTTGCAGTCACGCTGCAGTGGCAAAATTGGACCCCTTTAATTTAAACAAATACAATAAAATGCAGCTGTCTGTTTGCCTTTAGCATGCTCTGGTTGCTTTGCAATCTTGGAAAATATACAGATAGTTTATTAGTCCCATAAATCAGATGCTATTTGGAGCACAGGAACCCTCCCCATGTGAACTTCTTATTGTTACAACCTGCTGCTGTTGGCGCACTCCTCTGCTATTGCTGGGGAGCACGGCTGAGCCGGCGTGTTCTTTTCACAAAGAAGCTGGCAGGGCCAGGAGGATTGCACAAGATGTCAAGTGCTGCCCACCCCAAGCCTTAAATGGATCCTTAGAAGCCTGGTTCTGAGCTGGGTAGGGGGAAAGGACAGGACAGGCACATGTGGGTTTATGCTGGCCACTGTCCCAAGTGTCTTGGAGCAATCCAGACATCTCTCACCTGATTTATTCCTGTAGAGAGAAAAGAGGGGGTTTTTTGCTTCTAAAGGTAAAGGGAAGGAAAAAGATCCTGAGCTTGCAAAAGCAAATTAGAAGCCTGAGATCACGTCTGAAGTCTAGACTAGTTTATTATGTTAATTAGTTTCTTGCACAAAATTAGTCATCTTTTTGAAAGCAGCAACATCACAGCTTAAAATCAGCTCCAGCCATTTCAATGCGAAATCCGGTCAGTAACTGCTGCTGGTGTGTGCCGAGCCTGCCCAGCCTGGCCCTGCAGGACTGCTGGGTGGAGGGGATGCTGAGTACAGTGGTGGGCTGGGTGGGGCCTTCTCAGCCCCCAGGGTGAAGCTGTTGGTCCTGTTAATAGGACGGCAAAGCCCCACTCAAAACCTGCAGAAACTTTATATTAAAATATGCCTGCTCTCCGTAGGGTTGAGAAGCTGCACTTGGCTTATGCTTATCTAAGGGGAAAGCTGTGGCATTATTCAGATGTGCCAGGTGTTTATGGGGGTGTAGAAACCCCTTCTTTACTCCAAGAAGCCCACACAGTGTAATCCCTGGCCAGAGACAGCCCATCCTTGCTCAGAGGGTTGCTCCCTAGCCCTGCGATGTGCTCTCCACTCAGCTCTGTCCAAAAGCTCTTGCCTCTGAAGTTACTTCCAGGGGATTAGCTGGAAGGAGTCATTTTGGTTTTCAGTCTTTCATTTCCTCCTCCTTATTTCCTGGTCTCTGGGCCTTGCTATGTGCTAAGCTCTTGGGATATAAACACCTGATAAAAATCAGGCTCCAGCCTTGGAGATCTTTGGTGTTAGTGTGGGAGTGTCTCTGTCATGACTCACAGCCTGTCCATCTCCACCAGACCCTGTACTCTCAGCTCCCAAAGGCATTTTTCCTTTCAACCTTTGCAGTTGTTTTTTATCTCCATTCTCAGCTGTGGGCATGCTGGGGATTTGGTATCTAGGGAGGCTCCTAGCCCCTGTGCAGGACACCCCTTTGCCCTGCTGCCAGGTGTTGGGATAAGGCCTTGTGCTAATAAAACACAGCAAAAAAAAAAACCTGTATAAATGGAGCATTTCAGGTTGAGACAAGGCTACTTTTCTGTTGTAAAGTGCAAGCTCTGCCTCTGTAAGGGATTTCTGTCTCCCCTTGGCTCTTCAGCACACGGAAAGAGTTGGAGAGGGTCTGCTGAGGAAGGGGAGCATCAGTCTGCCAGGGTTTTGGGTTGGTACCTTCCCTGTGCTTCACAAAGGCATCTCTTCCCATAGCCTTTGCACTCTCAGCCTCCTATTCTGCATGGGTTGCACCTCGGAGCTTTGTGTAAAGCTCCCTCTGCTCAGTGCTGGCATTGGTTGCTGCTGCTCTCTCCCCTCCTGGCAGCAGGCTGGGGGCTTTTGGAGTCCTCTGCTCCGTCTGTGAACTTCTCTGGTGTTCCTAAGCATCACTGGTGTCATGCAGACATGGGAAACACTGGGAAGAGATGTCCCCTGAGTGCTTGTTCTGTGGTTGTGTCCAGGATGCGGAGGGCTCCACGTGTCTGCACTTGGCTGCCAAGAAGGGGCACTACGACATTGTTCAGTACCTCCTCTCCAATGGCAAGATGGATGTCAACTGCCAGGTAAGGCCTTTCTGCAAGGGGCAGAAGCTGCTCTTCTCAGGTCACGACCCAAGTCTCAGCAGCGTGCTGTCTGCGCAGTGGTTGCTCAATGCAGTCCTGCTGCTGGGGGGCAGCTGAAAAACATCATAGGGCGACGGTGCCGTGGGCATCCTGGTCTGCCAGAGAAGGCGATCCCCTCCACTGACCTCATGGAAACTTCTCTTCCATGAGCTTTGATTAGCAGTTTCTCCTTGACCCTGAATTAGCTGGTGGGGGCTGTTGTTCAAGGGTGTCGCTGGGCTCCTCCTAGCAGGGGGTGGTGGGATCATGGACATGCTGTGGGATGGGTTGAGCCTGGCACTTGCCATCACAGAGCTTATCCACTGCTGTGGGGTGAAGCAGTGCTGCATTGGGGTTCCTCGTTCTGGGGGAAGGCCAGCTCCCCCAGGCTTCTCAGGGAGCTTTTGTAAGAGCTTTTACATGAGCTGGAGGTTCGTTGTGCCTTTTGGACAGTCAGCTGTATTTGAATGACCTGGATATCAATTGCCAGCATGCTGAGCTGCAAATAAACTCTGGCCTGCTGAGGCGTGTTGGTTCAAATCACACTGGGCTCTGCAGGACACTGAGGGACCTCTCCCTGCAGCAGTGCAGACCAAAGGAGAGTGATGAGACAGACCTGCAGAGGGAAGGGGGTCTGTGGCTCCCAGGCAAAGTGCACCGTGCTGTGGCTGCCAAGCGGCTTGTGAAGCCAGCAGGAGACCATCTTGCCCATTCTGCTTGTCTCACCCTTTCCTTTTCTTCCCATAGGATGATGGAGGCTGGACGCCGATGATCTGGGCCACCGAGTACAAGCATATTGAGCTGGTGAAGCTGCTGCTTGCGAAGGGGTCAGACATCAACATCCGCGACAATGTAAGGTTCTTCCTGGAATCCATTTCAGAAATTAACAATGACATCTGCTGAAAAACCAAACAAGCCTGAGGAAGCAGATTTTGGGTTCAGTGCAGGGAGGTCCAGTGGTCCCTTGACACAGGTGGTTTGGGGCAGTGAGTGAACAGTGTCTGGTGGGAAAAACTACCTCCATATTCTGGGAGGAAGTTTACAAGCTGGCAAGAAGTCCTTTTCCTCCAGCTCTTCGTGACATAGCCCATAAGGATGCTGTACATAATGGTGCAGGCTGTAGTCAGCTCTGTGCCTCGCTGCTTCTAATCCAACTGGGTCCACTGTACTGCCACTTGGATGCTGAACCAGGCAGATCCTCCTTGAGTCCAGACTTAGCAGCTCCACATTGGTCACAGGCTAGTATACACTGGGCATGGGTTAGGGTTAGGGGCATCCTGCATGCCATTTGAGAGGCATAAGTTTGTACTTGTGTTTTCTGGATGGATTGAGCACTCTGCCAGCAAGTATCACAAGCCTGGCTCTTCCTAGGCATAACAGGCACATAGCCACCAATGTGGACAGAGCGTGCCCAGGCTGGTGGCTCAGCGTGCTGGAGCTGGCTCTTGGCCTGCTCTTCACCTCTGTAAATCCTGCTTGAGTGGGATGTACTCTGTATTTGAGTGCCTGGGAGATCTGTGGGCCCAGCAGCGCTGTGTGTTGGGCTGTGCCAGCCGGTTTCACAGGGGCTTTCAAGTAAACAGAGAAGTTACAAGGGAGGTGCTGTCTCCTTTTTTCCCCAGTCATCCAGGTTTTTGTTCAGGAGACTCATTATATCAGCACTGCTCCTCCTCTTTTTTTCTCAGTAGTATATTTCTCATTTTTTCCTTTCTGTCTCTAAGGAAGGATATTGAAACCCCAGAAGTAACTCTAATGCAAGCTTGGGTGTGAACTGGGGTGTGATGAGCTACTCCAGGCTTTGGCCTGTAGATGTGAGATCGTTTGATAAATGAAGGGTAACTGGCTTCACTGCTTTCTGCACAGAGTTGTTATAGTGAAGTACCTACCCCGCCATCAGTTTACACTCTAGCATACCTCGTGACAGTGTATTTTCTTGTCTGGGGCTCCTAGTGCTTTTTTAATCCAAGGTATATAATCAGCTGGTTTGTATTTGTATCCCTAAACGCCTTGTTTTGTGTCTTTGGGTGCTAGCAGGGGTAGGTGCTGGCACATTTGTCTCACGGGGCTCAGAAAGGCTCCAGCTATTCCTGAGGAGTTGCTGTCCCCAGTCTGAAAGCCCCTTCTCTGTAGGAGCCTCTATTTCCATGGTAGCTTAGATAGTTCCCAGGCAGGTCCAGATCTGATACTGTTCCTAAAAGCAAAAGTCAAGGCAAGAGAAGGGGGCTTTTTGGGTTGTTGCATTGCTTCAGAGCCCTAGTGCTGACTTTGAACAAAACTGACTTGTTTGATCTGTCACAGAAGCCTTTTGGCTACCAGTTACAAGATCACACATTAAATGATGAAAATCAGATCAGCTCAGTCAACAATTTACTTGAAAGAAAAATACCCTCTTAGCAGATGTATGTATCGCATATCTGTTACTGTACTTACATTCAGTGTCTCCTGATTGCAGTCATTAAGAAGCAATGTCACTTGTGCTGGGAAGCATCATATTCTGGGAGAAATGCTTTTGATTATAATTATGCTGCTGTTAGGCAGTAGCCGATGCAAGGCAAAGTAGTGAGTCTAGGTGTCTATAATCTGTCTGTGCAGCAGCATGTGGTGTGCAATTGACAAGATTAATTTTTTCTGTAGATTGGTATGTGACGTGATTAGGGTTTTTTTCTGGATGTTACCATAATGGGAGGCAGAAGCCATGTAGAAAAAGGTCTCCCCACTCCCCTGTGTATGTCAATAGCCTCCCCATTTAAGGAAGGATCTAAGTTAAGTTGCAATGACTAAGAGATGCACTTTATTTTTGCTTAAAAAAAAAAGAGAGAGAGAAAAGTTAGGTGATCATTACTATCATTGCACTGTTGTAACTGACGTCTTTAGAGCTTGTCATGGGGAAGGGTTCGAAGTGTGCTGCAAATTGCACTGTAACAGAAAACAGAGTATCATCGCTTAAAATATCTCCATCAAAAAGATGAGTGTTCAGCTATTTCTAGTGCTGCTAGTGAGAGATGAGTACATACAGTATTTAAGAGATGCCTGAAGTCGGATTGATTGCTTTCCCTGTGGCTCGTGGTTCGCTCTCTAGCACCTTCATATACCCTATAGCTTTTGCTGTGCCTTTTTCTCTTTAATTTTGTAGCACTGGGAGACATGCTAGCTTTCCTGTCTGTCTGGGCTGGGGAAGCTCAGCTTCTAGCCTTTTCCAGCATGTTTGTTCATGTCTGTCACCTCTCTCGTGGATTGATCCAGATTGTTTTGTGGCTTAGAGACAGACGATTTGCCTGTGAGTATAGAGAAGGCGATGGACTGCTTTGTGTGCAGCCTCCCCGTCACTGGTGTGCGGAGGCGGCTGGAGTGAGAACTCCCTGCTCGTCTGTGCGGAGATTTCCCTGCCTGCCCTGGCAGTCCCAGCCAGAAAGAACAGTGTAGGGAAGGCGACTGCAAGCCACATGTTTCATGCTGCAGGTGTAGAGCTGAGGATGGTGAAGTCCCAAAGTGATAGGGTTTTAATGCACTAAAGAGCCTCTACTCTGTTTCCTTTCCCTCCAGGAGGAAAATATTTGTTTGCACTGGGCTGCTTTTTCTGGCTGTGTTGACATAGCAGAGATACTGCTGGCTGCTAAGTGTGATTTACATGCAGTGAATATTCACGGGGACTCGCCCCTGCATATTGCAGCCAGAGAGAACCGCTACGAGTGTGTCGTGTAAGTATGGCTCCAGCCATGCCACTTCTCTCCCTTCCCCTGGTCGCTCCTTTCTACCTGGGTGCTGGCTGGCAACCTCGGGAGATCCTTTGAAATGCCTTTGGCATTGAAGCACAAACCAAAATTGGGATGGAGGGCTTGCTTCTCCATTGCCCTGCTCGTAGGGGCAGTGGGTCTGAAATACTAGCTGCTGCCAGAGCTGGTGTAAAAAAGATCGGAAAACGTGGAGTGGTCCTGGAGTCTTGGGCAGAAGCCTCAAGGGGCTCAGCCTGGGCTTCCCAGCAGAAAGGTGTCAGGTGTCCTTGATTAAAGCTTTTTTTTTTTCCACAACTAGCGTGGCATAATATGATAACAGGGCTTTTCCTTTGCTTCATCACTGCTATGAATAAAGTCATCATGTGTACTCACCAGAAGCTGGTGAGTATAAACAAGGGCCAAGTCCAATACCAGTTTCCTGTGGGACTCTTCCATTTCCAGCCTACTCTTCCCACCCCATATCTTTCCCCGCCAGAGAGTTTCAAGCCTGTCTGAAGTTAGGCTGGTACCAGCAAGGTACCTGTCATGCCTGAAGCAAGGCGAGGTTTGCCCAGAGCTCTCGTGAATGCCTAGAGCTCCAGTCTGTGGCTTCTGCCAGCGCCTTCACGTAGAAGGATTCACTGAACCATGCTTAATAAAGAAAACTCAGGTGATTATTCACTACTACAGATTCTTCCTTGTCCCTTAAGGGATAGCTGGAGGATGTGATTCAGCTCATTTTCCCCTTGCGCACTTTCTCTCGGGGGATGCTTATAATTTCTTGCTGTTTTGCAGTCTCTTTCTTTCCCGTGGCTCGGATGTCACTTTAAAGAACAAGGAGGGTGAGACTCCACTCCAGTGCTCCAGCCTTAACTCTCAGGTCTGGGTGGCGCTACAGATGAACAAGACTCTGAAAGAATCATCTACTGACAAGCCTGCCCAGATAGAGAAGGTTGTGAGCAGGTGAGAATAAGTCTGGCTCTGCTTGTGGGTCATGAAATAGAGCCCTTGCACAGGGGAGGCGGGGAGCCTGGTTTAAGAAAGGACTTTAAGTGCATGCTTAGCTTTTTAAAGTGGTGTGAAGGTCAGTTTGAGCTTAGCAAGAACTAAGCACGTGCTGATTCAGACGCGGTTTGTAAATTCATCCTCCAAATGGAAGTATTTGCAAGCACAAAGAACAATCTGTAAGGCAGGGTGGAAAAAAATGAACTCTGTTCTAGCCTGAATTGCTTTCAGGCTTTGAATGCTCAGTGATCAAAGGCAGTAATTCTGCCCCAGGATGGCATTTGAATGGCCCCTCGTTTGGAGGAGCTTTTCGTCTGTGACTATTCTCTTTCTCCCACTGACAGAGACATCGCCCGGGGTTATGAGCGGATCCCGATTCCCTGTGTCAATTCAGTGGACAGTGAGCCTTGTCCTAGCAACTACAAATATGTTTCGCAAAACTGCGTCACCTCCCCGATGGACATTGATAGAAACATCACTCATTTACAGGTGAGGGATCATGTGTATCCACATATTTTTCCTGTCCTGCTGCGTGCATTCAGAGATGTTGCAGTGCACTGCCCCTCAAAACAGGTTTTGCATTCAAAATGGGATTGTCTAGTCCTAATATTGCCATGAAATTTCAGCTAAGGCTGTAGTCCTTAACTCCAGCTCTTGCTGTAGGAGATGGGATTCTGCTTTTCTTGATTTCTGAGTCTTAAGCTAACCTCTGTGTCAGCTGTGTGCTGTAGCATCAGCCATCTGGTGCTGGCTGATGTGGCTCCCATTTATCCTTTTCCTCTGTTCTGTATCTGGAGAATTAGTGAGTTGTTGGGAGACTTTCCTCATGCTGCCTTCCTACTGACTGCAGTATCCAGGCCAAGGTCTTCATTGTGATACTGGAAGTCCTCAAAAGACTGGGTTGTGAAAGCAGAGGTGGGGAAGCGTAGGGTGAGGGTGACCCCTCTCTGGGCACAGCTCTGGGGTGGCTGAAGTGAACTTCCCATGCCCAAGCCCTGTTGTGCAGCAGCTGGTGGTGGGACTCTGTTGGCTTGGGGAGTGCTGGGGAAGCAGCCAGCTGGAGCACCCGTGTGGGAAGAAGCAAGCAGCAGGGGAGGACTGAGACATCATGTTGCATCATCTCCCAGCTCTGGTCCCTTCTTGGAGCTTTCCTTGTCCTCAAATGTGGAGTACAGCTCATAGGGCATGGAGGAAGATTAGTAACACAGAGGGACATCCTCTCATGAGAAATGAAGATGGCTCAGTATGAGATCCTTTCCTGAAAGCTGGGGTCCTTTGACGTTCATTGCACACAGAAATAAATAATGGAGTAAAAATGCCACTGATGTGGCTGGTTTTCTTTCTGGCTAATAAGCTGCAGCAGGAGAAGGTGCAGACTTGTCATTTCCTCTCTGACCCGGTCACAGAAGTTGCTCTTTCGGTTATGTGTGAGTGGCGTGGAGTTAACATCTCTTCTTCTCTTCCAGTATTGTGTATGTATAGACGACTGCTCCTCCAGTAACTGCATGTGTGGCCAGCTCAGTATGCGCTGCTGGTATGATAAGGTGAGGACACAGAACCTCCTGTTGGCTTAGACCAGTGTTTGCAAGCTGAACTTCACAGAATTCAGGGTTTATAGTAATACCTTAAAAACAGTTCTTTGCACAACTCCTCTACTTTTTGTTTTGAAATGCCTGAAGTTGTAGTCTCAGCTTTGAGATGAATGTGATAATAACAAAATGCATACTGGGGAAGCTTTTCTAGTTTTATTTATTTGTGTTACTGTCATGCCAACTGAGCCATTAGTTATACGCAGGTGATAGAGAGCATTTAATAATCCATGCGTGAAATCAGCTTCCATTTCAGAGCAACAAAGAAAATGCTGTAATATGTAAACAAGGGGAGGGTAGTAGAGATATTTTTTTTTTTGCCTGCTTGTATTTATTGTGATCCTTCCGGATGAAGGCAAAGTAAAGACGCAACATTGCCAGAAGTCGGGTTTGTTTTGGGTAAGTATGCTTCAGTCCTCTAGGGAGGTTTTGAGGTTAATATTTGGACAGGTTCTGCTAAGACCAGAAGTTTTGTGAATCCCTGCAAGTTTCTCCCAGGGGGAATACTGGCATGTTTCTTTGCTTTGTAGCCATTTTATTTACACATTAATAGGTGATTACATCTTTCAAGCCTTAAAAGCCAAATTTGTTAAATATAATGAACTGCATCTATTGCTTCCTTAATCCTATATGGTTAGTAAATAATTGGGTTGTAGCTTTTTTGGGAGTGTTATTTGGGAGGATAATGTGGTTCTCAGAACTTGGGTATACTGGCCTTGTACTCTGCAAGTTTAGACTTTATTCCAGAGACAGACTAAACATCCACTTCTCCTCTCCAGCACTGCAAAATGATAATAATGATGATGCACATTGTTTTTTTTGCATGGCACTGTAAGATATTTCTTTTGGTGGTGTGTAGGGTGATGCCAGGCAGCAAAAATCTAGATAGCCTTTTGCTGCTTGTCAGCTGTCAGTGATAGTGGCAAGTGTGCCACTGTCAGGGTGGAGCAAAACCACTGGAGAAGTTGAGGTCTGATGCTGGTTTTGGGGAGGTTGTGGCATGCCTCCACCTTGGGGTTCTCTGGCCTGTTGTTACACTTGGGCAAATTTCTGCTCTTGGCCTGCCTCTGATTTGGAAGGGTCACAGGAACAGACAACTAACCCAGTCTTGAATGCCTCTCCTCTTCAGGACGGCCGACTCCTGCCTGAATTCAACATGGCTGAGCCACCACTGATCTTTGAGTGTAATCACGCGTGCTCGTGCTGGCGAACCTGTAGGAACCGGGTGGTGCAGAATGGGCTCAGGTGAGAAGGAGGATCCAAAAGCAGCTTATCTTGGCAAGACCAACACCAAAATCCTGACCTTTCTAGCTCTCTATTCACACAGCTCACCCATAAACCCACAAAACCCCAGGACTTCCCGAGATAAGACAGAAGCTGGGGCAGGTGCCACCACACAGTGGTGGGATGCAAGTGCGTTCCTGTGTGCTGCCGGTGGGAATGAAACAGCAGTGGGTTGATGAGCTCAATTAATATTTGCACCCTGCCCCCATCACTGTCATGTGAGAACTGTTGTGTTCTATCATCAGCCTGACCATAAAATATATAAATGGCTTGTGGGCTTGCATGAACAGCCTAGATGTAACTTCTCAGGTGGAGATCTGTGAGGAAAATAACAGCAACAGAAACTGCAGAGCCTTAATTTAGAAGATCTTGTAAGTTAGTAGTCTGTATTAGGCCACACCTCAAGTCCTGTGTTCAGTTTTGGGCCCCTCACTACAGGAAAGACATTGAGGTGCTGGAGCGTGTCCAGAGAAGGGCAACCAAGTTGGTGAGGGGCCTGGAGCACAAGTCTTATGAGGAGCGGCTGAGGGAGCTGGGGCTGTTTAGTCTGGAGAAGAGGAGGCTGAGGGGAGACCTGATTGCTCTCTACAACTACCTGAAGGGGGTTGTAGTGAGGTGGGTGCTGGTCTCTTCTGTCAGGTGGCTGGAGATAGGACAAGAGGAAATGGCCTCAAGTTGCAGCAGGGGAGGTTTAGATTGGATATTAAGAAAAATTTCTTTACTGAGAGGGTTGTCAGACATTGGAACAGGCTGCCCAGGGAAGTGGTTGGGTCACCATCCCTGGAGGTATTCAAAAAGCACATAGATGGGGTACTTCAGAACATGGTTTAGTGGGCATGGATGATGGTTGGACTCGATGATCTTGAAGGTCTTTTTCAACCTAAATGATTCTATGATTCTATGTATTAGAAATATAGGCCAGCATGCCCAGACTTGGCTGCTTAAAGTTTCCAAGTTATTGGCATGACTCCCCCTGAATTGGATATCTGAATACCTGTTGGCCTTGGTGCTGCAGATTAGGCTGTTAGGATTTTGATGCCGGGCTAAAACCATAAATATTTAGTTTTGGACCTCTGCTATGGAGAAGTTTGCCACTGCACTAACTTCAAAGGAATCCCACTGGAAAAAAGACTTTTGTGAATTTTTTGTAGTAGTGACAACACTTTTTTTGCAAGCTTTGTAGTTTCAATGACATTTTGCAATGTTAAAAATAAGTAAGGAAAAAGCTCGATGCATTTCCACAGAACTTTACCTCTCTCTGGTTTTCCCTGCCAAGCTCCAGAGCTCCGGTGCCTACGTGGGTGTTTATTTAGGAGCTGTACAGCTAGAGCTGTTGCTTTTGCATTTTTTCCTTGCTAAAGTGGTTTTCTGAAAGATGGGAAGAGTTGGAAACCCAACCATGAGCCTGGGAGAGTGACTCTGTTGGGAAGCTGGAGGTGAGGTCAGGTGCTTGGCAGAGCTATACTTGAGGTCCCTGGGGAGGCAGCAGAGGAAACCTCCTGCATTTGGGCTGCAGCGTGACACATGGGTGCTCCCACTCTGTTTTCAGTGCTTCGTTTATCAGATTTGCTCCAAATTAACTCTGCTCGGCAGCACATGCATTTCCATCTGGCAGGCTGACCCAGCTCAGGTGGGACACTGAGATTGGAGCTGCAGTCCCACTGCTGCCGGTGTCAGCCCCAACGGCAGAACCTGAACCTGAGCTTGGTGCTCTGCTTTTGCCACAATGGACGAGGCAAAACATGGGGGAGATTCCTCAAGCCTGAAATACAGTGTTATAACCGTTTTCTCTGAGAGTGGTCGTTCTCATGAAGTCGTGTTTTGCCCTGGTGAAGGCTCCAGGAGCTGTGAGCAAATATGAGGAAATGTACAGCCCCTAGTTTGAGCTGACAGTGCAAGGGGAGAATGAGTGGGGGGAAGAGGAGAGAAGTACTGGAAAAAGCAACAGGGTGAAGTTAAGGTGAGCATCGGATTTTTCTTTATTCCGATAACAGTGTTGCTGAGAGTGGATTTTGGTTCCCTCGGGGACAGAGCAAGCCTTCCCTAGCCCTGGAGACTGTTCATCCTGCACTTAACTCAAGTTCTGGCTGAGCAGGAGGCAGAATGACTTACAGGATTGTTTCTCTGCCTATAAACTCCATCAGTAAAATTCCACAGAGCAGCTATTACACCAAGAAGTTTCAAGTTGCAGCGTTTCTTCCTTGTCTTTCAGCCAGGGAGTTGGATATGATGGAGTTGCTAAATGCACTGGCCTCAGCAGAGGGCAAAGGGATCAGAGCACTTAGCTGGAGGTGTTCTTAATTCACTGTAAGCTCCCTGCCTTCCCCCTGCAGCACTCCTCCCTGCAGAGCAATGCTGCCTTGAGTCCCCTTCCACCTTCCCTGCCTTCCCCGAAGTGTGGGGTGTGTTCATGAAAGGGAAAAGAAATGCTGGTGGTGGGATTCTGGTATCCCACGTGTAAATTATGAACGGCGTAACCACACAGAGCATCCAGTCCCATACTCTCTTCCCCAGTCCCTAGGTGTGCACCTTGCAAGGTGCAGCTGGGCAGGGAGAAGGGGTTGGTGGACACCTTTCCCTTGTCCCCAGGCAGTTTCCATTGAGCATCTGCCCACATGCTCAGAGCAGTGGTGGGAGTGGAGTGTACCCGCAATGGTGCCAGCGTGAGAACTGGGGGGGGTTGAATATTGAAATCATCTTTGAGTTTGTGGTGATGGAAGGTTTCTGGCTTTTTTGCTCATCTCTCTATGAAAATTCATTGTCTTTCTGCAGATTGCTGCCATTAATGTGTCTTCGTTTCCTCTTTTCCAGGACTCGATTGCAGCTTTATCGGACACAAAAGATGGGCTGGGGTGTGCGAACAATGCAAGACATTCCACTGGGAACCTTTGTGTGCGAGTAAGTTATTCAGCTTTCATTAGCTCAAGCAAATGCATTGCTTCCCGGGGGCTGGGATGGTCTCTCCTCTTTAAGGAGAGGTTTTCATGCAAATCAAATTGGCATTGAGCTGAGCTGCTTGCCCTCAGTCAGAGGTTTCCTGACTCCATTTCCTGCTCTGTTTGTCCTTTTCATCATAGCATGGAGCTTTCTCCACCCCTCTCTGTCTTGCTGGGATCTGTGCTCAGCTCTCTTACCCCTCTGAAACACAAGCAACGGGGGAAAAACAGATTTGAGTTGTGCTGCAAATGTGCTCAACTCGCATGTTCACCCTGGATGTGGGACACTTAAGGCCAAGGCAATTTGGAACAACTTTTTTGTATCGGACCTTTTTCTGTTTCAATACTGACTTCTCAAGAGGTTTTCCAGTGTCACAGCTCTGGCTTTAGTCTGATTCAGCAAAACAGTAAAGCACTTGGCGTTAAGCACATGTTTCGGCCCTGATTCAATAAAGTACTTAAGATCAAAAATGGTCAGATTTATGTCAAGTGAAGAAACTGGGGTTGAACCCCACGGTTTTTAGGCTTTAAAGTGGTATATGTACTTTATTAAATATTTCTGAAAGTGTTTTCTTCATTGCAATACTACAGTGAGTTAAGGCCTTCTAAATAAGGCTTGACTCATGCCCTTCATGGAGATAGGTGCTCGGGTTTTTTAGAACTAGTTTTCGATGTTTCATAGAATTGAGGTGGGGGATTGCGGAAAATTATTGCAGAATTTTAAAAAAAGGAAAAGAAAAATCTGCAGTGAGTCAGCCAAGTATTTCTTCCATGTTAGGAGCTGCCAGACGATAAAATGTTTTTTCAGAGGTAAAGCTTAAAACTGCTGTTTGTGGGGAGTGTCTTAAGTCTGTCTTCAGGTGGGGCTTCCTGTTAAGTACCAACGGTCTCTGTGTCCTGGTTCAGGGCCCAGAGAAGAGCCAGAGCCTGCAAGCAAACTGCTCCCAAACAAAAAAGGCACTGACTTAACCAAATCCTACTGGAATGCTAATATGTGAGAGGACTAAGCAGTGGTGAATAGGCAGCCCAAGGAAGCGGGGCAGCCCTGCGTGTAATGTGTGTAATTAACACAGACGAGCACGCATCAGAGCTGATGGGGTTCAGATACCACAACCATGCTTAACTCTTCCCTCCACCCTTGCCAGGAGCTGCTGACACTGTTTCAGTGGTAGGCGCTGTCTTCTTCATTATCAAAATGAGCTGCGTACTAAAAAGCTGAGCTAATTTATGTCTTGCCCGTGCTTGTTCCTCCTTGTCCCCGTCACTTTCTCACACACACACACGTCATTTACTCAACTCACCAACTCCAGTCCTTCTCTCCTCCTCAAGCCAGCTGCACTGATGTCCTTCCTGTGAGTCTTTGTGTGCCACCTATAGATTTGGTTTCCTCATCTCTGGCAAAGAAGCCCCTGTGCTGGCAGTGCTCAGGGGCTGCTTGCACATAGCATCTTCAAGGATTGGCTCTTGTGGAAGAGCATTTTGCATTAAACGTCTGGATTAGAGCCCTGAGTGGGTACTCTGCTTTGGAAGGAGGGTAATTGTACTGGTGTAAGATGACTTTTATTCCATAATTTTTCACGTATGCCTGCATGGGATGCAAATGTGGAATATTGTCACAGTGCTTTTATTATGCAAAACTCTGCTGGTCCCGACTGTTTCTGTGTGTAAATGCCTTCCTTACACACATACTGCTTTTCAGCCTGCTCTGTACTTCAGATACCGTTCAACTTTTCTCTGTAATCACTCCAAAAATGGTTTCCCTTTCTGTTTCTGCCTGCAGGCTGTCCCTCTGGCAGCCCGCAGCAGCTTCTGTAGGGAGTGTTTAGGAGCGCTCAGAGCAGTTTGGCAGCTGGGAGCAAGGCCCCGCTAGTGCAGTGGCCAGCCAGCTCTCCCACCATCATCTCCAGGGCTCCCCAGACCCCAGCTGCTCCAGAGCTTTCGGCTGCTCCAGACCCTCCTACTAACAGCCTCCGGTACCTTCAGCGCGGTCCTGGAAGCAACAGCTTAGCGAGGGGAGATGCAGCAGCATCGTCCTCCCTGCCCCGCCGAGCTTCCAGGGAGTTTTTAGGCTCTGCCACTGGCAGATGCTCAGGAGACTGGTGTGCTCAGTGGAGGTTTCTCTCTGACCTCCAAATTTGTCACTGCTCAGAAGTTGCTGTTGCTCACCCTGTGCTGACATTGCTGTGGGTTGTTTTGAATCTGCTCTGTTCATGCTTGGTTGTTAGATGGTGTAACTGCTCATTCTGGAAATGGCACAGCTGGTTAAAGGCTTTTATTGGGGAGGCTGTGAAGTGGTGTAATGCAGAAACCAGACGTTTGTGAGGATCTGGTCTGTTCCTTTCGGTGCACGTCCATTACATGGTTTCCAAATATTTCATTTCTGTACAAAGCAGTGATGCTCTACTAAGATACCATGTGCAGTGAGCCAGTCATTTTAGCCACACCTTCAGCCAGAGAAGCCCTAGACGTCCCGTCTCCCACACTCCTTGGAAAATGCTGGAGCCTCTGCTAGGGACTTCTTGTTGCTCTTGATTTTTCATGGAGTGCACTCTGATCTTGTGGTGATGAGTGGCAGTGTAGACCTCTGAGATGTAGTTACTTGCCATCAGTGTGCTGAACATCTTGCTGAGAAGAAAGATACTGTCCTGACTTGAGGAGCCCTTCAATGAAAGGGCTGATGGTCCTGCTCTTTTTTGGGTAGCAATATGTACCTCTTGCGCATCCTTCCATAACTTTGGACCTGGGAAATTAGGGAACCACTTGTATCTATGAGCAGTCCTGGAAAGGAAATGAGTTGCAGGAATAGTCTTTAAAGGAACATCAAAACAACATTTTTTTAATTAGATTGTGGTTTTTTGTTTCACTGAGCTGTAAACCTGAAGTGGCTGTCCCTGAGCAGAGTGCCTCTCCGTGCAGCATTATTCAGCTGTTTCTCAGCTGCCGCTGGCTACTGTGCCATGCTACAGCAATTTCTCTCCCTCTCTGGCCATCATCTTCCTATTGCTTTAGGTCAACAACAAGCGTGTGATTTCCAGTAATGCCGCAGCCTTACGGGAGCGCTTAATAAATAACGGGATGCAGTGGGGGCAAACAGGAGGATCACATGCGGTGGCAGCCTCCTGCTCAGGCAGAGGAGCTTGGCCAGATCACTCAGATTTGGGAACTGCAGCCAAACGATCCCTTGTCACAGAGTGCATGGGTCCTCTCCAGGTTAATGTTTTATGGCTCTCCTCTTCCCCAGCCCTGGAGTTAAATGCTGCCTTGAGCCACAGGGGGAAATGGATATGGTTGGTTAACACTTCAAAAATGCCTTGAGAGCTGCAGAGGAATGCTGTGATAATGGCTGCTGATCATGGAAGTCTCTGTTGATGCTGTGAAGAATATTTATTCATATTGTGAATCCTTTGCTTATAATTAATTAGCATTGCATTGCAGACCAGGAAGACTTACACATCAGAATCTACTGTGCTGTTGCTTCTTTATTGTATCCTCCCTCTGGCTCTTGTATCTTTCCTCTTGTGTCTCTTTGATTACAAGCAAGACAGGAAATGTTGAACCTTGACAGTCCAAAACTGTTCAAGAAGGAGACAGGGAGACAAATGTGGGAACGCTAGTGCAGCAGGGACTCCTGCAACAAGGGGGTTTGCATCAAAACCAGCATCTGTCTGGGGTGTGAAAGGTGGTGTGTGTATTTAGACCTTCTCAGCAAGCCAGGCCAAGCATGCACGTGCTTTGCGGTGCTTGGAGAACCTGGTTGTAATCTGCCTTGCACCTGGTTTGTTATGGGGATCACAGTTCTGATTTATTCTGGTTCAAGAGGGATTGCGAAAGAAGCCTAGATCCTTCCAGGGATCCTGCTAGGTTAGGTTGCACCTGAGACTTTTAAAACAAAACTTTTAAGGTATGTAGCCTATGTAATCAGTCAAAATACCCTGGAAAATACAGGAAGGACAGACACAAACATTTTGCTTTGGGATGTAAACAGCACAAGCACTGCAGTGTTTTATAGCAGAGCCAGGGCATGAGTCTAACCATGAACATAGGGAGAACTGGATTAACGTGTTGATCTTGGCCAACAAAGAGGTTTGCAAAAGAAAACATAGTCCTTGGGGAAAAAGTAAATTTTGTTGGAAGTAAGACTCCATTTTTAATATTAAAAGCGTTGCCCTGAAAAGACAGAGTTTGGAGCCAGATTTTAGCTGCTGTAAGTTGGCAAAGCTCAGTTTGCCCAGGTGGCTCTGAGATGACCTGCACTGCTAAGGCTGTGGGTTGTCATCTGTGGCTGGGCTGTATCCCTTAAACCCAAGCTTATGATTGCATGAGCATCTTATTTCTGCCTTTCCTGTTTGTCTGCAGGTACGTTGGTGAACTGATATCTGATTCCGAGGCAGACGTCCGTGAAGAGGACTCTTACCTCTTCGACCTTGACAACAAGGTACTGTATCTGAAGGTATCTAATGAGACAAACCCAAGGTCTTGCCTCTCCAAAACAGCAAAGAGAATTATTTGTCTCCATCTTGACGTACAGTACAATCTGAAAGCCTGCAAAGAGGAGGACTGCATCCTCTCTGCATTCTAGTCAAAATATAGAGTGGTTGAGGTAAGGCTTAGGGCTTGTTAAAATGGTAACAGAGCCCAGCAGCACTGGGCCGCCGCAGTACGTGCTGCCCACACCAGTTTTGATGCAAGATGCTCTTCTGTCAAAACCATTTGGGCATCCTGAGTTCAGTTGTTCAGTTTTTGATACTCAAGTGTGTATGTGCAGGCTTGCAGCTGTGTTGATTGGCAGCTCTGTAAGCTCTTCATAAAAAGGTGAGCTGGAAGACTGAACACCACCCCCCCGCCCCCCGTTCACTTATAAAGGGATCCATCAGATACCCTGGCAGGGACTTTAGGCTTGTTCTGTTGGTAGTTATCCTGCGCTGCTCTGTGGAGGGCTGTCTCAGAGCAGAAATCTTGCTTTTAAAAGTGCGATCTAAAGCTTTTAAGCAAGGCCATCACTTCAGACTTCCCTTGGGAAAGGAGAAGAGGAGAAAGGTGAGCTGGGGACTCAGAGGAGTGGGGTGGCTTCCAAGGAAGGCTGTAAAACAGTTTCTGTCTTGTTTCTGTCATCAGCTAGTGACAAAGAAGCTTTGCTTTGTTTTTTTGCCCTGTTTTCTTTTTTTTAAAGGCAACACACATTCAACGGCTGAAAAAAAGATAAATAATCAGTCTTGTAGTCAGTGTGAAAACAGCGGGGTCAAACTGTAATTAAGAAGTTAAAAAGCAGCAGGGACTTCAACCTGGTTCATGCATTTATGAGCAAGAGCCCACCTGGGCCTTGCCTTGCCTTTAGGTTAGCCCCTGGCTGCCTGCCTTGAGGGAGAACCTCTGCGTTTGCTCTTACAAAGCCTTCAGTGAAGCAAGGAGGGAGACCTAAGTATAGGCATAAGCATCATCTTTTTTCAGGGTTATCTTCAAAGTGGAGCATCCGTAGAAAACCAGGCACCAAGTCATGGAGGTATTATTAAAAGAAGCTCATCGGGACAGGCGGAGGAGGGCAGGGCAGAGCCAGCTGGGTGCTGTGGCCTTCTGAGTGATGGGAAATTATTAAGAGTGTGAACCCCAACCCTGGGAGAGGCATCCTTGGGTCCTGGTGTGTCTTGAAGGAGTGGCCTGAATGGGTTTGTGCTGTAGTGAGAGTTGTTGGGTTGTCATTTCTATTGTCCCTGTTCCTTGAGTTGTCACTCAAGGCCATGTGCATGGTGAATCGTTCAGTGTGACAGGTCCCGCAGTCATATCCCATTCCAGATCTGAAAGAGGGCAAACATCAAACAGCCAAAACTTAACTGCCATTGCTGGGTTTCCAGGAGGAAGACATAGCACAATAGGTGCTCTTTGAGCTTCCACTGGTTAAAGGGATAGTTTTGTTGTCTCTGTACTAGAGAGCTGGAAAAAAACACGCTATTTCTGGGAAGGACAAGGTTGAGTTTTAGCTGGTGTGATTGCTTTCTGTTCATGTCAAGCCACCCCTTTCCCACACACGAGCCCATCCTCTGCAGCCCTTGCTCACACACTTGGCCAGCCCTGCTGCGCTCCATCAAAGAGAGGCAGCGGTTGGCTGCATGCTGCTGCATCTGTGTGACCCCTGCCTGCCTGCAGGCAAGAAGGGCTTTCTCCGGGCATCTTCCCTTCTAAGAAACCCCAGTGCCTTCCCACTCTTGAGAAGGAGACTCAACTCACCCCAGAGCAGGTTCACGGTTTCTCCCCTTTCTCCCCGGTTGCCACCGTGTGACTCTTAGTTCCCAATACCCTCCATAGCAAGGTGGGAAGCAGTTTGCTTTGGGACTTGTTCTCCTCAGCAGCTTCACGGTGAGGACACTGCCTGTGTTGGTCAAGGCAGCAGGCTCCTTTCTCAAGAAACACCTCTTGACTTGCATGGTGGAGAGCTCAGATCTTTCCAGATGGTCGCTAGATGTGGTAGTGGGTGATGTTGTCCTCACCAACCACGGCATTTCCATGGATGAAAGTGAGGGGGTGATGGGAATTACTTACAACTGAAATTAGAGCTGGTAACACCGTGTGTGATACGGGACCATGTGGGGTGACACCTCCCCCAGTCGTTGGGACATCTTCCCTGGGCTCCTGCATCCGTCGGGTGGTGTGATCTGGCACAGCTGATCCATTAACGATTGCAAGGTGCTTGCCCAAAAGGGAGTTTGAGCACCGCTAATGGATCCTTTTGCTTTTGGCCTCTTTGCAACTGAAATTAGCTTCTGTAATTAAAGTCTCTGCTTTGCACAGTCATTCTCTGCTGGAATAAAAAAGCCCTGAGGGGGGTTCTTTTATTTTCAAGGAAAACAAAATATTACTGCTCTCTGGGCTCTCTGGAAAGGGAATTTCTGTGTTCTCACTTTCACTTTTATCTGCAAAAACCAGTGTTTTCTTGAGGCTCTGGCTTTGCATTTCTTAGCTGTCATGTTCAATTAGAGGACAGAACAGATGCCTGTTCCCCTATCCAGTGGCTTTTACCCACAAGGTGTCTGTCTGCACCAAACATCAATCCCACTACGCCAAACTGGTGCTTTAGCAGAGCAGGACTGGGGAGAGTTGATGTGCCGGCCAGCGTCAAGGGCATTTTGAAAGGTCTTTGGGCTTGTGGGGGCAGAGTGCTGTGCAGAAAACTGTATTTTCAGGGTACTGTTGAATAGAGAATTGTGTGTGTGTTTAGTCCTTTTAAACGCGCAGTGGGTGTCCTGCCCTGGTTGTTGTTCTTGAAGCTCTCCAGAGTATTAGTGCAACGACCAATAGTTTTCTCATTTGTTTTATTTAAACAAGTAGCAGTAATAATACTAAACCCAACCTCATCTAATGAAAGATGCAACATTTCTCCTCTAGGATGGAGAAGTGTACTGCATAGATGCCCGTTTCTATGGCAACATCAGCCGCTTTATAAACCACCTCTGTGAGCCAAACCTCATCCCGGTGCGAGTCTTCATGTCGCATCAGGACCTCCGCTTTCCCAGGATCGCCTTCTTCAGCACGAGGCACATAGAAGCCGGAGAAGAAATCGGGTAGGTGCTGTCCCCAGGGCTGCCCTTCCCACGGGGAGCCACCGCCTCCCTCGGGGAAGGATGGATTGTGGAGGGACAAAAGCTCTGCTGCTCCTGAGCTGGTTCACTCTGTCTCTTTGCTCTCTGGGCCGCGTCCCCAGAGTCCCCCAGGGATCCTACAAACACACTCCATCCCCTGAAGCTTTGCAAAAACCCAAACTGTGGCAGCACCGAGGATTGCTGACCCTGGCGTCTTGCTCTGCCTGCTTCTGCTTTGCAGTGACCCCATCTCTGTCTCTCTCTTGCAGCTTTGACTATGGAGATAGGTTCTGGGACATCAAAGGCAAATACTTCAGCTGTCAGTGCGGTTCACCCAAGTGCAAACACTCGAGCTCAGCGCTGGCCCAGCGGCAGGCGAGCACCTCGTCCCAGGACACGCAGGAAAACGGGCTCCCCGACACCAGCTCTGCCACGGCAGCCGGCCCCTTTTGAGGCTCCGCTCCCCAGAGACTGACTTGTTTTAACCCTATAGATTCACATACTGTCTAAATTTCCATTTAAAGAGAAAAAAAAAATACGGAAAAAAAAAACAACCCCGCTCAAGGAAAGCCAAGGGTTCATGACACTTAGGGCTGTGCCACCGACTGTTACTTGAGGAATAAGTAAAAGCAAATCCCACCTTCGTGGTGTTGTTCTCCCCTCCCTGGTCCTGGAAAGCTGCTGTTTTTCACAGTTGTGTGTGGAGGGGTGGCTGTTGCGGTTTTTTTCCACGCGAGCTGTCCTGGCCTCCATCTCTTAATGTGCTAAGTGTTGTCAGAGCCAAGGGAGAGCCGCCCGTCCTCCGACTATTGTTAATTGAATGGATCGCTCATGCCAAGTCATCTCCAGTTCACTTGTAATAAACTTTGAATACTTGATGGGACTTTCTTTCTAAAAGCCGGGGGGGAGCGGGGAGGGGGAGGTAGGTGCTGGCGTTTGGGTTTGCTTGGCACAGCCCTGGGGCAGGTTCTGCTGGTTGGTTTTGTTGGTTTGTTTGGTTTTTTGGTTGGTTTTTTTTTTTTTTTTTTTAACCATGAATTTCTCCCACATCTCGCAGGACATTGCAGTGGGGCCTTTCCCTAGGAGCTAGAGGGCATTTCTAACAAATACCCTCCGTATTACCAAATCCACTGGCTTTTTTCTCTTCTGATGAGAAGAAACCCACAGTCCTTACAATCCCTGTGGTCCCTGGCTCTCTCCCAAGCCAACCAGAGACACTTCCCCTAAGACCCCGCTCCCTCCCGGGCTTCCTCCGTTACAAACCAGCTGTCGTCTGCGCCGCTTGGCCGTGTTACTGTCTCAGTGTTCGATTCATCCGTGGAAGGATTTCCCTCGCCCCGTCGCATTAGCAGTTTTAGAGAGCGAAGGTTGAAGGGGATTGTACAAGACACTAACTTCTTAAGAAAATCAGTTTTTTCTTTTTTTAAAAATAAAGTGAATGATATATATATTATAGAGAACCTCGACTTGCGTCCACCGGCTGGGGCAAACAGCAGACGGGACTTGTCACAGCGAGAAGATCCCAGATGCCACCAGCTCGTCTGTTCCCATCACTTTTCTCAACGCTGGGCACCTTCGATTAATTTTTAAGCCACACGCTATGAGGTTTCGATAAACTGATTTATTTTTTACCATTACTGAAACATTGGGGACTAGCCTTAAAAAGAAAAAAAAAAAAAAACCACACAAAAAAAAACCAAAACAAAAAAAACCCACAAAACGACAACAAAAAGAAACCACAAAACAAAACGGTGCTGATTCTGGTGTGATTTTTGCTCACCACGTGAATATAAACTATCAATTGTATAAAAAGAACAAAGTGATTTTAGTATAAAAATGCAGGAAAAAAACAAAACTTTTTTTAAATTGTTAGTATTGTAGTGTGAATAAATTTGCCATCACCTTTTGTGTGGTGGCTGGGCAGGTCATTATCTTAATTTTTTTTTTTTTTTGCATATATCTTTAAATACTGTAATTAGTGCAGTAACAGTTTTTTTGTTCATCTCTTCTAGAACATTCATAATGCCGTCATGTTTATTATTATTATTTTTTTTCTGTTAATGTTTTTGACAGTTTTAAAGGAGCAGTCTTTTGGCTCTGATCATTTTCTTGTTCTGTTTTCAATGAAATCAATAAAAAAAAGGAAAAAAAAAGTGCTTTAAAAGGACTTTGGCCTTTTTGTCTGCCTGCGGCGATGCCGCTGGGCTGGTGGGGATGGCACCGTGTGGGACTGGGGTGGAGGGGGCTGGTGCTGGCACCTCCAGCCGGGGCTGAGCTTCTTATCCTTGGGCTTGAAAGGAAAATGAAAGTATAAAAAAAACCCCAAACCCTGCATACTTTGAAGCAAGGAAAAAGAAGCATCGGTCTGTCTGTCTGCTTTTTGTTCGGGGGGGGTTGGGGTTGTTTTTTAAATTTTGTATAATCCTTCAGTCTTAAGGTCATCCTATTTGGGAGCCTGGACTCTGGCAGCGGGGCGGGCAGTGCCGGTACCCACCGCCGTGCAGGGCTCAGCGCAGGCTTTGAGGGACCCGTGATGCCTCCCCATCACCTGCATGGAGGCAATGAAATAAATCAAAAAGGCCAAGGAAAAGGGTGAGGGGGAGAATCTCCCGCTTGTGAGCAAATCCCAGGGATATTTGCTGTCATGTGGAGGAGGCGGTGGGGAGGGTGCGGGGCTCTGCGGGTTTTTGGCTGGGCCGACAGCACTGACCGGGGCAGGGGCTGGGTTTGGGGGCTGCTGCGGGGTGCGCGTCCCGGGGGAGCGGTGCCGGGGGGTTCCCCCGAGCCCGGGGGTGCCGGCCGTGGGTGGGGGCTGCCGGGGCTGCGTGACTAAGCACAGCCACCACGCGCCCTTGCTGTCAACCTGCGTCGGGAAAACAAGCAACTCTCTGAGTCACTGCCAGTCGATAGCTCATAAAAATATTCATAAACGGTAGGAAAAGGCAGGCCTGATGCCAGCCGAGGATGGGAGGAGCGGGGAGGGCTTCGGCCGCTGCCTCGCATGCTCGCCCACCTCTCACCCACCTGGCAGGAGCCTTCGTCACCCACAGAGTCCCAGGGATGTCCTCATCATCCTCACTCACAAGTCGGGCGGCTTGAGGGCAGTTGGTCAATGAAATACGATGTCTTTAGGTTGGGTTTGTTTGATGAGAAATGATGGGTTTTGCTGCTAGAATTGCAAAGAGTGCCAGTAGGAATAGCCAGAGCTGTTGGGGAAAGTGAGCAAGACCCTTGATGACACCCCCCGTGCCCCTGCGTGTCGAGACCATTTAACTATGGGCTAATGCTAATTATAATAATACATTCCAATATTGTATAATTAAACATTATAATGAAAATAATACACTTTAACTGAAGGTGAGAAGTGGAAAACCCCCAGAGAAATCTAATCTCTGAATGTAACTTTCCTGAAATCAGTTATTTTCTGGGGTCGAGGTGGGAAATACACATGGTTTTGGTGGTGTGTGGGGTCACACGATGCTGATCCTGGGTGCAGGCAGGATTTGCACCCGGCGGAGACAGGTGGAGGTTGAGCACCGCCAGCTTGCACATAGTCCCAGGTAACCCCCAGCACCGTTGGGCAACGCCTTTGCTCTTCTGTGCAAATAACTGCAAATTAAATATACACATTCAATGCCCCACCACATTTCCCCAGGAGAGGATGAGCCAGAGAAGGGCTGTCAATTTTAATAGGAATTCCTGCAAGGCCAGCGGGCCTCAGCTCGGCGGCTGCTCCAGGGACGGGGGAGGCGAAAGGGCTGTCGCTGCTCCATGCTCTCCCGAAACAGCCGGCACGGAGCCGGGGGCTCTGGGGTCGGGGTATGTGAGCAAATCCTCCTCAGCCGCTCTGCCGACCCCACTCAACTGCAGGCAGCGGCTTGTTGAGATGTTTCATTTCAAAGGATGCAACAATTTTAATGTTAATATTTTCCCTGAAGCTAAGCTGCTCTGTCGCTAATCGATGGCTCCTTATGAACTGCAGGTGCCAAGCCTTTGTCGTGCACACCCCGGGCTGCGCGAGGAGGTGTCCGTAACCCTGATTTTGCTTTTGTTTGACAGAGAGATGTCTTGTCTTTTAATGCAGCGAGAGCATCTGCTGCAGGCTTTGCTCTCAAGCAGCTGGTAGTCACTTTGCTTGTGGCAGTAACCAGCACTGGAGGATTTCTTTTCCTTTTCAGCCACCACCAAGTGAGACGTGAGGCCTCGCAGCCGCCCTGCGGGGGCTGGGAGCCTCCCCTCGGCTCCGCCAAAGATGCAAAGAAACCTCCATTCATTGGCCTTTTCCTGGGGATTTTGGCACTCCGTGTGCGATGCTTTGGGACATTCCCATGGTCACGAAGCCGCCCTGGGGAGTGGGACCGGGGCTGGATTCTGGATTTGGGTGCTGAGCTCAGGTGGGGTGTGGGGCTGAGCTGTGGGGGGATCTTGCGCATCCCGCAGCATCGCACCCTGCCCATGTGCCTAGGAGGAAGGTTACAGGGCAAACCCCCTGATTTCACGGAGCCGGAGGAGACACCAGTCTCCTTCCATGCGTGGGACATCCCTGTTCCCTTTCTTCTTCCCACTGGATTTTCCGGAGGGAAGGTCAGGGACCACCAGGCCAAGGTGGGGGTGCGCCGGTGGGTCTGCACCGAGCTGGGTCCTGTGTGCAGGACGGGGTGCAATGGCCCTTTTTGAGGTGCTGCACTGCACTCACATCTCGGGGCGCATTGCAGGGGGGATGTGCTGATTCCCTACAGGAGCAGGGCTGGGCAATTTGGGGTGCCTTGTCAGGGGGCTGGGTTGTGGCACTGAGCCGGGCTCCTTCATGCACACCTCCCTCCTGCACCCTGCTCCCGGTGGGCGTCAGCCCCCCGGTAGCGATAGGGGAGCATTGTACAGGGGCCGGTCACCTGCTCCGGGGCCAGCAGACAAGATGTGGATGGATCAAATCCAGCTGCATGGGATCACATGGCATTTCCCCATGCAAACCCGCTGTGCACCGAGCAGGTTGTGGAGCTGGTGAGCTCATGCTGGCTCATCTCTCTGAGGACTGCTGGACATGGGGGGTGTTAGAAAGGCACCTGAAAGGCAGGGTCCCTTGCCCTGCACCTGAACTGGCCCAGCGAAGCCATAAAATTATCCTGAAATACTGGAGCTGCTCTGGCTTCTCGTCTTCATAAACTCTGTCTCTCCCTTCATCCTGCAGTGCTGACCTCCCTTGCTGAGGAAATGTGAGCGAGAGAAATGGTTATCCTGCAGGCTGGGAGCAGCAAGTAAGAGTTATAAAATCTGTATAAATGTACAATTTCACCCCATGTCTTATTCTTGAGCCTTTGCCAGAGCTGGAAGAAATATTAGTTTATCTCACTGATAGCACAGAATATTCCCTCGTCTGCCGAAAGAGCTCCCTTATCGCCCTTTTAATTTCCTTTCTAGTGCTACAGGGCAGGATGAAAAGGCTCGGGCGCTATCACTGTTGGCAGGGAAAGGCCTTGATGTCCTGGCTGCCAGCTACGAGAGCTTCGCATCAGGCTGAGGTTCAAGCTGAAAATCTGCAGACAGGATGGGACCAATGAAGCAAGGGAGGAGAGAGGTGTCGACGCCAGGTGAGGTCGGGATCAGCCCCCTTGTCCCTTCCCCAGGCAATAGTACAAATGGACTAAATGCCCAGAAAAAGCAAATATTGCTTAACACTGCCTGCAAGCAGAGGAGTGATGCTGCTGTTTTAATTGGGATGGGGAGGTTGAACAGGGTCAGCCCCACGCCCGAGTTTTCCTGCTCAACTCTGCCTTTTAGTTTCTATTTAACCAATGTGAGAGTCATTAAAGAGGACTCGGCACCTGACGACCGCGTTAAGCAACTGCTGGGCCTCCGATGTTGCTGGTGGTGCTGGGCAGAAGACATGAGGGGATGACGTCTTGCTGGACGTACCTGCGTGCCGTGGAAGGTGGCAGCACCCGTCAGCCCTGCTGGGGAACGGCAGCACGGTGCCAAGAGAAACCAAAGCCCCCAGCCCTGTGCCAAGGAGCACGCGGTGCACTCTGCCGCTCCTGCGCAGGATGCGGCTCGCCCTGCTGACGCTCGGCCCCAGCTACCCAGGGCTTGGTACCCAGCCTGGTGAGCCTCGCCTTTCCCAGAGCTCAGGCAGAGCCGAGCCCTTCGGTTACCTCTGCTCTTACCGCAGCATCAAAGGGACCTCAGCAGCCCTTGCAGCAAGGAAATGCTCCCGTGCCCAGAAAGTTTGTGTTTATAATGAATAAATGCTCCCCAGCCCCTCTGGGATGGGTGGGGAACTGCAAGGAAGGAAACCCAGGCAATGAGAGAGTCCTGACCACGTTACACCCTGATCAGCGCATGCTCAGCACTAGCAAAGGTGGCCAAAACAGTTGGGGATTGTTAAGCAGCTCTTCGCCGTCCTTTCTCTTGGAGGCCTGAAGGGTTTGCAGGTACCTAAGATGAAGGCCCAGGCCCAGGCCCCAGACCTGCTAGGACCAGGGGGTTTATGCCCTGGGGCTGCCAATTCTCTTATTAAGCCATCATAGCCTGATGTTTGGCTGGGATTAAATTCACCATTACAGCAAACTTCCCCAGCTGACCTGGTAGGAGCAGGGCATCAGCACAGTAAGCCAAGACTTTGTTTAAATACTTGGAGCTCTGCTATCTAACGAGAATGACAAGAGATTACATTAGGGAAAGGGCTGGCTATTTTAAGAGGGATCCATTTGCCAACTTTCCTGGCTGCAGAAGTCTTTAATACTGCTGCAGGAATAGAAAGCATTGGACACATATGGATCACATATGCACCCAGTTAACCACTGAGGGTGGGTTTGCAAAAGGCATAAAATGCCTCTAAGCCCAGGCAGAGCCAAGTGCATTTTGGACTGAGTTAATTTTAAGGAGGTGACTGGGGAGCAGGGACAGGGAGCTGTGGGGGCATCAGAGGCTCTATAGCTGCATTTTGCATTTGTGATGTTCTTCCCTTCCCCAAAGAAAGAGGGGAAAGGGTAAGCGTTAGCAGCTGACCCTCTTTACAGAACAATTAATTCCCATCCCATGCTGCTGCTGCCGCCCTTCTGGGGATGCTTTAAAACGCCAGTGCTGGTGCCTGCCCTGTGCTCTGCTGTATGAACACAGGGTTGCTGGGATGCTGTGTAGATAAATAAGCTGGAATCAGAGGTAAGATGAGGATTTGTGTTGATAAGATGGAAAATGTAAAGATTTTTTTGGGCTAGAAGTTCTCTCTGCTGGGGGGGGGGTGTTTACTGCATCATGCTTATCCCTTGAGAGCCCAGAAAGGTGGGGGTCTGGAGCCCACCATGTGGAGGATGTAAAGCACCTGATTATCGAGTGCTTCCCCTGTCCTCTGAAGGATCCTCCATCTGTGCTTTCAGAACAAGGTTGATTTAAATGGTGATGTATTTGTCTGTGACGTGTAATAAGCTTAAAAAAAAAAACCAGCAATCCTTGTTTGAAAAGCAGAATAACATGCAAGAAATCATTGAGGTTTTTCTTCCTTCTTTCAGAAAATACAGCGGCAATGAAATAGCAGTGAAGGGTAAATAATAAAAGCCTTCTGTGTGGCTTACTCGTACTAGATAAGCATAAAGCCCCACTGATGCAGGGCTCAGGGTGGGCAGAAAATATTCCACCTGAGCAACAGCAATTAGTGCACTTGGCTTTGTCTTTGTTGTGCTCTGTAAATATAATTCTGAACAGCAGATAAGCTTTTACCAGACATAATAAGAAGAATATCCTTTTCTTCTGCCTCTGCTGGGAAGAGAGTTTTTCTCTAGTTGTGCAGCTGTTGGAGGAAAATAGCTGGAATAAATTGCTTGGGAATTTGTGAACAGCAAACATGGCCTGCAACATTAGCGAAATGACTGTATAAATGAGTAAAAAAGGATTGGGGAGAATATTCTCATTTATATCATGAACATCCCTTTGACACAGACTTGAATTGGAGGAAGTTCAGGAACTTTTGTGGCATAAAAGCATTTTGTTTTGCTGATGATAGTTTGCATTTTCCCTCCTGCTGTGGCAGGGACCCACTTTTTTGCCCACGGTGCAAATCTCCCGGAGCAGCTGCAGCTCTTCTGGGGAGAGTGGGTTGGGTTAGGTACCTGATGGGATGCTGGAGCTGTACACCTCAGGGTGGAGAAAGAGCAGGAGTTGATGACTCAGTGGGCAGATACGTGATGCTCAGCATCAGCACCCAATGTCAACACAGGGACTGGAGTGGGGAAGTGCCAAGCTGCTGGTTTTAAATGGGAGGCAAAAACTAATTTAGGCAACTTTGTGCTGATGCACTTTCTGCCTAAGCTATCCCTGCGTTTCATTTAGGTATAAATCCTCTTCTTGAACTCAAATGTTGCTAAATTGCTCAGCTATGAGACATGAATGTGCCCTGCTCTGCCCCGGGGTTGGTTGCATTTGCTGGTGGATGAGCAATCCCCTGCCTTGCCTCTTACCCCATGTGAAGGCTCTGTACAATTTAAGTAGTGGTGTGGATCCTCCCACCCAACCCTCTACGCAGTGCATGCTCAGTAGCTGGATGATATCTCTTCGTCTCAGTTTCCCATCGTTAAAATGAGAATAAAACTTCCCAGTGGATTGTGTGGTCCTTTATGCTCCGGACTTGCCTGCGGGCACTTGAAAACCTCACCCCGTCATTAACAACTACGGAGGGTGCTGCTGTGCAGGGTCTATGTGAGCCTGTGAGAGGACACCCTCCCTCTATCATTTGAAGACAAATAGAATAGAAAGCCAGTGACTTGGGGCCAAACATGGGAAGACATTGGGGGAGCTAAAGAGTCTGGTATAATACTGGTTTTTAAGAGGATGAAGCTGCTTCTGTAAAACTAGCCTGGAAAACATACTCAATTGTTTGGGCAGATACATATTTTTAGTTAAATTTTTTTTTGCTGTGAAAGTACTATTGCAAATTTCTTTAACCTATTGCAGAGAAGGGAAAAGAATGCCAAATGACCTGCAAACTTTCCATCCTTGTCTTTCCATGCAATGTATCTGCTGGTAAAGGTGGTGTTAAATGGACAGGCTGGGTGTGCTCTGAATTCAGTGGTCTGGCTGCTCAATACATGTATCTCTGACATAATTAACAGCCTCACATGCTGCTGTGCTGGGCACCTCCCAGGACACAGAAACCTCCCGGTACGGCTCTCCAGCTCTCCCATAGCAGGATATCC
This sequence comes from Haliaeetus leucocephalus, assembly GCF_000737465.1. NCBI lineage: Eukaryota > Metazoa > Chordata > Aves > Accipitriformes > Accipitridae > Haliaeetus > Haliaeetus leucocephalus. The sequence goes on along the minus strand of NW_010972742.1, from coordinate 9,661,037 downwards.
AGCAGCGTGGCATCTGCTGTTACAGACGAGCCATCTCTCCAAATACAGTGACCTCAGCTTTGGGGCACGATACTTTAAATGGTTTCTCTGTGCAAAATTCAGCTTTGTGCGGAAAGATGCATCTCACTTTTTTGAGGGCTGTGTTTCTATATGCCTGGAAGGTGACCATCCCTATGCCATCACTGGGAGCTGCTTGCTGGCATTGCAGATCTGCTTCTTGGAAAAGTGCTTGCCAGACCCTCTACTGTTGCATGAACGTGCTCTTTGCTGCCGCTGCATTTACCCTGACTATGTGCAGAAACCTCCCCTGTGGGTAAAAATGCCCGTTGTTTCAGACAGTGCCTGGATCTCGGGGTCTACTGGCCTATGTAAAATAGCTTTTTTTCCAGTTATTTGCAATGTCTCCATAATTCTTCATAAACCGCATGCAGAAAAAAAAAAGTCAGACAAGGGACTTGAGGCTTTGTTAAGCGTGGATTTTCCCTATGGGAAGGAAGATGTCACTGCCCAAGGGGAGCTCCTGGTGCTGAGCCTTCCTCGCAGCTGTGCTGCCTGCGTCATCCTGGTGTCACCACTGCCCCATGGACCTGGTCCGAAGGAAACTCAGTTCTGTGGTGCCTGGCTCCTGCTGATGCTGGGCAGAGGATGGGGACAGAAAAGGGGTCACTGGGAGCTGCTGCCAGACTCGAAATGTTACATTTCTCTGGAACAACAATTTTGCTGCATATTGGATTCTGTTAAAGGAATTCAATTTAGAAAACATTATGCCAGGGAGAGGAGCAGAAGGGCAAAACATTATGGCTAAATAATTTCAATTAACCATTCCAGACCTTTCTTGCTAATTAAGTTGAAATAAGTGCTGCCTGGTCTACAGATCTGCGGAACTGAGATCCTTGCACAGCATTGGTGAATGCGGCTTCGACAACATCTACGGTGACTTCTTCCAGCTGAGGGCTGGACCTAAGGACATGTTGTTTTGATGTTATTGAGCCTTATTTCTTGAAGGAAAACAGAGAAAGAAAAATCTTGACTGTGAAATAGAGCTCAGATATCTCTTAGGTAGTCAGTCCTTGCTGCCACTTAACTTGGCACATATGACAATTTTCAAGCTAATTCTTAAATCAGTGTAAGTATCCAAGTACTGCCTAGACCTAGGCAATTATCTAACTCAATTCTGCTTTGGAAAAAACACCCCAGATTCAAATGTGAAGCTTTACCAGAAGTCTTTGGCGATCAACCATGCTTTTGAAAGCTAGCAGATATCCATGCTAGAGAAAGTTAAATTCACTGTTCAGATGATTGATTATTCTTCATTGACCTTTTAAGTAGTTGCCCTTGGTATTAAAAGACCAGCAAGTGTTGGGCTGTTTGCTTTACCCAGCTGCATTTCAGGCCAATTCCCAGATTTGGATGACAGAAGTATTTACTCATGGTTGAGTGCTGGAAATTCCTGAGATTTTGGCTCAAGATCAAAGGAAGCTCAAACACTTGGAGGTTTGGGAAGTGCTATAAAGCCCTGACCAACTTGTCTGGGCTTGATCCTCATCATATCTCTGCCAGCTCTAATTTCTGCAGGGAACATCTTCCCTGAGCTTCCCAGCCAACTCATTTCTTCAGTCCCCTTCTCTGACATCCTAAAAAAAATGACAACAAAAAATAGCTTCCCCCCCCAAATGTTTACATGCCTCCCCTATTCACTTGTCTAAATATGTATTCCCTCTGGTTGTTTTCCTTTCTTGTGTGAAGTCTTAACTTTGATTATGAATTCTTTGGGTCAAAGACCATGTGATTGTATAAGTTCATAAACTGTGTGGTTACTGATGCAAATAATGTTGGAGGATGCAGTATAAAATCTCAAATCTTTCAGTGCCTTTCATTTCTAGCATTGTGGAAAACGCTGTTTTTCTGCTTGCTCTCCTCAATCTATTGCCTTTACTAGTCTTTTCCACTTTTCCATATTTTCATTCTCTAACTTGATATTTGTCTCCCTTCTCTCCCTGATGAGGCTTTCTCACCTGTCTGTTTACGTAGGGGGAAACAAAGTTTTGATTTTCCTCTTAGCAGGAAAAGCAGCTCCCACACTGGGTGACATGACCTTGTGCTGCTCAGACTCTGCTGGGGCTTCAGTGTTTAAGGACAAACTGTTGCTACTGTTTTACTGGGGGGAAAAAAAAACAAAACAAAAAACCCATGCGGCATTCGCTCTAGGGATTTTGCTTTTCTAACCCCTCTAGCTGCCATTACCTACCCCATGCTACATGTGTGAGGCTACCCCGAAGATGGGTTTCTTTCTGGGCTGTGCAGAGATTTTGCTCCTTCTCTATCAAAAGTAGCAGAGCTCTTGATGTTGGTTCATGCATCTTCACTCTGCTGGAGAGATGCAGGCCTGGAAGCTGTCAAGGAGGCTCTTTTATGAGCACTTTAAAGCAAAAAATGAAATTGGTGCCTGAAGAGTAGATAGGACTAATGAAGCTGTTTCATCTTTGCCATTTGTATGTACACAGAGTGGGGGTAAGGGGAACCCTACCGAGTGTAGCAAACACATGTAGGGCAAAACAGTTAATAGGATGAAAATGAAATCAATACCCGGGACTTAATTAAGAAGCTGGTTTTATTCACATCCCAAGAGAAAGGCCCCAAGATCAGAGATGCCAAACACTTGCTGGATTGCAGTCTCACACAGGCTGTGTCCTGCAGGCCACTGACAACCCAGCAGCCTTATTAAATGTTATTATCAGCTGTGTGTTCAGTAGATAACAAGAGGAGAAGGCAAGGAGGGAAGAAACAAGGATGCAGTCTAATGGTCCTCCAGCTTTTGGAGCTACTGCTCAGAGTTGCACAGATATTTGGGGTTAGTCTGTGCAATCCCCAACTCTTGTATGTGTTTTTTTGCAGGCTTTGTGCAGGGAGAGGATCACCCTCTGAGAGAGGAGAGGGTTTATAGGGCTCCAAGATGGAATGAGGAGGGAACACCAAGCGTGCATAACACTTCTCTTGGAAAGTACTGAGCTCTTTTGCTTTTATGCCACTTGAAAGCAAAATGAGCCTGATGTGTTTATTTCTCAGTGAAGTGAAAAATGCAGCTGTTCCCAAGAACTAATCCTTTATTAAACTATCTGAAATAGGAACAGTAAAGACATCAGTAAAGGGAAATATACTAAACAATGAACTGGGCTACTCAGTTATTGTGTGTTACTGAATGTTTTGGGACTAAAGCAAGCAACCAATTTCTGATTAAATTACTGAATTTTTGTCCTGGTTACATATAAAATGAACAAGGGCTTGGAAAGGTTGGAAAATGGATGGTTAAAGACCATGCCTGGCAGTGTGAGCGTGGTGCCGGACCTGGTGTTTGCAGGCTGACTTGGCAGAGGAGGCTGATGTTACTGGGACTAAACTGAAGAGCAGAGCTGTAGGCAACTACCCTGTGAGCCACCCTGTTCCTCCACCCTGGCAGGAAGGAGAGACCTCAAAGTGAGCAAAATAGTCATGCTCCTTCCAGATTTTCTCTTCCCAGATAGCATAAATCAGTCACAGTGAGGCTTGCTGATTTATACACGACTTGTTTCACTTGTGACTTTTCCCCTGTTCGTGCCCTCTGCTACTGTTGGTATCTGAGCAGAAAGCCAGGCTTCATTAAGATGCCTCTAGGCTCTCCTTGGTTTTGAGAATCACCCTTTCTACAAGGTGTACTGTCCCTCTGCATGGCTTTTGGATACAAGTATCAACCTGTGTGGCCATAGTTACCTGCTTAAGTGATTTGGTCCACTCTTCTTCCCCAGAAATGGCTGGCAGACCCATCTGCAGTGTCAAGGAGGGTGGTTCAATGGGGCTCATCTGGGCTGTTGTCCCCTCCAGCCCTGCTACCCATGATGGCTAGGGGGCTGTTTAGAGCAGGCAGTGGTCCTGGCAGCTTTCTGAGCACAAGGATGCACCATTCCCCTTTGTTCCCACTTAGCTCAGGCCACAAAACCAAGTGGTGACCTTGTCAGGGATGTTTTGAAGCTACTGCCACAACATTGCTGCCCATACAGGAGGTAGCATCAAGCTTGCTCAGCTCAAATACCCAAAAAGTCAAGTCCTGCTCCCACAGTAGCTCCTGTTGCTCTTAACTCTGTCCTTATTGCTCAAAAGTGTAAAGAGCTTGGTCTACTGCACACCAAGCCCATATGATGATTGACTGAGTCCTGGTCCTGGTGGTCTTGGCCTTCAGCGCTCACTGGGCTGCTCTGCAGCTTCAAGCAAATGACCCCGTGGGGAGGCAGGATGGCAACAGTGCTGGGAGCTGAGCTGACCACCCTGCTCACTGGCATTAATGCGCATTATTCCACCCAAGTGATGATCCCTCTGATTTTCACGTTACAGGAGATGATGTCAAGCCAATACTGAATGCCCCATTCATTGGCAGAGAAACATGTCCCTCCCCCGAATGCTTGCGAGCTGTAATCACTATGTTTAACTTGTAGAGATGCCAGTATTTAAAACACTGCCTGTACGTTTGTATTTTGCCAAGGGGTAACTTGAATAATGAACACCATCATTTGACAGGAACATGGGGACTTGCCTCTTCTCTGGGAGGGTAGGGGAAGAGGCCAGCACGTTGCTGCGCTCATGGAAGAAAACTGACCTGGGGAGAGGAGCAGTTCTGGTTGCGTCTAAAGGTCCTGGATTAGTTAACTGAAGAAGCATTTGATCTGATGATCACACAGGCTTCTTAGATGCTAAAGAAAACATCAAACAGCTGGACATGAAAGGCAGACTGCTCATGCTGGATGGCCTTGCCTTCACCCAGCCCACCTTCCTCAGCTGGGTGTTGAGTACTAGTTGTTCCTGAGTTTCCTTTCTCCATGAAAGGTCAAAGTCCTGCAGCAGATTGAGATGGGGTACCTTCCAAGGAGTGAGAGACTGTGGGGTTTGGAGTTTTTTGGTTCAGATCATGAAAGATTTTCTCTTATTTTAAGACCATAGGCAATTTCTCTGTTCCCAGAAAACCAAGTGATGGCACAGGAGTGTTGTCTCGCTAGGAATAATGCAACCATGGGCTTGAATCAAATTTTTAAAAATATGTGACCTCCCTTTGGATTCCCACAGGTTTTCTTAGTGACATTAGGTTTTGTCTTGCAAAAAACTTTAACTGCAGTCAGGGGAAAAAAGACTTGGAGCTCCACATTAGTCTAACTGGTGAGCTCCTGGGGAAGGAAGCAACCAGCAGCACTTGAGGGGCTGTTGTCACCTCTGGGTGCTGTGTTGTGTGTTTGGTGATGGGACATCACCTTCTGGACTGCCCCAGCCTGGAAATAGCAGACGTGGTCCCTGTGCAAGTTGGATGATGTCCATCACTGTGTCTTTGGTGTCACTGTCACCTTTGGGAACTACAGCACCATCAGCAGGCGTGCCCCACCACACTTTTCTTCTTAGAGATGAAGAACATGCTGCAGTAGGTTAAGTGCTGACTTCTTCAGGAACTGCGTGCCTATTGCTGAGGTGCTTATGAGAATCCCACTGGGCTATAAAAACTTTTTGAAACTTTAATTTTTAAAAATGGAAATGCTTTAGAGATGTTTACAGTGTGCTTGTTTTCCAGAAGCTGGCAATAGGTTTATTGCTTGTGAAAATCTGCCATATACCTTCGAGGCCCCTCTTCTGACCACTGGACTCCTCTTGCTGCCAAAACTCAGACAAGAAAATGGGCCTCATGGTCCTGAATCTGCTTTGCTTTATTTTATTTCTTACTTTTAACCTCTGTTCTTGTCATTTCTTGCAATGTGGAATTGTTAGCTGCAGTTTCTTCCTCTGATTTCCCCCTTTCTGGCATTGCTGGGCCTCTTCTGCAGCACTACCCACCAAAAAGCTTGCTCAGCTTTGCTACGTTTAGGCAGTTTCTCTCATTTATGGGTCAGCCTGTGCAGTTCAGGCACACGCAGTGGTATACAGCAAGGGTTTGAAATACGAACTCCTCAGCCATCTGACTTTCCTTGCGGTAAATGTTTGTTTGTGGCATGTGCTCTGTCTGCTGATTAAAATTATTTTCTTGGTAATAGAAGCTCTCGGTATCTCCTCTAATGTGAGGAGGAATAATTAAGTCCTCTCGGTAATGCAAATAAATAATGCCTTCGGAGAGTCCTGAGTGCATCATAAATCATCAGAGTTGTGTCCCTGAGATGCCACCTCCTTGTGTCCTGATGCTGAATGATTATGGCAGGGTTTTATCATGTGTTGTATACAGATCACCCGCTGGCCCCTAATGCCACCTGTAATGTCACTGCCTGAAGAGTCTGGTGACGCTATGGTGTCCCTGACGCCTGGTTGTGACCTGTTATTATTTTATGTAACTCCTTTGTAACAGGAATGAAGCATCTCAGGATTTTTGGCTGTGTCTCCTCCAAATAGCTCCATTGTGAAGAGAAATGCTGCTATCCCTCTATCTGTACAGAGGTAGAAGCATACAAGACGTAGCCTGACAGAATCCAGTGCTATGCTATAAACTTATATATACACATTTCTATATGTATGGTTTTTAATATATATATCCATGTAGATAGCAACATTTGCTTTTTTGTTTGTTTGTTTCTTTTGTTGTTGTTAGAGCTTTGGGAGCCCATACTGATCATCTGGGCACATACCAGGTATAAGAGAAGAGACGAGTGCCTAAGAAAGGGATTCCTAAAGGGCAACTGGGGGAAATATCATGGAGAAAGGTGCAATTTTTCCACTAACTACCCAACAGGACATAGCTGTTGGATTCTGAACTGTTTCTACCATGCTTATTCCTCGAGTCGTAGCTTGCATGCTGTCTCCTCATAGTATGGCTTCTCGGAAGACTTTCTGGGTCGGAGGAGGTGGTGGTGACTCTGTTACACAGTCCCCCAGCAATGAGAGCATCAGGAGCTCCTGTGAGGGTGCATCACATTAGAAGGGAAGTGCCTGATCCGTGACACTTGCTGGTTGTAAGTGTAAGCATGTGCGTTATTCACTTGGCATTGCAAAGGCTTGAAGAACTTCAGGTATGACCAGAGGTGGGTGTTTAGAGACATAGGAAAAGTTTCTGGTGGAAACTCAGGGCTTCAAAGACTTGAGGTGCCCCCAAGGCAGGTGGAGATGCCCACCTCTACAACAGTAACGGGCAGAGCAGGCATCCCTGAGTAAGCAGCTTTACACATGTGCATTTCTGAGAGCTGCTCCAAAAAGAGCCAGACTCTTTCCTTAAAAATTTGAGAGATGTCTCATTTTGCACATGATGTCCTGCTTCCCTACAGCAGGTTCTGGTACTGGAAACCAGCACATGGATGAAAATCCTCCCTTCATCCCTGCAAGTGACTGAATGGACCCACAGTGGGACAAGGTTGCTGCTCTCCTCTTTTGAGAGGAAAACTCTTGTGTGGAGCAGGGGTGACTTGTTGCTTTGGGACGCTCAGCTGTAAGCTTCTCTGAAGGGTTGCTAGCAGCTTCCCTCTGCTGAGACAGACTGGCTTGTTTAGTCTGGCCCATTTACAGAGCCTGGCATATGAGCGTGGAAAGGAGCTGCTCTGTGCTCCAGAAGCATCTCTCTGTCATGTAGACCAGCTTCTTACAGTGCCTGACTGCAGGGAGGGAGGAGAAGGATCTCCCAGGTCATGGTGGGGAAAATGGATTCCTCCATGGGGACAAGAGCCCCAGCAGGGCTCTGGCTTCCCAAGATCAGCATCACAGGAGGAAGATCTCATGGTGGGCAGTGGGTGCTCTGCTCCTGCCTGCTCCCAGAGCTTGTGGGAATCGACAAGGAGTGGCCAAGTACCTGTATAAATATCTGAAGAAGCTGCATCTGCCCATGCTGAGGACGGAGGAGCTGTGTAGTGTGGCACTGGCAGCTGCCTAAAATCCAGCACCAGTCCTGAGGCTGTGTCTTACTCTCCCGCAGGAGCCATAAGCAGAACTGACTGCAGAGATGCTCCTGATGCCCAGAAGAGCCGATGTCCCTGGGCTGGGCAGGTGGTTGTCAACCTCCCCCTGCCATTTCCCTCGCAAATCGTTAGTCTTTCGAAGTATTGCAGAAGCCAGAAACCCGCTTCATTTATAAGGCTACCCTGCGGAGCGCCAGGGCTTGTGCTGGCTGGGGAGCACGGCGGGAGCCAAAGGCAGAGGTGACAGCGGGGGCGATACCCCACGGCAGAGCCGTGGGAAGCCCTCCCGCGGCCGTGGGTGCGGGGCGGTGGTACCCAGAGCCCCGGGTGGGCTGCGGGCCGGGCTGAGAAGAGGTTCAGTTCTGGCCGTGCTGGAGCAGAGGGCGCTGGAGCCCCAGAAAAGGCCCGAAGCCGCAGCGAACGGCTGCCCGATGCCCCCGGCTGCCCGATCCCCCCGGCTCCCGCTGCCGCCCACGCCGGGGCCGGGCGACCCCTCGGGGATGGGGAACCCCCGGGATGCTGGTTTGGTTTACCCACCGCTGTCCCGCAGCTGCAGGGTGGCTTCTGAAGGGTTAATCTGCTCGTTGCGGTTTGTGACCGGTGATGGGCAATTTCCCCCTTCGCAAAGGCTGGCTGATTGATTGATAGCTGTCTCGGAAGCGTGGGGGAAGAAGCTGAGGCTGTAGGTGAATGGTTTTCCTCCGAGAGAGCTTCCCCCCTTCTTCCCAGCAGCTCTGGGCAGTCCCTTGCTCCATGGGGTTTCTGTCCCTTGGCCACCAGCTCAGGCGCAGCCTGTGCCCCCGTCCCCCCGCGGGGGCCCTTGCTCCATGGGGTTTCCAGCCTCCCGTCCTCGGCATCCCGAATTAGCTCCGGGCGGCTGGTACTTCTTGCCAAAGGGAGAAGCACCTTAAAGTGCTGGTGATCACCTGCTTTTGTATTTGGGATCGACACTAGTTTGCACCCTCTTAAGCCCTCTGTGCTGGTTCTGTTACCCGGAGAAAACTTTCAGGTTGCTTATGTACCTCTTCACTGCAGTAAACTTGGTCCAATGACTGTTTTTTGCCCTGTCCTGCGACCCTGGCGGTTGATTTTCAGGCTTTACCACATTTCTCTTTGGCTACACGCTGCGTCCCCCCCTCCCCCCCATCTTCATGGGGGCTCCGACTCCTTCACACTCTCCCATCAGCAGCGAGTGGAAACGCGGCCCCTTGGCTGTGCCTTGGGCTGCTGCTGCTCCTGGCAAGGACATGGCACTGCCAGGGATGGGGCTTCCCAGGTGCCCCCCGCCCCCGCTGCCGCGGTCCGTGGGCATCGACCTGGGGCGGCAGCTGCCGGAGCCGGGGGCTGGGAGGCTTGTGGCGAGGAGGAACCGTAGCCCTGTTAGCTCAGCCTCTCGCAAGCCAAAGGTGTAGCAGCTCTCGCCTTCCCGTTTACGAGGAGCAAGGCCCCGTGGGTTTTGCTTTGTCCCTGTCTGTAGGTGTGACAGGTCTCCTGGGCAATGAGCTAATGTCCTGCGTGGCTTTGCTGGCTTGTAACCCAAATGTTCTCCCACCAGCGAGAGCGAGCAGCTCCCCCGCTTCATTTAACGTTTGTGCAAGGGGGATAAGCGATATGCTTAAAGGATTAACTCCTCCTTTCCCTTAGCCTCTCTTCGCTTTGCCATGTAAGCCGACAGAGAGAGTGCGATAGAGATTGCCGTATCCTGCGTGTGACCACAAGAGATTAATTAAACAGTAAGCCCTAATTACTGACGCTAAGGCTGACCGACTTACCGTGCCTTGTAAAATAGCTGAATACTTAATTTACACTAGAATGTGGACATAACTTTCACCATTAGCTGAATAAACAATAAGCACCCAAGCTAAATGGATTGGTTGCCTGATAGGTGTACCATTATAAATGGAGCTATCTCCTGGTGCAGGCGTTTGGCTGCTCTCTGCCTGGCTCAGGCTAGCCAACAGATACAAAAGAGCATTTTTTTTGTAAGGGGGAGCTGCTTTACAATGCACCAACCTGCCTTAAGCCTGGGGGATTCCCGGGCTTTCAGGCTGCTTATCAAAGTCATGTCATTTGCATTTCGCTGCAGGTTGGAAAAAAAAAATGGGGAAGATAGTGAAAGGCATAAAAGAAAAGAAAACCCCAACTCCCAGTGCAAGGTGGTGGAAGTAGGGCATCTAGCTCATTTTTCTGCCTTTCAGTATCTTCCTTAATAACAATAATAGATTCTGAGAAGTGAAAGTTAATCTGTAGCTCCAGAGCTTTTTATTGTGTTTCTCCCTTTCTGTGTGCATTAACCTTTCAGATCTTAGAAGGCTGTGGAGTGTGCATTGCTTTTTTTAATTCCTATTATTCTTGCTTGCTGCATGGTTCCTGATCTGGTCCTAGACAGAGTAACAGCACATCCACCCATTAACTGTAGCTCATTGAGCACTTCATCAGACCTTCAGTCTGTCTCTTAAATTTATGTATTAGGTGGATTGGAGGTCCCGAGTGGGTTTGAAGCTTCACTGAGCTGAGCACACTGCAGAGGAAAGAGCATTCCAGGATCACGGAGGTAACTGAAACAGGGAAAAGGTAAGTAGAGGACATCTTGATGCCTGTTTCAAGATGGGGGAAATAGTGATTTAAAGGCCTTAGGTGTGTCCACATGCCCAGGACCATTGAGAGTGTTCGTAGCAAAGCCTTGGTGGGCCCCATGTCTCCCAGCTCTGGTTCAGCACTTTGCCAGCAGAGAATAGCGCTCATTGCATGTTGGCCAAAATAACTCCTGCAACTGCAGGGTTTTGGGAAGAGGGAGAAGTTACCACTGCACTGGCTTTGCTTCTGCCTGGGTATTTGGTGTGTGGCTGAATGTATCTGCAATCTCATTCAGTCAAATTGCCTGATTTTTGGGACAACTCCGTCCACCTTTTCATATGCATTATCTCTTTTATTTTGTGCCATATGAACCGAAGACGCCACATAGGAAACTGATCCTTGTTTTCTATCATTTGACCACATGTCACTAAAACCTATTCCTTTTCCTAGGTTAAAAGGACCAAAACCATCTTGAAACTGGGAAGACTTGGGATGTGCTGGTGAAAGGATTCAAAGATACTGGGAGGAACATTTCCCTGGAACAGTGTTCTGCAAGAGGGCATGATGTGTAAGGTGAGTGCCACTAACCTGGTTCTAGCTTCACCAGGATTTCCTAAGTCTGTATTGAAGCATGAAGGTGAACTCCCACTTATTGCAACTGCAGCACTTCAGATACTGTCATTACTCCATATTGCTTCTTTTCTCCATAGTGATGCCTTCTGGGAGATAAGCTTGCCCAGACAGCTGTTTCCAGCTATTCCAGAACAAAGGCTCTTTTTTCAGTACATGAAAATACTGCAGAGGTTATCTGTTCCTCCTACATGCCCTCCCTCAGACACATTGCATACACAAGTGCCTAATTACTGATGGTGCATACACAAGTGCCGAATTTTTGCAGATGCTAGGTGCAGAAACGCCCATGGAAGCTGCAGGTGCCTAGAAAGAAAACTATCACCTTCCTTAGTTTCAGAATACGAACTTTCACAGCAACAGCCATCCTACAACTGAGGAAGAAGGCAGCTTTGCAGTGTGTTACTTTCCTTGTGTAATATTGTTCTTCAGTTCCCAAGTTCTTCAAAACCTTAGAGGACCTTAGGAATCTGGGCCCTCAGGAATCTGGACCCTCCTACACCTTGTAATTGGGCATCTCAACCCAAAACTTGGCAGCTGTAAACATGGAGCCATTTCCTTGTATGTTCATTTTTCTGTATTTTTCTCTATGCCTGAATAGCTTCTCTTGCACATCACTGAGAAGACAACAAGCTCTTGGTCCTTGATCAATCTGTATTCAACAATAATGCTGAAAATAATCCAGGCAAAGTGTGATTCCTTTTGCAGTGTGATTTGACACGCACCTGACATGCTGGGAGCTTTGCATAATATACGGCAGACGTCTGCGGGGGACAAGTACAGACACTGCTAGGTTTATGTGGAAAGGAATCTGGGAGGAGGCTGTCTTCAACTTGCATTAATCTTTGGGCAAGTGACTGATGGAATTTCCAAACTTCTCTAACTTCCCTTTGCCAACTCGTCTGGCTCCTGATCTGGACCAGCAGAGTCCTGGTGCTCTATCAGTTCTTATGATGCTCCTCGCTCTTGGATTTCAAGAGTGATGCTAATGCAGAGCTGAGCCTATACATTACTCTAGTTTGTCTAAAGTCAGATTTGAAAAGGTGTTTTGACATCTGGATGTTGAGAAGCATCTAGGCAGATTTTCAGAAGAGCCTAAGGAGAGGACAGACCTGAATCTTAAAGAGGATTAGATGTCTAATCATTTTTGGACCACAGACAGATACATACTGAAAGATGGGCTAAGGCTCACCAGATCCCCCTCTCTGATGATCAAGTCCTCAGTTGAACTGAGGTCCAAAACAATGGAAGGGAAGGTGTGAACTTGTTGCCTTCGCCTGCTGGCCTGTCAGTCTTGGAGACCAATGGTGTAGAAACGATCTTAGAAATGCCAAGGAGAATAAAAATATGAAGCCTGATATAAAATGATTTAGTACCTTTTATCCATCATCTTATCTCAGTTCCCCTGCCACAAGCACTGGGTGTGTGCAAGCAGGTTGCTTTTCCACAGAGCAAACACTGTTACGGTGTTGCTGGGGCTCAGATGTGGTGCAGTAACACTGTAAGTGGGACACTGGGCACCAGACAGGTTTCTTGTCTTGCTTCCACATGTGGACAGCCTTGCTTCACTGTGTCCTGTGATTTGGTAGTTATCCCTTGCTGTGAATTTTCTAGTGCGTTGTTATATAGACTTTGGTCCTGCTTGTTGAAGTACTTTCTGAGCTGACTGCCTGGTTATTCAGCTACCTGGGACCTAAAGCAAAGCTGTCAGCAGACTTAATTCAGCTAACTTCTCCCACAGTCAAGGAATGGCTGCTGGGTTTCATGTCATGGTCTATCTACAAAGGAATTAAGTTCAAGAGAAACAGAATGAGTGCAACTGCTCTTGGTCTCCTGGGGTTCACTCAAGGTGGAGACATGATGGGGAGAAGGTGCTGAGCTGGGACTCATGGTGCCCGATTTCCCTGCTTGACCTGCTGTGAGGCACAGGTGACTGTGCTGTGCCTCAGTTTCCCTTTCCTTCATTTTGACTGTTTAGACTAAGCTCTTGTAAATATTAAGCTTGATCTGATCTCTTGGGCTGGAAGAGCTGTGTGGTGCTGTGGACTTGGGATGGTGCTAGCTTGGAGGTTTGTGCACCCCTTCAAGCAGAGATGAAATTGCTTTGCCAGCCAGATAAAACCTGGGGGCTTTGCCATCAATACTCCCAGCCCAACTGATGAGCTCTCAGGGGCAGGGTGTCTCCTACTCTGCGTTTGTACAGCAGCTAAGGGTAATTGGCCCCAGTGGTTTAGGATACTGTATTACAGATGATACCACGATTATGATATGTGCATAAGAGGAGCTGTATCTTCATGAGGCCTCTCTTTCCCTTTGTTCACTCTTTTATCCTTTTATTCTTGATTAAAAAGTAACAGAACACGTTTCTCATTGCCCTCCCCTTGCTGTCTTTTGCATAATGTCATTCTGCATTGTCTGTCAGACTCAATCTTTAACAATTTTCTCTACCTGCATCACAGCAGGATTTTCCCCTAGCACAGCTGGTGCAAAAAGCACGCATGCAAGTGAGGAGAGCAGAAACTGCTGGCCAGGAACGCCGCGGTAAGCTGGTTTTCTTGGCCTGGAGCTGTGGACCTTCCTGTGGGCTGGAAGGTGATGTGCAGTCTGTGTTGTTTATTTATTTTTTAAAGGAAATATGCTCTTGGGAGCTGCTCTGTTTGGCAATAGCCTGGGTCCAGAGCTTCAGGATGTATGGGATTGAAGTGGCTGCTCTGTTCCTCAGTCTTGCAAATTCTGAGAGCAAATAACAACCTACCTACGGTTCTCTGACCCCTGAGCTCACCTGGACACAAGGTGTGCCAAGAAACCTTGACCCTCCCTCTGAGCCACTCAGGGTGTAGGCCAGGACCCAGGGGAGTCAGGGCACGGTGGGACTCTCTTCCTCTCTTAAAGGAAGAAATCTTTTGCTTCCCTGCTGCTGTTTCTGCAAGCATGTCTCCCCCTAACCTGCTCAGTGGTGGATGACAGTCAAGGGGATGTTGGGATTGTGTCCCTAAATTTTAGCCACTGTCCCTCATATAGGACACCTGTGCTTATGTCTCTGGAGCATAGCAAACTGGAAGTCCACTTCTTTGTGGTTCCATCAGAAACCTCCCCAGAGATGGATCCAGACTGTCCCAGGAGTCCCTATGAGCTGCTTTGCCAGGGCAAATAAATAGTGCCACTGGTGCTTGCCGTGATCCAATTGTCCCAGTCATCTGATGTGCAAAAGATCTGCAATAGTGTACCATTTTCTCTGCCCTGTCTCAGCAAGGCAGGCTTCGCCTTTCCAGATGGAAGTGCTGCTCCATTAAGTGCAGTCACCTGCCTCAGGCTTGGTGCTTGGGATGGAGGTGAAAGTCCAGGGAAATGCTTCGTTGCCTGGCAAAGCTGCTCGGGAAGGAGGAAGGCTCCTTGCTGAAGCCAAGACAGCCGGTCCTGGAGAGCAGTGTGATTTGCTCACCTCTGTCTTTGGGGCTTATGAGGAGGAGTTACTCATGACTGAATCCATTTTTAGAATTTGCCATGAAATGCTCTTTGCCCTCCTGTAATGGTAGATTATAGATGTCTGACCTGTTTCAGTGCTCTAAATTTTTTGCTTTCTCTTAATTCCCCTGCTCTTTTCATAATCTTAAAAAGCCCAACTAAATCCTGATGCTTCCCCTCTCAAATCTAAATAATCCTTGCAATTGCAATCTCTTTCTTGTGTTTAAGGCTTTCAATGCTTAAGATCTGTGTGATCTTCCCTATGGTGTGGAAAAAAAAAAAAAAGCCCTGAGCATGCAGATTGAGAAAAGGGCAAACCGTGGTTTAATAGAACATCCCCATGACATGCTCGCATCATTTTCTCGCCATCACAGACACCCCCACCACCCCGTCTGCTGACTTCACTGCAGTGCTGTTGTGGGGAGTTTGTTCCTGGGAGAGGCAGGATGGTTTGCTGGCTCTGGGAAGAGAGAAGGGGATGTGGGGGTCAGAGTTTTACCTGATTCTCAATACCACCTGATGCAAAAGACAGCAATTTTTTTTTTGACTTTTCAGAGCTGTCATGTTGTTCAGCTGTCCTCCCCCCGCATCTTGTAAGCACAGGAGGATGCAGACATGAAGATTTGTGGAAACCAATGTATTTCTTTTTTCAAGATTCTGATTTCCATCAGAAGAGGTGGGGGATTATTGAAAATGGCATTTCCCCTTCTAGTGGCTATTGATAAAAAGAGCCAGGTTTTTCCACTGTAAAACATAAGACCACAGAATATATTAGATTTACTGACCAGAAGCAGAGAAGTGAAAAATTTAGACAACTAAATAAATCAGCTGGGGGAAACCTGATTTTCAGATGAAAAGATAAATTCATTACAAAAAAAAAAAATGTAGTGAGGACCAAAATGAAAATGTTTTCAGGGGAAACTTTAAAGAGAAAAGAGCATTCTCCTACCCTGTTCAGCCTATGAGCTCCCTGTACCCTTCTTCTCCCTCCATAAAATAAAGAAACTTTCCCTGATGACCCAGTTCTGTGGATCAGCTCAGCAGTGCTGAGGGGTGAAGACTTGCAGGAAGAAACGCTCTGATTTTACTCTCGGCCCAGGGTCTCCTTGAGCATAACAGGGATCCTGAGCCAGTGGGAGCTGAAGCAACCTGGTGGCAGCCCAAGCATGAGGCCTCATTTCCCAAAGAAAGACTTCAGTTTCCTTCTCCAGGCAAAGTTTTTCCCAAAGACTCCAGCATTCAGTTTAATCTGCAGATTATCCAAAACAGGTTGGCGGAAAGTCCTCCTTTATCACATTCCCAGCACGTGCATGGGAAGGCAACCTACAGACTGGAGCTGCTTCTTGCTGACCTGCTCCCCAGGGCTTGCAGACACTGGCTGGCCATGTCCGTCTCAGGGTGGTTGGTGGCTGTTGCTGTGTCTGACCCTCGAGGCAGCAGGATGTAATGCACCTTCCTCCCTTGCTGCTTCCCTCTACGGCCCCTTGAGTTTGTGCTGCTACTGGCTTACCCCAGGAATAGTGCTGCCTCTAAGGGTATCTTCTGGCTCTGCTGCAGCGTGAGAAAGCCCTTCAGATACCAAAGCCCTGGGTAAGAAGCTGGTTTCTTCCAGGAAGTCACCCTTTGGATATTGCCAGCCCTTATTTGTGCCATATGTGGATTTTGCCAGCCCTCTTGCTGTCTCCTGAAGCGAGCAGATGTTATTGCTACAGACCTGCCTAGTTGGTGGGTTGGTTTTGAACTGAGACAGCTTGGATGACTAAGGCAAAAAACACATTAGCAGCAGAGTGCAGGGTTTCCTTACTGTGGGGGGGAGTGAAAATGTCCCCCTGTTGACAGCCCTGACTTCTCTGGAGGGTCCCTTCTAAAAGTTAATAGTTTGTATCCCAGATTTAGCCTAAATGCAAAAGCACATCCTCACCAGCTACTGCAGTGACCGTTGATGTTAGGCGCTCCAGTCACAAGGAGGAGTTAGCTTTCTGACTTGCGGTGGAAGGGAGCAACAGAGGGTGTTGGAATAAACAGGATTAAAGGATTTCGTCCATAAATACAGGATTAAAGGTATCCAGCGCTCTGCAGGAGTCATTCAAACCAAGGAGAAACAAAGTAAGTTGTCCAGAAGGGCACAGCTCTGTTTCAAGCCGGCCTGTGCGCACACATCCCTGCACCACCTTAGCTGTGTGTGCTGCTGCGGGGGTTACATCGCCCCCCCCCCGCCGCACATCTGTCCCTTCCACGGCGGTGCCCGCCGGCCCCGTGGTCCCAGGGGCTGGATCTGAATGAGCACCCCC
>NW_010972742.1:9529895-9644043 GCF_000737465.1 Haliaeetus leucocephalus | reverse complement strand
GGGCTGGGCTGGGCACGGCGGAGCTCTCCCGCGGCGGGCACGGCAGCAGCGCAGCCCCTTCCCGGCCCGGAGCCCCCCCCGGTCAGCGCGGAAGGGGCCGCGCCCGCCCTGCCGGCCACCCCGCCCGCCCCGGCCATGAGGTCGGGCCGGAGAGACGGCACCTGTGCGGGGAGGTGAGCGGAGCCCCGGAGCCTTCCTCCTCCCCCGGGCAGCCACAGCGGCGGGGAATAGGAAGGGGTGGAGGAAGGGAGAGGGATATATATATATATACACTTTTTTTTTTTTAAATATACCTATATATTTTACCGCGATCGATTCCGATCCCGCAACTGAAGCCGCCGGAGGGAGAAGTGCTGCGCGCTGTGATGCGTCTTCCTCTCGCCTCGGCTGCCAGTTTGGATTGTAGCGCCCGGCTCCGTGCACTGAGAGAATGGCTCGGTTTGGGGATGATCTGCCAACCCGCTATGGAGGTGGAGGGCCGGCCGGGGCTGGAAGAGGGAGCAGCCGGCAAGGTGGCCCCCAAGCCGGCCAAAGGATGTATAAGCAGTCGATGGCTCAGAGGGCCAGGACTATGGCTCTCTACAACCCCATCCCTGTCAAACAGAACTGCTTCACAGTCAACAGATCCCTCTTCATCTTCAGTGAAGATAATGTTATACGGAAATACGCCAAGAGAATAACAGAATGGCCATATCCTTTCAGGGAGGGTGTGTGGGCATGGTGGGGAGGGGGAGAGGGAGACTGGGGGGAAGAGATCCCTGAGGCAGCTAGGGATGAGTGTCTGGTGCTAATGTAGATGTGCGTGTGTGATCCAGTGTGTGTAATGGGTGTGTGACATGGATCCGTGTGTCCGACATAATGTACGGCTGTGTAGCTGGGTATCATAGGAAATTGCTTCTGTGGGAATGATGGAGTGTGCTCTTGACTATGCCAGGGATGTGTGTAAAAGACATACGTGCATTTCAGTGTGTGTTTAAGCTGTGAGATATACAGTTGCACAGATTTACATTACCTACAATTTAAGGCAAATGCAAAGGGTTCTGTGAGAGTCATGCTAATGAGTCTTATTTCCATCTTAGAGCCTTTCAACTCTTCTTTCTCACTCTGAACAGAAGGAGAAACGTGGGATAAAAAATGGTGACACCTTAGCATTAAAGCTGCATTCATAGTAGGGACGTTGATAGCCAAGGTACCTTGTGAATCCCATTAATACAATCATTGCAGCTAGGTTTTTAGTACATCACCTCCTGAATCCATTAGAATCAACATGAATCTTGTCACTTTGATTAGATGCTTAGCCTAAGCTTAGGCTGTACTAAAAAAAAAAAAAAAAAAGAAAAAGAAAAAAGAAAAGCTCTGTGGCAGAGGGAGGCAGTAAGTGGAGAGAAGGATCATCTGCTGTACTGGGAAAGGGGCAGATGCCTTCTGTCTCAGAACCAGCTCCCGGGCCAAGTGAGCTGCAGAGATCTTCCTCAGAAGGGGGCTTTGCTTCTAGTGATGTTCACAGTGGGGTTGTAAGCCATAAGAAAAGGGAAGCAGACTATTTGAGGTTACCAGGGAGTAGATATAGTGTGTGTGTGTGTGTGCGCGCATGTGCGTGTGTGTACAGGAGTGCATTACACTGGTGACCTCACGGGAGCTGGTTGTTTTCTTTTCATTTGATATCACACACCTATTAATCCTCAGCTAACAGCAGCAAGGCCTCCTCCCAGCCTCCTAGCAACACTTTCAATTGCCACAGAGGCCAGCTCTCCTTCAGGCTTCCCCAGTTTTCACTTCCTGAGGGGCTAGCAGGAAAAAAATACACCAGTAGAGTGAATGCACTTCCCGTGCCCCTGAACACACACCCATATTGATCTTTCTGTCCCTGTTACAAAATCACAGGGATTGCTGTCCTTCCTCACCCATTTCTCCTTCCCTGCATTCAAGTCTGAATAAACGAGCTCCAAAGCTCCGGTGGCAGGCAGAGCATCGCATTTCCTGCAAGGCTAGACGCAGTCTAGCCCTCTCCGGTCTCTTGGGCGACTCGCCTGCGTCTTTCTCGTGAAGTGTGGGGAGGGGACCCACAGCTCTGCGGAGTCAGCGGGTTCAGCAGAGCCACCAGCCCTTCCCCACGCCGGAGCTGCGGGGCGAGCTGCCGGCCGGGCGGGCTGAACGAGCGGAGCCGCCCGCGGTGCTGAACGGGCGGAGCTGTCCGCGGTGCTGAGCGGAGCTCTCCGCCGCCCTGGGGCCCCGCCGCCGCCCGCGGCGCGGCTCCGCCCTGGGAGTGCAGGGCTCGGCACGGCTCTGGGATAGAGACGACGGGGAAAGGCAAGGGGGTACCTAGTGTCGGGTTTGCCTTCTTTCCCGTGAGATCTTTTCCCTCGTACTTCCCGGTAGGGCGCTGGCGATTTTAGTCTCACCGGGAGTAGGCATTGCAATCTAGCAGTGGTTCATGTTTTGGATCTGCGTAGACACTCTAAATAGAACTTTTCTAGCCCATCGCTTATTTACACTATGCGCTTAAGTTAAATGACAGGGAATTTCTGAAGAACAGTTCAGCAGATGTCATTCCGCTGTATAATCTATTTTGGGGCAGTTCAGCTTATCAATCTCATTTAAAAACAATAATTATTAATTGCTTTTTGTTCCCTTTGGACCTTTTGCTTTCTTGCTCCCAAATTCCTTGAGCAGCTGAGATTCTAAGTCACTAACTCTCTCAAAGAAGAGAGCCAATTTCCTACTTTTCTTCCAAAGACACCCCAGAAAGAACTGAGGAAGTCAAAGAGACTAAACAGCTTTAAAAAAGATGAGACATCTTAGAATGCTCAACTAATGTAACCGCTTAAGTAGAAATGGGATTTGGATAAGGTTCTCCTTGTGTGGTCTAGTGTTTTCTTTAACTTCTGGTCCCCACGCCATTTGAATACATGATTTTAGCTACAATCATAGCCAATTGTATTGTGCTGGCCCTGGAACAACATTTGCCGGATGGAGACAAGACACCTATGTCAGAGAGATTGGTGAGTTGTATACACTTATTTACATTTTTTGTATTCAGTCTAATGCAAAAAGCAGTCAGCCACTCAGTGTTGTGAGTGCTTGTATCTATTTTAAAGATCCACATGTAAACAAATGGGCATTGACCTGATAATCAGAAAAAAATAAGTCAGTGACAACAAGTATAACTCTAACCTCCCAATCCCATCTTCACAAGAATGCTTCATCACTCTAGCCAGCCCTGCCCAATTGCAGGAGAAGAGATGGCCCTTACATTATGATCAGAAGAGCAGCAAACTTAGGTTGTCTATAAACCAAGACAGGAAGGGACTGCCAAATGCTCAGAATTATCTGTAGAATCAAATGAACTTCTGTGATATTTTCTCAGGAAGTGGTAGAACAGAGTAACCTTTTAGGTTCGTATGTCTTTCAGCTATCTTCCTGCTACAGCATATATCAAGGACCCTACAAAGGAAACTTTGGGTTTAGATGATTACACTTCCCTTCCAAAAAAAGAAACCGACTTACAGAGGAAAATAATTTACCTGCAGGCTTTATGGTAATGAGCCCAATTACCTTATTTCAAAAGAAAATATAAGAATAGCTTTAAAATCATTCTTCCATTTATCATCACTGTAGGAAAAATGGGTAATATTTGGTTTGATTTTTCTCCTGCTGTTAATGATCTGGAACATCTTTCATGCCTTTCATGCATTAATCCCGGTGCATGTTCAAAGGATGAATAAATATGGATCCATATGTGTTTTACATATAGACATTAAATTATGCAAACAAAGATAATATTAGGCTTGCTGCCAAAAGCTAGAGCCTCTGAATGCTGGTTGTTACAGTTTCAAAGGTGGTCCATACCAGTGGGCAACTCTCAGTCTTATTCTTCAGAAACAGGAAAAAGTGTGTAAGTGACAGATCTAGAAAGAGTTTCAGGGTCAGCTAGTTGATATTGCCTGTTTGGAAATGGATCCACCTACATTGTGTTCACTTAGTGCCTTTCCGTTTGAATTATTTCTACTTAGGAAGAGGTGAGGGAAAAATTTAAGAACATGCATGTATGTTGATCTTTCTGTCATTAAACATGTCTTTGTATGTTTTGGGATTGGCTAGCAAGGCAAGCCTGGGTTTGTGAGCATAGCACAGGTTTAGACCCAGGGTAATGATCCAGCTGAGGAATTACCTTCCGTAGTTAAGAACATATGGACTAGTGAAGGGGAAAAGTAGTTTTGTGGATGTTCTGGCTTGGTAGGTATGGTTAGCACACAGTTTCCATGTTCTTCTATATCCCTAGATTTGTAAGGGGATCCTAGAGGCTTTTTATTGGTCCTTTTCCCCATTGTATTAATTTCATTTTACAGGACCCAGTACCGCACACACAACTTCAGTTCCTGCCCAAATCATTCCCAAGGGGGGCACTGGCATTACCACTGAATATTGTAAGATAATGGTATGAGTTAAGTGCACAGTCTCCACCTTGTTGGCTCTGCCTTGGTGATGAAGGAAGAATTAACCCCTGATTTTTGTCCCAAACACCATTGTGCAGCATTGTCTTTGATCCAGACATTCGGAAGTAATTTTAACTACAGCACATTTGTAATACTGAAATATAAAGGGGTTTATCATAGAATAACACTAAGAATATTTACAAGCCATGAAATATTTTCTATTTCCAACATATGCTGGAAAGATTAAGCATTGTGAATAAGAAGAACTGTCTTCTGGTTTTCCAAGTGAAACCTCTTTAGAATGCTCCTGCCACTTCCACAAACTGTAAGTTGTTCCATTGAAAATGTTACAAATCTGTGCTAAACCACAGCAGGCAAACATTCCCATACATTTACAGGCTTGTTGAGCCAAATTATAAGTCCGTGCAGAACAACAGGTGCTTTATTGCTGTGTTTGGCAGGAATGGAATTTCCCTTTTTTGGTTAATGATTTATGGATATACCTTTCCTTCTCCTGAGTTTATTAAAGTCTCCAAATTGGAGTGAGGGCTCATCACTGAAGAGTGAATCAGATCTTAAGGGTATGAGATACACATCACAAGCCTTTTATGACCAGGAACTGTAGGCAGACCTGTTGAAGGAAAACCAAAGCTGCCCGGATACTTTGTGCCACAGATACAAAGACAAAAATGTTAAGATTGTCTGTTCGTTAAAGCTGAGAAAAAGAGGGAGGAGTCCATACAAGTATTTTCATGATTTTTCTCTTCTAATCAAAATTTTCTTCTATGTGTCTCCCCAGAGACCCAAGATATGATCCTGCAGTGCAATCTCACTTGGCTGTTTTCTGTGCTCGTGTTACTTGTCAAGCAGGGTTAATTAAGCACATGGGAAGAGCAAGTGATGTGTCAGTATATGCAATGTTTCAAGAATTGGAATGGCTGAGTTATGAATAATCTTTCTCTGCCAATTTTCTGCATGTAGTTTGTAGCACAGAAAAACATTACTTGACTCTAGGATAGAAATTCTGATCAAAACCAGGGCTCTGAAAAAACACCAGTTTGGTGGTCAAAGCATTTAGTGGTGAACCGGAGCATTGGCTTCAAGTCCTTGCTCTTTAGACAAGAGAAATAAGCTCCTTCTTCCACTAGCAGCAGAATGACCTACACCCTAGGTTCTTGCCTGCTCTGAGCTGGGAGTCTCTCATGCTTTGGCTGCTGGAAGTGTTTATTTCACATCAGTAATTATCCACTGGAACAGAGATGCTAAAAACTTGCTACTGTCCATCTCAGCTGAGTACCTTAGCCAATAGGTTGTAGAGTCCGTCTCTCTCTGTCCCAATAAATATTGCATTGTTTGTACACACTGGAGTGATGCCAACTGAAAAGATGCTGGGGGAGTTGTACTGAGTGGCCCAGAGCCTGGTGTTGAGAGCTCCAAAAGTAGGAATGTGAACTTCACATCTGAGCCCTGAATGGCCTTGCAGGTAGATGCCCTGCTTGTGATGTTCTTGGCTGTCCAGACTGAGGCACACTTGTTCTCTCCCTGTCTCCTTCCTAATTTCTCAGTTCTTCATGAGAAGCTTCAGTAGACCATAGGTTTGTCCCAGCCTGACCGTGACAATATCAGAACTTGCAGGACAGGAAATCTATTTTCTGCCCTGTTCTGGGGCACACCCTGTTTGAGGACACCAGTGGGTCTGTAGGATGTTCGTCTGCATGTCACTGTAGGGCTCTGAGTGTGTGGCTCCCCTGCATGTTTTTGATGTGAGGGCAGAATATAACTTTCCTCAGCTACTCAGCATGACAGCTCTTGCACTTTACTAATGGATTTAATTCTTTATCCTATCCACAGGCACTTCGTGCAGTCATATGCGAGCTGTTCATATTAACCTTTGCATGAACAAAGCCTTACACACCCAAACCTATTAAGGCTGTCACATCCAAAGGCCAAGGAAAGCCACTAGGACATGGACTAGGAATAGTAATGACTTTCCAGACACAGAAGTTGTTTCTGATCTGAAACATATTGATTAAATGCGTGTTTGGCCCAGTCTCAAGCTTTGCTGTGTCCACAGCAAACAACCTCCTGGCACAGCTCTGGCTGCTGCCCAAATTCTCCACCCTCCTTCCAAGCACACACACTGATACTCATTATCACCTGCTTTCCCACTCTTGAACCCAAGCAGCAACACAGCCTTCTGTCTGAAGGGGGCTGCAGGATGCCCCAGCAGCAGGATTTCTGAGTCAACAGCAGTGCCATTTCAACACTGCACAGGGCATGTCACTCATGTCCTTGCCCTCCAGCTCCTTCCATTACACACAGTCATGTGAATCCTTTTTTTCAGCAGCAGGTCCCACTACCTAATGGGGCATAAATTTTATTTTTCATCCCGTTGTTACTGCCCTGATTCTTAGGCTAAATCAGTGTAAATTTAGACAGGCTTTAGAAAAGACCCTCTTTCTATCCCCTGTTATTTCCCCAGCTACTCCCTGCCAACCCTACAGATCACAGTTTTTCTTTGTAATAAATACCCAAGCCCATCTGTGAGTCTTCCTGCTTCCCTAGAAGCTGACAAGAACTTCTTTGACCCAATTCCTAAGAGCTCTGTGTAGTCCTAGCTTTGGGAAGAGCATATTCTATCAAGCCCTTGAGTACCTGATGTCTGGGTCTTTAAAGCTGGGAGCTGTACCTTAATCACAAGGCACCTGACCTAGATTGAGCAAACAGCTGGTAGCAGAGTAGTTATAAGGCTTCCAGGAAGTGAGGGAATAATGAGGGGGAGTGTATATGGGTAAAGGTGTATTCTTTGTGTGTGTTAGAAGAGCTATTTTTAGAGGCATGCTAGTAGTTGTGGGATGAAAATATAGGATGGGCTAGAAGGTCTTTGCTTGCAAAGATTTTGTATACTTGTTGAACTAGAAGGTGTTGTGGGGTTGAAGAGCAGGCAGATGAAGCTGTTAGGGTGCTCCTGTGTGCATAAGGGAAAGCAGGGGAGCAGTAAGGTAACTTCTCCTGAAATCACATGTGATGATTTCTGGCCCTGTCTTCCTTCTTCCCTATTTTCTGTACTGGGTTGGAGTCCTGGGATGCCTCTAGCTCTTGCTGTGGAGAAACTGCTGGAAGGAGAATCTTACTGTAGGATTTCTGTTGAAGGTCATAAAAGGTCTGATGGCCTTGCCTTGTTCCTGCTTCTCTGTGGGTAAATAGCACTGAGATGGGCAGCTGGAGCTTCTCAGTCTGTTGGTGATAGCTTCTGTATCCTTTGAGCAGTGTCAGTGAGGCTCTGTGAAGGGCCAGAAGGCTTGGAGGTGCTGCTGTTTGTGGAAACAGCATTTTCAAGGAGAAGCTAGTTTTGGGTTTGCTTTTTTTCTCCTCCATTTCAGCCAAGGGCCTACAGTGTGAGCTCAACGGTCACCTGCTCTGTTTTGCTGTCTGGCCAGTTAGCGTGTGTGTGTGTGTGATCTGCTTGTGACTGGTCATCTTGCCTGGCTGTAGAGGAATGGGAGATGGAGTTGCTGGGGCTGTGAGGTTAGGAAAGGTAGAGGGGAGTAGACATGACATAGGGTGAAGGATGAAGTATACGGAGGAGCTTGGATCACTGAGCTGTGTAGGGATGCGGGGTGTTCCTTTGTAGGAAACAAAACTTTAATTCAGCCACTGATGAAAAAGCCTGTCCAGAAGTAGTAGTTTCCAGTAGCTTGGAAGCATCTTCAGTGATTGGTGCTTTGTGACTGACTTGCTGAGTTGGGTATACAGTGATGTGCTAAGCATGTAAGCCTCTTTGGGAGGGGTATGCTGTTATACTGGTCTTCTAGGTGGGAAAAACCTGTCTTTCTGTAACAAGTACTATGCCTAAAGCATGGGTCTGTGTGCCAGTGCTGGGTCAGAGTTGAGCAAGAGTTGCCATGCCTGTAAAATTCTTGTGTCAAAACTGCTGCTTCTTGTTCTGTGGCCACAAGACTTGACATTCATGTTCTTTCTGTATAAGAGAACTAAAATCACCTTTTGTCACTAGTAGAATTGCAAAATGTAAACAACTGTGCATCGAACAGCAGCTCATCTCTTTGGCTCTGATGGTCAGAAATGCTAAAGCCACTGGAACAAACATTTCTAATCTCTTAATTTGCGAGTTTATTTCCCTTTTGGGTGGGGCTGCTTTGCCTCCATTGACTTCAGCTGAAATCAGGGTTCTAAGGCACATTTGAAAATTGGTTACAGGTGCCAAAGCTAATTAACATGTTCTTGAAATTGATGCCCGTTACTTGCCCACATCTTTCTTCCAAATGTGAATGCTTCCATTTGGCATTGAATTTGTGTTGAAACTCTTATCAATAAAGTATAATACTGAGGGATCTGGTGCCATAGATGAAAAAAGGTTTAGTAAAACTGTGGAGACTAAGCTTGATTTTTCTCTCTTCTGAGCTAGGACAGGAAGCTGTGATCCCATGGTATGCTTTAGTCTGCACCCTGGGCCTGAGGCACAAACCTTACTGCTTCTGCTGTTAATGGAAGGGAGTGGGGATTTCTCCCTGAATCCGATACACAGTGAAAGAAAAACAAATGAGTCTGCAGCTGTGGAAATTGAGAAGATGGAGGAGAAAGTATGAAGGAAGAACTGATGGAATAAATGATAAATAAATAATTTCCTGCCAGTGTCTGCAAGCTTGCTGTGCTGACTGTTACTCCCCAAGATATCATCTTGTTTCAGTTTCCTGGATGAATTGTAAAGCACGTGTTTTCTTCCATGTCAATAATTACAGAAATATGTGATCTCAAGTTTAAATATACCCTTAGAGCAAAACTTCAGTATTTAAGATTCCCTCCAGAATATTGAGTAAAGGTAGAAAGCATGGGGTGAAATGATCAGAATAAAGGTAAACAGAATTTCCAATGTGAAAAAAATTTGCCTTCAGAGAAATAATAATGAAATTCTTCTCTATGCTTAGTTCCAGTAAACTTAAACCTTTTGGTTTCAACTCTGCTCAGAGAGCTGAAAAAGGCATGAAGTTGGTGCCTGTAGTTTGTATGACTCTTACTATCAGTGCATAAGCATAGGTATCTCCCTGACACCTTTGATTTTTATTCTTTTTCAGGATGACACTGAGCCGTACTTTATTGGAATATTTTGTTTTGAAGCTGGTATAAAAATCATCGCTCTAGGGTTTGTTTTTCATAAAGGCTCTTACCTCCGCAACGGTTGGAACGTGATGGATTTTGTCGTGGTCCTCACAGGGTAAGTGACGTCCTCTGACCCTAAGTTTAAGGGGAACTCCTGCTTTGATTTGTGTTGTTTTTTAACTGTGGATTGGGGTGGGAGTGATTTTTAGTGAAATAGTACTAAAACCCTGCATTTCTGACCTTACTGTCTTTAAATAATGGCTGTTGTGCTGAATGAGTCACTTCCAAAGCACTGTTTGAACCAACTAAAAAGAGGTTTTGAGGGTATTTATTTGTATATATGCTGGCATGTGTCTTATCCAGATGTTTACTGACATTTCTCAGACTCTGCAGGTTCTAATTGCCACTAGGTACTTAAACCTGATTTAAATCTATCTATCTTCTGACATTACAGGATAACTTTAAAAGTCAACATGGAGTGAGCTAACAAATTAAATGCACCCCATTTTTAAGCTCTTGCAACTCAGAAACCAATGAAGTTTCTGTAGGAATGAATTTGGTCTGCTATAAAATAACTTCCCTAAAAAATAATTCAAAGAGGGTGCATGTCTTACAGAGGACAGAGCTGAAAATGTTACCTGTGCATTTTGTACCCTGGTTTGAAATGATATCACTAATTTCTTTCTTGGAAACGCTTACAATGTTTTTATGTTACACGTTGCAACAGTTTCTATATCTATTTATATAAATGTAGTGTAATGCTAGTGAATAATGAAAATACAAACATTAAGTAACACTTACAGCCTACAAATAGTGCTTTAAAGCTCCAAAGGAAATGTTCCAAAGGTCTGCTTGAGGTCCTGATCTTGCAGCTTTCATCTTGGAAGTATTTCAGTTAGTTTTTCCCTCTGAAAACTGCAGTCTGGCTCTTGTTATTAATATGCACTCATTTCACACACCTTCTCTGCTACTGTGTGTGATGAACATATATATTCTTTGGTCTGATTAGTGGCATAGAGTAGGATGCTGTTAGGAAAATGCTTGCATACATATACAGATGTATTCATTAGATACATTATCACTGTAATTCTATTTGCATTCAGTGCACCATGTGATATAGCAATTGAGAGGCCAAAGGGAATTCTTTATGTATTGAGAGGAAGAAAATAAATATGCAGGGCTTGATTCTTCTGCTGCTGGGGCTGTGTATTTAATCAACAGAAACTTCAGTGGAGCCACAAGGAGAATCAGATTTACATACTTGGAAGCATAGGGGGTACCAGGCTGAAAAGAGAATTAGCACAGATGCTACAATTATTCACACCGATGTTATGTTCTGATTCCTAGTTAGCACTATGCCCTTTTGTGTGTTTGTAAAAAAATAAATAAATAAAAAAATCAGGGCCCTGATTCTGGAAAGGACTTTGGCAAGTGCTTTAATTTATCCTTCAGCAAAGTATTCAAGTACATGTTCGAATTCAGCTGACTTCAGTGGTTCTGTACTTAAAGTTAAGGCTATACATAAAAGCTTTTCTGAATTACAGCCATATTGTTATTTGTTTAGGCGTGTTTTAGATTTGGGTTTTTTTTTTCATAAACACAGGCCGAGAATCAAAATAGTTTTGTTTTTGTTTTTTTTTTTTTAAACTGGCTAGCTGTGACTGAGACATTCAAAGTTTTGCAACAGTAGCTGAAACATTGTGTGTGTGTGCCATGCTTGTGGAATCGCAACTGAATGCACGATGCTATAGGTGTGACACCAACATCTTACTGGTGCTGGTTTTATTGTGAGTGCTATTTGCAGTGCTGTTTGATCTCTGAGCATAATTGCGGAATATCGCCTTGATTAGACAGCTGTAATAAGGAATCCTGTTGCCATCTGCAAACATGCGTATTCTTTTGAAGTACCATCCTGTTAACATCAAAGCTGCTGGTTTCCAATGGTGATACTAGCTGGGTTGTATTGAAATTGTCTTGTACATGGACTTCCCACCAGGCAGGCAATGCAGGGAAGGCAAAGTGTAAACTGATTGACATTAAGTCCAAGAGTCATCTCCACTGAGGAAATCCACAGACCTCTAATCCTGTAATTCAAGGGCTGCATTTAGCAAGGCGCCTGTGCTCATGCCAAATTTTTGGTGTCTAGGGGGGCCCTACTGAAAATAACAGGGTTACTCATGTGCTTGGTTAGATAAATGCTTTCCTGAACGTGGGGCTGTATTTCCAAACCCAGTTCATGAGGTGGAGGGACCTACAGTAGAGAAATACTGCTGGAAGATCTGCAGCTTCACACAGGGGATTGAATTAGTGTTTTCTCTGTAGCCTGTTGTGTTTTGCTCTGAATTTCCTAGATTCTTATTATGTTCTTAGCTCACTCCTGTGTTGCCATGGGTCTGTGCTAGAAAGCAGGAGCTCCTCTTCCTTGGGCTTCCTTCACTGTCCAGAAAACCTTTCACCTGCCCGTTGCCTACCCTGGCTCGGCTAGCAAGGGGAAGTCTGAGCAAGGCCATTTCTTGGAGGTGGACATCATCCTGGCATTTTTGTATCGAGACTTTAAAGGCAGGTTGCTGAGGAAGAACATTTACTACTGACAAATCTGGCTGTTTCTCCAGGGAGGGGCTGTGAGGTGGTGACACAAGTGGGACCTTAATTTTCATTTCTGTGGAAGGTATTCTCCGATCTGTGTGTTTCAAAAAATAATCAAGCAGGTTCTGTAACTTATTAGAGAATAATAGAAAAGGACAGCGCTAAACTCGTATTTAATGTGTTCTTATAAATATAGATAAGTAGGACATCAGGTTTTGAAATATCATTTTACTACTCTATCAAAAGCTTTCTTTTGCCATATGTGCAAGATTTCTACTTGAAAATGTTAATTCATGTTTCCCAGGCAGTGATCAGCATTCAGTTCCTAAGCTCAGTTTCACATTGATCTTCAATATCATAGAGGGATTTTGATTTCTCTGTTTTTTCTGTGTAAGCACGAATGGTCAAGAAAATGCATTTCATGATACCACATGCAGAGTTGTGTACTTGCTAATCCTGTTGAGTGCACATTTTTATTAAGGTAAATGGTGAATGTCAGAAAATCTGATCTCACTTTCAGCTTTTAGCTAAAACCCATAAAAGCAAAGAGCAGCTTTGCTCTTGTTAGCTGTTTCCGTAGGAAGAAGGCCAGCCAGTGTCTGGGTGTGTTTTGGAGGAGGCTGTGGGGGAAGGCTCTGCATTTATTGAACTTACCCTTATGTAAATATTACAGTGATCATGCAGTAACCCTTTCCACCTGTTTTTTCCAAATCCACTTTTTGCTACTTAATGCCTGCACACTGCCATTACTGATAAATACATATTTGTTTTATTTGCATGTGATGATGGACATTTTGTCAAAATCAGACAGTAGAACTTGTTAATCAGAAAATAAATTAGGGCTGTGTTATATACAGCCAGGATCAATATCCTATTGAGCTAAACTGGAGTCTAACAGATAGTGGCCCAAAATGGCTTGGTTTGTTGTTCCAGAAAACACTCCCTCAGTTTCTTTCCACAGCAATGCTGTGATGCCTTTTTCTCATTTACTTTCAAGGAAGCATGCTGGTTTGCTGTTAATAAAGGCCTGGAAAAATAATAGATTGCTGCTCCTTGAAGGGTTTTGTTTCCTTTGTAATTTTTTAAGTTATTTCTTGTAAACTCCTCCAGTTGTAGATGAGTATCGAGGAAAGCTGCCCTGCTGTGATGTGCCTGTTGCCACTGTGGAGAGAGACACTTATATTTTATAGCTCCTGCTCATTTTATTTTCACATTTTTGTGGGATTGCATTCGTTCCAGTGATGACATCACCCATTAGCAGCTCTAAATCACACAAAACCGCAATTTCTCAACTAGCCTGGGACTATATGATCTTAATGCACTTTTCCCAAGGTAGGAGTGAAGGGACTTTTTACTTTATTGCTGCAACCTGTCTTGGGGTGGAAACCGCAGAAATCCACAGTTGTCTTGGGAACAAAGTCCTCCCTACGTACAAGCCCCTCAGATGGCAGTGGATGAAGCTATGAGCCTGGATTCAGGGCCTTGAGGGTTCAGACCTGTTCCCGTCGGAGCTCATGGGAAGATTTCTCCCGGTGTCCCGGACTTTGAATACAATAGCCTGAAGAACTGCTGTACTGGGTTAAACTACAGACAACCTCTCTAGCTGGAGCTGGTGTAATGGGGTGGCTGCTGAGGGGAAGAATGGAGAACAAGGTATGGATAAAATGATCCTTATCTTCTTGATTCCAAAAATTCAGATGTCTAGGGATTTTTGAGAAAAAATATGGGTCTGATGGCTTTTAAACTGTGGTCCAAGAGGACTGTCCTCCTTGGTTGTGTTTTGGAACATGTTTATACTTTTGGCTTCATCGTATCCTGGGTAATGGGTCTCATGGTTTAATTGTATACCACAAGAAAAGGTGCTGATTATCCCTTTTTTTCATCACTAGCTACCTGAGATTTCCTTTGGTGTCTTCTAGATTTTGTATAGTAATATCTGGAGAATAATCGTTCCTTTTTCTGCATGCTTATAGTTTTATGAATCTCCAGCATTGCCCCAGTCAGAGATTTATGTTGCCCAGCCTCCCCTGACTTGAGAGCTTTTCTGTGTACCACTGACCTATGCTGTTGCTCTGGTCCTTTCCTAGTTCTAGCATATCTTCTTGGAGGCAGTGACCACAAGCTAGTATAAATAAATGGAACACTTGAAAGGATCATGCTCCGTCCTTTATGGGCAGAGTTAATTTTTTTGGCTTTCAATCAGCCTGGATTAAACACTCTTGAAGAGTCCTGGTAGCTTCTTGAGCCAGTTGGATCGGCTGCCTGGATCTCTGGGTGGGACTGGCAGAGACAGAGTGTGCCAGGCCTCAAGCTGCCAAATGATGTGCACAAAGTCTCTGTGCTGTTACTGATGTCTCAGGCTGTCGGGAACAAATTACAAAAGCTAGAATTATCTTAATTGTCTGGATGACTGAGAAATGTGCTCCTAGCTCCTGGTGATGCTAATAATTTGGAAGGTAACTCAGTAGCATAATAAAGACCTGTTCATCCTTGATGTTAGCTTTGCTAGTTACCAGGATCATCTTAGTATGTGGGCAGTCTGAGATGCTATTCCTGGTGCAGTGTATGAGGAGCAGCAGCAGCCTTGGTTGCAGTGATGGCTGTCAAAGGGGGAGGCATAGGAGCCATCCAGCCTGGTCTGTGCAGCAGGCTATGAACCTCCGATCTTTCAATTTGAGGTGGATGTACCTCCTAGACAGGGTATGGGGTGAGATGTGACCACAAAAGTATTTGAGAAGTGGATGGCTGGTTAAGGGCATGTTCCCGTGCATTCAAAAGCCCTTAGACTAGGATGTCTGAATTATGGAGCCTTATGTGACTGGCTCTTGTGTACTTCCCCAAACACCTCAATCTTGCCACCTGCAAATAACCATAGAACATAATAATTTGCAAAGCAAAATTAAAATGAAATAAAAACCCTTGGATGCCTCGCCAGCATCACTTTAGACAGTATGCTCAGTACTTTGTTTATAAGCTTTAGATCTAGACACCTAAGGAATAAAGGGGCTAGGAGGAGGGAAATGCAGATTTCTCTCTGCTTTTCCAACATGGAACTTTTGGCACTTCTGTGCTAGAAAGCAAAGCTGAGCAGCAACAGGAGTTGGGAAAATGGATACTTTAACAGGGACAAGCTTCCTCTTGATTAGTTGTCACAAGGAGAACGAGTAAGCTTCTTTGCATGGTTATAGAGTATGGGTGGTGATGGACTAAGGCTGACTGCTATGAGCATTGTGCATGAGTCATGCTAAGAGCAAAGCCTCTATAGATTTTAATGGAGCTGATCTTTGTTTTCAATTTCTTTTATGCTCCAGTGATGGATGGATACTTGCTGGCTCCGAAGAGCTAAGGGTACCTTCTGAAATTAAATCAGATAAAAAAATTGACAAGGCAAAGGGAATTTACCTGTATTCCTGAATGCAAGGTGTTAACTGGTGATCTGGCTGGTGTATGGGGGCAGTAATGGAGGAAGGCAAGTAACCAAATTTTTTTTTTTTTTGAGGCAGAGAAAATAAGTGGTGAGTAACTGGAAGGAAAGAGGGCATGTGAGGTCTCAGTTTGAACAGTCAAAAATAGTTTGAAGTTCTTCTCTTTTCTGTCCCTTGGCCATCTGGGCTCTTGGGGAGCTGAAGAAGCACTTTCCTTCAAAGGAGAAGATGCTGGACAGGGAGGAAGGATTTGTGGGCTCTAAACTCACCATGGCAAATGTCCCTGTTTCCTTTTATGCACTATTACAGCCAGTTTTGCCCAGTGGGGCAGCAGGTTCCTTGGGATTGGAGCTTGCTTTCCATCTGGGCTTGTTTCACCTAGCAAAGGGAGTCCCAGGCCATGCTGAGCCTGTTGGAGTGTTAATTAGGGCTTATGCCTTTTTTTGTTACTTATAGTGGCTTTTGTGCATTGATTTTGGTGGGGTGGGTAGAGGCAGGTCGAGTTAAGCAGGTGGGTGTGTAATTGTGTGGCTGGCTGCTAAATTAGAAGGAGACTTTCCTGAGCAGAGGAGGACTCAGGGCTGTGCCTAGAGGAAGACTACAGATGGTCACAGCCCCTCAGAGGACCTGCAGGTGAGGACGGCCCTTCCCCGGCAGAAGTTATCCTTGAAGCATAGCTCTGGTCTGGTTGCAGCAAACTGAATGTTTCAGGTCAGATTACTTCTCAAGGGCAAATAGATAATGAGATTGACGTGCTTCTCTCTTACTTTATTAGAAGTGACTGCAAGGTATTGAATATCTGGTATGTGAACTGAAAAATGATGGTACCACACAACAAGAAGCCAGAAAGTTGAGGCACAGACAAATACCTTTTCTCCAAAGAGAGAGGAAATAAAAGCATTTCTTCTGATTCCCATCTTGTGCTGCTTTCCATGTTTTGTGCCTGTTTATGCTTCTCCGAAGCTTTTTGTTCACAAAGAGGGGAGTGTTAGACACCGTCTGAGGGTTCTTGCATCTCTCTGCCTTGTGGGCCCTGAAGTTGGGCAGCTGTAAAGTAAAAGTGGCCATCCTAAGTGAAAGGGAGGTATGCTTTCTCATCACGGCCAGAGCTTTATGAAAGCCAAGCAGGATCATTAGTCCAGAGTCCAGACAGCATTTTTAGCTTTTTATGGCTCCCAAAGGGAGCTGGTGGCAGGGAAGTATTGTCTCTTGTGAGGGCACCAGCTGTACCATGCAAAGGCAATTGTGGAGACTGCAGGTGGGAAGAGGACTCTGGACCTTGTGATCTGCTCCTAATGTCTGATCCTGCCCTAGCAATCACGTAGTGTGGGCATCTGCTTGACTGCTTGTTTTCCTCTATAGGTGGAAAACATTGTATACCTAGCTGCTATTATAGCTGGGTATGAATACTAGGAATTCAAAACCAAAACAACAAACAAAACTGCAACTATGAAGTGCTTTGATGTTCATTTTCTTAATGCTTCCCAGTTTAAAAAACAAAAAAACCAAACTCCAAACCCAAAACACCCAAGTCCTCTGTGTGGTGTTAAGCGCTGCCTCATGATTAGATGAGGAGGAGTGTGCAGGATTTCTCAGGCTCCTGTTCCTCAAATATTGCTTCTGCTGCTGTGTCCCAGTTCCCAAGCGGCCAGCTTTTGATAGCAAAGTGCCTGCTCATCTGAGATAATAAGAACCTGGCTGTGATTGTTGAAAAGAACGAGGATTTAGAAAATCAGCCTAGTTTTTATTGTAATCTAATCCTGAGTGCCAGGAGCAGCAGCATCGCATTTGCCTGTGCATCCTTGGATTCACAACTTGCCCCAAAGGTTTTGGGTGCTCTGGGACCATTGCCTTCCTCAGGGCTTGCTGAAAACATCAGGGAAACTTAGTGGAGGTGGAAAACTGATCTTCCATTTTGTTCTTTGCTGAACTACTAACAAGGTGTGTGTGACGTTCTGGCCAGGGCAAGGCTTCAATGCTGGAACCAGGAGGATGAGCAGCTCCAGGTCTCTGTATAGGTAACCCAAACTCTAGGGTCAGCACCTGGCGTTTGGGTACCTGGAGATGCTTTTTGACACCAAGGTTAGGCTCTTTGCTTAACTTCAACTATCTTGGATCTTCTCTGTGCTGAAGGATCTGACTGAATTGGGATGGAGGGAAGGGATCCTCTGTGACTGAGTTCAGTAATACCAGTGGCTGCAGGGTGAATGGGGCAGAGTGTACGTTGCATGAACTCCTGGCTGCATGGTATGGTCACTTTTGTGCCATGGGGAAGCCTGGCAGCTTAGGCTGAGAAAGAAGTTGTGCTTGCTATGTGTGGCACATGTCAAACATGTAACGAGAGCTAGAGGATTTGGAAAGTTGCCTGATCCTCACAAAGGAGCATGACCACCTAAAAAGTGCTCTTCCAATACATATGAGAAATCTTTCCTTCCTGGCATGGTCAGCATTAGCTAAATCAATGGCTGACAATAAATACAAGGCCTTGTGTTTCCCCTCTCCTCCATTTTCCTGTGTGCTGGTGGCCAGGAAAATCACCTTTCATTGTTTTTTGATTAATAAATGAAATTAACTTATTTGCTCAGTGACCTTGGGGTGGAATATTGAGGAAACTGGTCAGGTTTTTCCAGTGGATATTCTTATTCTGTCAGTGCCAGAGAAGATGTCTTGGTTTCAAGAGCTGGCTACAGGGGTGGGTGTGTATGTGTAGGTGGTTCTCGTGATCAGCTGTAGACTTTTAAAAGCATCCCTCTGGAGCAATAAGTTCAGGTCACTCCTGAGTTAAACCCCAGATTTTAGCCAATAATGGGTTTAGCTGTTGGCTCAGTTCAAGTCAGTTCGTGTTGGGCTGTGTAAGATTTAAGCAAGGAAAAGATCAGAAGAAGAGGTTGGAGCGGTGCCGTGCTTCGCCGGGAATAGAAATTGTACTTGGGGCTCTCACAAGAGGAGAGGGCTGCTCTCAGCGTGTCACACCTATGCCATAAATCTCTTTGCAGATGCTGTGAAGGTTCCTTATGGATGTTTCTGGAGAGAGGCTAAAGTTGACTCCCTGTCTTTGCCTTATTAAACGTGTAAAAATTCCCTGTAAGGGTCTGCAAAACAGGAAGTACCCAGTGTCAGGCTCAGGGTTTAGGAGCATGTTGATGGTCCATGGGGTGATGCAGAGGTAAAGGAGAGAAGGACAGAGATTAGTTGCTTGGAGAAGACTAAGACTTTTTCAGCTACATAATGTCCCTGTGCTGAAGAGCTCTTAAACTAAACTGATAATCAGAAATACTTAGTTGGACATAGCTTGGTTCTGGTTCAAAGAGGACTTAAAAGAACTTAAATTGGATCTCCCAGCTTATTTTCCAGTTAAAAAAAAAAAAAAAAAAGAAATAAAAAGGAAGACTGGAAGATTGAACTGTTTTTTGGCTTAGTTCCTTGTCTCAAACATCTGAACCAACATCCTTGAATAAAGTTTGGGCATAGGAGTTTAGGAGGAAGGCTGTGAAGATGATTAAAGGGTTGAAGAAGTGTCCATTTAAGGAGAAATGAAAAGGCTGAGGGAGTTAAAATTAAGAGGAAATTCTCATAAGGGTGAGAGAGATAAAGAGAGGAAATCATGTTTCCCTATCTATTCTGGCAGGATTCAGAAAACATCAGTAAAGAAATTGAAGTTTTAGAACTTCTTTACTAATGGAAATTTAATTAACTCATGGAACTCATCACAAGAATTTGCTTCAGCTGAAATGGTCTGTTTTGGGTCTTGAGACCAAAGGAGCCTAGAGACCATCTATAGATTCACCAGAGAGGAAATGGATTTTTTGAAGGAGGATGATTAGGCCTTTTTCCTTGTGCTCCCTGAAATAAGTTAGGTGGAAATGTGAAAGGGCTGTTTTGTAATTGTCCTTTTTTTTAATCTTGTAATTTCTTCTGAATCATGTTGGAGACATGACTCCAGAGCAGCAATCCAGTCTGTTACAGCATGACCTGTGAAATACAGCAGTATATGTCAAGGCTAAAAGTTGTCTTTTTATCCATGAAACAATATCAATAGGAGTAGTGGTATTCCATCACTTCATGTCTGATTTAAAGATCAAACATCTTTTTGCAAGCTGTGCTACAGCTTAGGAAGAAACTTCAATACTTCAGTGCTGAGTTAAGTGTGCCCTCAAAACCTGTAAGCCTAAGCTTCAGGGAGAGATCTGGGTTTGAAAATTGTTACTCATTTAGAATGACTCCAAGGTGGTTTCTAATAACATAGATGCCACTTTGATAAAGGTGTTTTGGTTTTGTAGAGGAGTGAGGTCTGGCACCATCAGGTCAGGTGCTGAAAAATTGTTACTGCTCCCCTTCCATGGTGGAACATCGCCTTGACCTTGCTTTGGGAGGAGAGGCCTCTCCTTGGCTGCGGTCTCCAACCTTTGCAGGATTTGGAATGTGGAAGAAGATTCTGGCAGGTGAAGTTACCTTGTCAGAGGGTGGTCCTGTCCTCAGTGAGACTTCAGTCAGATCTGAAAACACATCCAGCTGCTAGAAGTTGGGCACCAAAGCTCTCACGCTGAGTAGGAGTGTTAACAAACCTCCCTCCCGATGCCAAAGACAAATCTCTGCTGCTTTTCTGGCCTTCAGTGTTGGGAGAAGGGTAGTAGCCAAAAGCTGTGTAAAGCGGCAGTAAGTTACTCCTGCACTGTGAAGAAATATGCAGTTTTGGCTGGTGCATTTGGTGGTAGATGGGTAGCACCTCTCTTAATGGTCATCAGAAGTTGGTCTGGTGAAAAGATGAGATGAAAGCCTCAAGTCTTGGCTTGATAAAGATGTGAACCACTGTATCCTGGCTGCTATGGCTACAGGACAAAGACTGAAGTCCAGCAAACTCCTTAAATGTCTTTTTAATCCCATTCTTTTCAAAAGCTCATAACCATGTGCTCCAAGTAAGTGATGCTGTATCAGTCCAAAAACATTTAGCTGATAACATCTATATCCTCATTACTGATCTATGCAGAATATTTCTACCCTGAGAAACACGTGCTGAAATGAAAAATTTTACCTTTCTTGTCTTCTGATGCCAAATCCCAGCCTTGTTTACCCACTTTCTGGGCAGAAGCGCTACAAACTCCTGAAGTTCTGTGATCAAACTTATCTCCCAGCCTGGACTGGCTGTGTGAATCCTGAGTTTGTTGCACAGTTTCAACTTCTTTTTCTTATAAGAATCAGTAAAGTATTTAAATTGGTTAGGTACAATGTTAAGAGGATTTGGAAATACTAACCTTGGCTACCAGTTGTAGAAAAGATAAGACCACTCCGTGATTCACTAAGTCTATTATTAAAGGAATACTATTTTTTTTTTCCCTCCCAGGTTACAACATTAAAGCTAATTATAACAGGTATAAAATTATGGTAACCTCTGACTTTCACAAGAGGTGAAAAGGACAAAGGAAGCTCAGCATGATCCAATTTCCTTCCTTTTAATTGGAAGGCATGAAAGAACATGAGACTATAGCAGCAGATAATGCTGTGTCTGAGATCGAGGATAAAACAATTTCAGTTCTCTTGCCTAGCAGATTGAGCAATGGAGTGGGATTTTTGGGTGTCCTGTGTTTCTTTGCTGCCCATGTCATGGGCTAATAAAGGATTTGAGGCCATTGCTTTTCTTTTTTGTGTCCACATTTCTACCTCTTTAAAAATGAAGATGATAATAATGGTACCCGAATGCATAATGTACTAGTGAAAAAGGCTGCTTGACAGTATTGTAAAGAAGCGAGTTTAAAATGTCTCAAAAGAAGTAAAAATAAGTCTTTAAAAATGTTGAAATCAAGTGAGGAGAATTTGAATCAGAAGTAAAATAGATGGTAACAGCATAATCTTCTAGAAATGCAGATGCTCACTCACAGTGAGTGGGAGAATCTTGCATGGAGCTCAGTGTTCGTGTACCATGGGGAATGTGTTAAAACGATGGCGTGCCACACAAGGGAAATTGCAAATGTGGGTGTCTGTCAGATTTTAACCTGAGGAAAGATTGGACCTTTGGGGGAGGTGACATGCTTTGAGTCAAAATGTCCAGAAGTATTGTCACTGGTTTGCTAGAGAATAAAAAAAACCAGAAGTGGCTCCACTTCTGCTGGAGCAGAAGTGACTGAATAGAGAAAGAGGAATGTCATCCATGGCAAGGTCAGTCTTCAGAATAATGTCCTGGCTTTAAGTTGTTTGAACCACGGATAGATTTTGAAAAGATATGGCTCATGGTGCGTACAGGGAAAGAATAAAAGGGACAAATTGAAAGCCCTTGCCTAGTGCCTCTTTCCACAGGAGAAGGACAGAGGCTTGTAACAGTTTACTGCAGCACAAGCCTTACCAGGAAAGCAGCACTGCTGAAGCCATAGACTATAACCGCTTGCCAGGTTCAGATGTTTGGGTTTCAAAGGCCTGATCTGAGAAATCAGCCAATGCCTGCTTGGCATGAAGGAGCCCAGAGAACAAAAGCAAGCAGGACATGTATGTTCTTTTTCTTCTTTTTGAAACCTGGAAGACCTCCAGCTCATCAAATAGTATTTCCGCTTCTGATCCCTCTAGGGCTGCCCTCTGGTCTTGCTTGTGTGGGAAGGATGAGAAAACCTTCCCTTGTAATTACAAACCCCTGATCTCTACCAGTGGTGGGATCAATGCCATGTGGGGTGGAATATGGGGAATTAGTGTCCCTTTTCCCCAGGTCACTGTAGTACCTCCTTGTCCATTAGCAGGAATGGAATAGCCTCCCTGCGTCTTTGGAAACCTTTGTTCCTAGGGAGGAAGGTTTGGGTGAGGCTTAATTTCTGTCTAATAGCCTGTTAAAATCTTCACATCATTTCTGTGAGAATGCCATTAAAAATCAATTACATTAATGGGGCTCAGTTGGAGATGTTCTGAAATATGGATAAGATCAAGAAAAGTGACTTTGCAAAAGAGGGCCCTTGGTGCTACAGATATTTGCTCTGTTTGATCTTCCCAGTCACATGTACAGACCAAACCTGATCTTTGTTTTTTTCAGCTCTGCAGAAGCTGACCTAACTGTTCAGGAGCAAGCGGTAAATGTCATGCACCATGGTGTAAACCCATTGCCGGTGGGGTTAGGAGGGAATAATTCTCTTGCCCTTTTATAGATGGTGCCCCAACAATACAGTTGGGCTGCTTGCCTGAAATTACTCCAGCATCATTGTCAGCTCTAGGAGCTCTTTCAGGCCTTGGTCATCCAACTCTGACTGCACAGCAGATCTGCTACCTTAGAGATGTCTGGTACTCCTTGCAGCTGCCATTGCAGTACATCCATGAACTTATCATGGTCCATGTTCTCCCTCTGGTCCCAAACAGAAGGACTATCCAGTGGCTGGACACCAGCCTGGGTGAATGGAGATCAGTTTTCGTGCATGATGGCCGGCACAGGCTGGGTCACTTTGCCCCACCTGGAAAATAACAGCACTGCTCAAGTATGTAAGGGTGTTCGGAGGATGAATGCGTTGGAGCATCTTTAATAATTGCATCCTCTAGTAAGGGAGGCTGTGTGGATTTCTGAAATGGCCAGGTAAGTAATGCTGTCCCCATCCTGCCTGCATTGAACAATGTCTTTACCTCTAATTCCTAGTTTGCAATTCACTATCCTCTCAAATCTCATTTTATGCACAACTGTGAGCTATTATTTTTCACGTGGAAAACATGTGAAGCATAGGTTATGTGCCTATTCCTCCTTTTAAAAAGCCTGGTTTTTTTTACTGGCCAGTGGATCTTTTTGTTTAAAACCTGAAAACAACTTCTGAGAGCTATGAGAGGCTTGCGAACAAGCTCTCAGATATCGGGAGATGGTATCTCCCCAGCCTGCTGCTCCAGAGGTATGAGAGAATTGAGAGAAACAGCCTTCTGGCTGGGTTGGTAAAATAACTGTAACGTGGTTTGTGAAAGAGGATCCTTATCCCTGGAAAGAAGACTGCGATAGAGTGAGGCTTCATGTCCTTGCAGGAGAGTTGCAGGCAGTGCATATGGTGTGGAAAGGTGAACCACATAGGAACCTTGTTGTGTGTCTGGTCAGGACCTTGTATAATGGAGGGACTGAGAGGACAACCTCCGCTGCCACTTCCATGAGGTGTGATTTAATGGGTGCCCACACTGTGCTCAGGGTTGTGCTGGAGGTGGCAGAGAGCCACTTGCCTCCCCACATAGCTCATTTCTGGCAGTGGTGGCATTGCTTTGGCCCTGCTGCTGGTGTAGGAAGCTTGACTGAAGCTGGCATTGCAGTGAATATGCTGGGGAAAGCTCTCTACCTGGAGCCTTATGGCACTAGGATGGATGGATTGAGGTGGGGCTGGGAAGGAGTCTCCAGTAGCCACAGTGACTTGGGGTGAAGAAAGCACAGGAGTGGGACAGAGCATCTTCACCAGGACAAGAGACAAGGCCTTGGTGGATGTCCCTGCTGGGCACTCTCCATCACACTTTGAGACTCCTGCATTTTTTTGCAGGAATGCTTGTAGGAAGGGAAGAGATCTGTGAAATCCAGCTGCTTTGTGCCAGCATTTCCAAACGGTGTGTGGGCAGCTCAGCTGCAGGCAAGTGGTCCGAGGGACTCAGACATGAGGCAGAGCCCTGTGGTGTTTGCAGCCAAGTGTTAGGCAGTGTATGGGTGTCTGTGTGAGGTGCAGGGAAAGCCTACAAGTCTTGAGTACTGCCTCTTGTCCGAAAGAAACTTGTGGCTGTTAGCGAGTGCTCATCTTCACCAGGAACTGTGGGTCATGCTTATGTCTGCTTTCCTCTTTAGGAATGAGGGACTTGAGCAAAACCAAAACAACTAATAAAACCTTTAAAACACTGGCAGAAATGAGGTGAGGAGCCACATGGTTGCTCTGTGTGCCTTGATTGAAGGACTTACAAGGTGCAGCTAAAAAGAGCCATCCATTGCCTTAGCTAAAGCATTGACGTAGGGCGACAGGTAGAAAACTGCTGATTTGGTACCTTCAACAGAGCTGCATCCTGTACAAGGGCTCCAGTCAGTGTGTTAACACCCTTCATATCTCAGGACTGAAATCTAAGACGGCATGTGAGCTCCTCCGGTTTCCTCCCCTCCCTTGGCACGGCTGCCTGCCACCTCGTGCAGCCTGCGGATCAGCTGGGCCTCAGCGTACATTAGATGCTGCAGACCCCGGGAAGGTGACTCAATGGAAATGACTTACCGATGTTCAGGCTTTGCTTTTGCAACTTGAGGCTGGATAACTGCAGCGTGCCTTTCATGAGACACAAATGGGTGTTGCTGAAGCTCAGGTGTTAGGTAGCTGGCTCCTGCAGTGCGTGGAGCTAAGCTGCGGTCTGTGCAGGATGCAGATCCTCTTTCTTTGTGCTTTGATTAAAGCAAATTCAGCAGTGCAAAACCCACCTCTTGCCACTTCCCACCTCATCCGGCCCCAAGTCTGGTTTGTGTGGGTGTGCAAGGAGGATTGCTAAATCCATGAGTTTAATACAAGTGTAACCTTGTAGCAGAGAGATGGAAAGGGCATTGCTTGAGACTAGCCCCAGCCAGACTAACAGTGCAGCTTTCTTGGAAACTAGCTGTATTTCAGGCAAATATCTGGGAGCTGGGGATTTTTTTAGCCTGCCTCTTGCTGTTCATTTTCTCCCTGGCACTGGGGCTGCAATTCCAAGAACCCTGGCTATCCTTGAGAGCGCCTCTTAGACATGGAAAAAAGTAATTAAACCTCTCAGCTTTCTTCTTTTTAGGCTTACTGTAGTTCTTCAAATGTAGATTTAAGATGGGGACAAAATGTACAAGCTGAGATCTGACATCCTGTTCCAGCATCGAGCAGGTGAATGAAAGGGTGAAGAGACTATTCAGAGGGCTCCAGTGCTGCTCCCAAAGCAAGGAGAGGTGGTTGGCTGCTGCCAGGTGCAGCCTTTCTTACTGTTCTCCTCTTCTCCCCCATAATTAAGCAGTTAAATTTAGCTGTCTGATAGGTATGGAAATGTATGTTGCCCAACTGCTTTGGTTGTGCAAATAACTGTTATTTGTCTTGCTTGTAGCTCTGGAAAATCAAGAAAATTGTTTCATGCCATGCACAAGCACTGAAAGAACCGAGTTTCTGATGAAAAGCAGATTAAAAAGGCAAGACAATTGGGTAAAATGAGGAGTAACGTTTTTGTCTAATCTAGATTAAGAAAGTCTTTTGAGCTGTTAATGTTCTCAATAACTTACATTTTATTGGGGAAATTAAAATGTAACATCCTTCCAAGTAGAAAAGACCAAACTCTAAAGGTTTCAATTTAACAATGTTGACATACAAAATGTTCTCCATGTTCCCTTCCTTCAAGGAAACATTTTGGCAAATTTGGCTTGAATTACTGAAGTGTTGTGGTTGACCTAAATCTAGGGGGAATGGGGTGGGGCGGGGGGGGGGGGGGAATTCAACAAAAATCATCCAGTAAATTTCTCTCATGCTGCTGTTATATTCAGTTCCTGGGCAGATGGGGGCTAGCAGATGTTGAAGCATTCTTAAATATGCAGTCTTTTGCTGAAATGTCTTCTCTGTTAATGAGTCTCCCTGATTGCTCTGTGCTTGCCGGCGTGAAGTGATGGCCCAGCCTATAGAAGCTGAACTTCAACCTGCTTAGGCTAATTTTAGGCTTGTACACCAAAGCTGTGGTCCTTGGCGTTGTTTTGATGTATTATGGGTCTCCATCTCCCGAGGAGCCTGGCTGCTCTGAGCCACCCTGCTCTGCCCATCCCTCATGGAAAGCCATCACTTGCGCTCATCAGCGGAGGGGTGTAAGACACCTGTGATGGAGTGCACCAAGCAGGTGAGCATTAGCCCAGGTGGCCAGTGATATGGGACGTGCCGTGCTGCCAGGGCACAGATGATCTCTCTCTGTTGAATATTAACTTTCATCTCTAGAGCACACCTGCCCCTGGAGCCTTTTACAACCCCTGCGTGCAGCACACACATGGTGGGTGGTGTCACAGCTCTGTTTGCTCTCAGTGCTTTGCCCCTGAGGGGTGCAGCATGGTAGGGAGGAAGGCTTCTGGTCTGCCTCATCCTGCCTGCACCTTGGTGACAAACGGGGAGGAGATGGCCTTCCTGAGAGCACAGAAATGCTCTGTGGGGATGGTTCTAGGAGCAGGGACATGCCACCAGGACCTGGTCCATCTCCAGGCTGACTTGTCCTGTTGCAAAGCAGATTCAATGCCCCCAAACCATTTTCTGCTCAGTGTCCAATCTGTTGGAAATGGGGAAATGCTGGAATTAACCCTGTCTGGCAGCGTGTCTGCACCGTGCTGGTCTTTGATCACCCCCGTGCTTCTCTGCTGGGCTCCAGCTTTGTTTGAGGCTGCAGAAGGGATCATCTGCTGTCTTTATTGTTCAGTGCACAGCCCTGGGTCTTATTTGCAGTTCACTATTCAAACCATGGGCTGAGGATGGGAATCTTCATTTTCTTCTAGGCCATTTTTAATGGACCTCATTGCTATAGCATGAGTGCTTCACACAAACATTAATTCACTTTCACAACACCCTTGTGAGATAGACTTTGATATTTCTTATTTTACAGTGGAAAGGGAGGTATAGGAATACGAAAGACAAAAGTAACCATTAATTTTCACTTAATACTTTCAAAGCATATTTTTGGGAACAGCGATAGGCTCGTTTCCCCTGTATATGGGCTCATTCCCTGTCAAGTTTTAGGGCACCAATCCAAAATGAAAGATTTCTAGGGCTTCTTATAAAGTCACTGGAGTTTTTTTACAGTCCTCCTCGATTTAGGAAGGGGC
Organism: Haliaeetus leucocephalus; assembly: GCF_000737465.1. Taxonomy (NCBI): domain Eukaryota; kingdom Metazoa; phylum Chordata; class Aves; order Accipitriformes; family Accipitridae; genus Haliaeetus; species Haliaeetus leucocephalus. Next base: position 9,616,720 of record NW_010972742.1, on the reverse strand, counting down.
TTTGCCACTTCATCAGTTGCTGAAGAATGCTCAGACACCTAGGAAACTTCACCTAAAAGTAGAAAACTATAAACAATAAAAAGGGGTGGGAGTGTTTGGCTTTGAGTCTGTTGGTAACTTCGTGTACTTCTCGTCTCATGATGCGTAGACGCATACAGGAAGAAAAAAATCATGTAGGTGATGGTGGTAAAGAACGTCTTAGTGGACGTTTTAGCTTAAAGATGACAGTTTATGCAACTTGTACTGAATGCTCATCTGAAACCTTCTACCACTCATCCCATCATTTAGCCCTGTTTGCCATCTGTTAGTGAAAAGTGATTTTTAAAGTTGTTGGTGATATAGCTGTATAGCTGCACTGTGGAGGAAAAAAACTTAGTGGTATTATTCCTTTACTTGGTATATATGTACTTTAGGAGGAAAAAGTCCAAGAATAATTGAGATGAATCAGTTTTCTATATGTGGATTTTTTGAATATTTAACATCCGAGATCTTGTGAAGCAAAAGGGGCAAGGAACAAACACTCTTTATTTTTAGGACTGGAAAGTGGATGAAGATGCTGGCCTAGATCATGTACTCCTTCCAGGAGGAGCAAGGGAGAAAACAGTCATAAGCAGAGCGTGTCTTTGTGTGATGGGGAGGAATTCTCATGTTAATTTAAGCTGACAAAAGCAGTTGGTGTTCATGTTGAATTGTTTCAGTTGTGGAGGGAAAAAGTAAGAAAGCACTCGTGGAAACTTTGAATGAAATCTCTTCCCTCTTTTTGAAACTGATTTCACTTCAGTTGTCCAAACTGAAAATTGTCTATACTAAATATACTTTAAAACAACAAAAAAAGTAAATAAAGTAAGGGAGGACATTCTCCCTCTCTCCACCTCTTCTCCCATTCAACCCTGGGTTATACCCCTGATCAGGAGCTCTGAGCTGCCTGGTCAACGAGCCTCCTGGGGTCCTATTTGGGCCAGAGCTGTTGTAGAAGGGATCGTGCCCTGGATCTCAAAGGCCACTGTGCACCTTTTAGTTTCAACAGGACAAAAATAGAAATGTTGCATGGCATAGCACAGGGAATCGGCTGGTGCCCACATGTGATAGGGGTGGGGTGGGCTGGCATTGCCGCTTCCCTGCTGATGATCCCTGCTGTCTGCAAACCTGCACCGAGAGATGCTGATCTTCCTCGGTGTTATTGCAGTGGTGCGGGGCCCACAGCCTCATTGCTGCCAGGTGCTATATGGGCCAGATGGTCCAATGTGGGTTTGAGACAACAGCTCTGCAAGGTTGGTTGTAACCCCCAGCTGGCTAAGCACATTAGTGGTTATAGTTACTGCCTTAGAAGTTTACCCTTTTGACCAGTTGGCAACAAGGAGGAGAGATTAATCTGTGAATAGAGTGGCTCTGAAAATTAACCCAGCCTGCCACCACCCTCTGCCACACATTCGTCTGGGGAAACAAGGCAAAACTGTTCAAAGATAAAATATGTGATACCTGTTTCCTTGGACAGTAGTCACTTTCTTGCTTTCCCAGCTGCCACAATGTGAAAATCTTGGGAGTTTTGTGGCACTTTCCCCTCCCCACCTCTCCCCTGTGCCATTCCTGGCACTTTGCACTGGTTGCAGTGAAAGACACGCCTTAATGTTACTGACCTGTTCACAGAAATTCAACTGTTTGTCAGACAGGTTATAAATAGTCTCCAAATTAAGCCATAGTTACAGGTCAGGAAGAAGTCTGTGTTTTGCTGCATTTCTTACTGGAAGATATTGCTGTTATTTTAAAATTAAAAATAAGAGCAAGATATACTGAAAGGATGGAAATAAGTGGGGAGAAAAATTGCCTTTCAGCTGAGACTGAGAATGGAAAATTTCTATCTGAAAGAAGAATATTTCTGGAAACGACAACTCAATGGAAACGTAGTTCTCTAATGCATTCACTGTTAAGCGAACATTATTTATATTGGAGGAAAGAAACACAATGTGGCATAAGTTATTTGGCTGCATGCTTGGAAAAAAAAAAAAAAAAGAAAATCCATGAGTAGACATTCATAGTTTGCAAGTGGGGAGACTGGGATACAGATGAGATAAAAGATGAAGACTCCAGACTATTGCTCTTGTAATTTGCATTTTGTTGGTACTTATAAAATTAAATTATGATTATATTTGTTTCAAGCAGAAGTGCTTAGCAGGCATAGGAAAAGCTGTCTGAAACATTAAGCATATATTCAAACTAGTTTTCTTGGAATGAAATCATTAGGAGTAAATAGCTACTCTTTTTCTTTTCTTGCTGAGGTGGGATCATGCTCTCTAGGTTGTTTTAACAGCAAGTCTAATGCTATTTTTGAGACCTTTTTTGGAGAGGCAACACATTCTCAGCCATGTGATCGTGCAAACTGCAGTTGTTTTATGTTAATGCTTGGATGCTTCTTGCTCCAAAGGGGAGATGCAAACCCCAGTTGACTTGGGCTGATTTGTGTGATTGACAGATGAATTCAGTTCTGGTGCAAATCTAAGCACAGGTTTTGTTCTTCCTTCCCTTTACTCAGTCCCTCTAAGGTGTTATAAAGGTTTGGGCTCTATAGTTGTGTGGTGCTGCTGTTCCCATAGCATGGGCTCTGTGCCTGTGTTGCCAGGACCTACAGCCCCAAGGATTTTGGTGTGTCGAGTTCTGCACAAAGATGAGAGTGCGATGGGAAGGTAGAGGGAACTCCCAGTGATTGTTCTCTTTCCCAGCTCAAAAATGTTCCTCTTGTGTACAAAAGAAGTTTTTCATCATGTTCAACCTTACTGCAGTCTTTTGTGATGGTACGCTAGCTGAGACACCTTCTAACATGCTGCATAGCTGCTTTTTCAGATGAGTCACATGCTTCTTTGGAAAGGGCCTTTCCTTTTGCCAGTAGGAAAGGCAGAAGTTTTGTGTTTAGGTTTTAGCAGTTGGCTGTAGGTGGTAAACCCTTAACGCTCTTGTTGCCGACTTCAGTGGGTTTCAGATCAATCCCCAAATTTTTTGACCATGTCCCAGCTTGGGACTGGCTTCGTTGGTGCAGTTGCTGGCAGAGGTCCCACTGTCTTCTCATGGGTCCACAGTCGGTTCAAGGGGGTGAAGGTAGAAGGGTGTTGCATTTGTACAGTGCAAAGAGATGGGCTCACCTGTCCCACGGCTCATGCTCACCTTGTCCTTCCCCGTTGTCACAGACTGATGCTGACAGGTCGGTGCATGGCTGTGCTATTCGTACACCCCGTGGGCAGGAGGTGGGAAGGCACAACATTGCTGGTGGGCCCTGCCGGCTGCTGCTTGCAGGGCAGCCAGCAAGGATGGTTGAGTCTGCAGGGTTCCTGTATCCTGCTGAATTATTCCCTCAGCAATAAAGAAAGTCAGATTGACAGCTAAAATATTTTTTCTCTTTGTAATGACTTTTTTCACTCAAAATTTATGGATCTCTTTATGCTCATAAAACATAGAAAGTATATTCTCTGTCCTATTCCAGCATCACTTGCGTAAATTTGAATCCATCACTTTGAAATGATATCATTGCAAATGGGGTGCAGGATGAATAATGAAATATCTTGAACCCTAGTAACTTCAAATTAATGTCCTTTACTGCAGAGTAATTACTGTCCCATAAACTAATCCTTTGTACCTTTGAATAAGGCTTTCTAGACCCTCATGCCACAAAGTCCTTCAAACTGTCCCTTTCAAGCTGGTCTGAGCCAAAAATATACATACACTCCAGGTCCTGATAATTTTTCAGCCCTTTAATCGGTTTTGTAGAACTGTTTGAGGCTGGGAATGTGGCTGGAGCACATCTCTGGATGACTTTGTCCTGGACACCAGTGTGATTTACAATAGCCCTGTTGCTTTTTAGGTCTCTGAACAGTATGCCAATTTCGCAGCTCATTCTTGACCCTTTTGGAGCAAATAACAAATTGTTGCAGTCATCTTTTGTTGCAAATATGTTCTACCCTGTTCTTATGGCTGTGAAGAGATGCTTCTAGGAACATCTCATCATAAGATTTTTGCTGATGAAAAGAGAGGAAAAACTCAAAACATAGCAGGTAGGTATAGGCTAACGTAACTCATGTTCTTCTGTGTGTCAGGTTTGCTTCTGTTTCTCAGTGCCCACGGCACAATGAAGAAGAATCTGACCCCGGTTATTTCATGTGCAACTGAGAAACAAGTGGTGTCACTGAGCATCTGGAAATTTCAATCCACTCTCTTCCAAGAAAATCTTTTCTCCTACTTCACCAGTGCTTTGTGATTGATCTTGCTGAATTCTAAAATTGCTCTCTTGGTTATAGATGAAGGACCGAGTCCAGTGTCTGAAAGGACCCGTAGCAATATGAATATATCTCCACAATTTTTGGGATGATTACTCTGTCTTACAGGCTAGCAATCAGATTTTCCCCTGTTTCTTCTTTTGTGGTTTGCACAGTTATGTTTTCAGTTTGTCAATTTTTATAGTATTATTCAATCTATTCTGTATAAATCTGAGCCCTGTGATTGGCCTTTTTGCACCTCCTTATCATTTGAAATGGAAAGATCATGAGCAGAAAGCCATGCAGACAAGTTCTCTCTATCCCACCCCAGAGCCTCTAAGGACATGAAAGGCTGGGCAAAGTATTGGAGAGACTTGAACCTGTTTGTGGGCTAATGAATCTGCTCCATAATGACCTCATTTTATAATGACTAGTTGGTGCCAGAAGCTTCAGGAAAAATCACCCCCAACCTGAATGACCATCAGTCTGTGTCATTAAACAAGGACTGACCCAATCAACCAGAGCTATTTAAAAATTTAAATACAATCTCTTGGGTGTCCGTCTCTGCGTGAATCTCTGGAGGCTGCAGATCTGCGTTGGGTCTTCTAAGACAAGTGTTCAAAAAAGATTTAACTTCTCTCTCTCAGGCTTAGGATCACAAGCGAGATGGCCCTGATGATCTAAGTAAATGAATGTGCTGCTGTTGGGCCATTTCATCTTCATAAGGGCCATTTAGCACTCTTCTATTTTTTCCGCTGGTGCAAGGGAGCTCTTCAAAGTAAGTGTCAAGGAACTTGATGCAGACAATTGATGCCATCCTCTGAGCTGTCCTTGCCAGTCGCCCAGCTTTAAATATCTCAGATGACACTGTGAAAGACTCCCCGCAGGGCTGTGAGAATCCAGAATGAATGAGTATCCTTGGATTAAATGATGATTAAGTAGCTGATGAAATGGGATGAATGAGGTGCTGCAAGGCAAGAACTCCTCCATTATAACAGCTGACCTCGGGCCAAATTTCCTCTACTTCCCTATCTTGTAAAAATGGAAGTCTATTGCATCGTGAGTTAAGGTTGAAGTTAGTGCCTTATAAACCAGCTTGCTCTGGAGGGCAGAGATCACCTTTCTGTTCATAGCATCTACCCCAATATTTCTGCACTACTAATGATATTTACTAGAAACTTTCATATAACGGACTAAGGCATGAGGCAGGTTTTTCCTTTAGACTGAAATCCTTTGAGTGAGCCATGTACCAAGTCAAAATGGCTTCACAAAGATGTCCCTTAAGCAAGTCTTCATGAAGCCTGATGGAGATGGTCATGCTTCCAGCTTCCGTGCATCTTTCATTGAGGAGCTTGCAGCAGCTGGCAAGCACACAATTATCGAATATCTCATGAAAGATGAGAGAGAAGCATAACTATTACCCATCTTCTAGGAGAGGAAATGAAAGAGTGAGGTAGTAGAATAGTAATAAAGCAACAGAGAACAAAAATGCAGTCATCTTGATGTTTGATTTAGGCAGCTGCCTGCTTTTTTAAGACCAGGAAGGGGAGCTGGTACAGAGCATGCTAAATTCCTCCTCCTCTAGAGCTCGGTGTGAAGTTCATTGCAGATCTTCCTAGTGCAGATATAAAAGTGAGGCCCCAACCCAGCAAGGTCACTGAGCCCACACGGCACTTCTAGCTGAAGTGGTTTTTTTTAGTCCTAGCATCCTGGCAATGACACATCTTAGCATCTGCCTCCGTAAGCCTTCCTTGCACCTTTAATTGCATATGGTTTCTTCTCAGCTTCCTGGCCAGATCTTCAGAGCACCATTGTACATTATGAAATAGCTCCCTGCTACCCATCCCAGCGGTTGCGTCCGTGTGCTGTGTGAAGTGATTGTTACAGCTAGTAAAGCGTCCCAGGATCATTTGCTAAGAGAGGTGCTGTACGTATTTAGGATCATGATTATTAAGTCCAGGGTGTCTTACCTGCACAGTTTGGTTTTACATAAAACCAATTACTATCTGAATGATGAGAAAAATGACCCATTGTAGGCTGAATGAAGAATCCCTGGCTCTTATAAAAGCTCAGCATTGTCACTGGGAGCTTCTTGTTATGTAAATCTAGAAGTGGAAATGTGCTTTCTGATAGAAAACTATTTTATTTCTTTACGGTCATTGTGTATTTGAACAATAGTGTTATCTTGGGGGGGGGGGCTCAAACACAGCAGAAAGCATCTCTGACATTTCCTGAATGGGCTTGCAGACCCCCTTCCAGCCTGTAAAAAGTGGGGGAGGGGAGGCAAAAAAAGCACACTTAAAATGGATAGATGACAACAGCAAATACCAATGGTGTTCTTTTGTATCAGTGTTAGAGATTTTATGTCTGCCTTCCTGGAAGTGACTGTTTCTTCCACAATCAGTTGATTCACTTATTCCTCCTGGATGATGCTATTTTCTTGAGCCTTGAATGCACTCCTACTCAGGCAGAAATATCAGATGTGATTCTGGTCTTGTTCCCTGGTGGAATTCATTGTCATCTTGTCACCCACCTGGATGAGATGAGAGTCACAGAGAGCCTTGTTTTCATGTATTCCAATTTATTTCAGTTAGTTTGGATCAAATACTTAATGATCCTTTCCTTCAAAGGAAGTCAGAGATCTCCCTGAGATTGTTCTAAATGAGCTCTACAAGCTTCTTCATTCAGATTTTAGGCTGTGAGCAGTTTTCCTTGCAGCCTAAGTGGTACTTTCCATCTCTTTGCACAGACAAGATGTCTGACAAACCCTCAGAAAAATCTTTGTGAGTTGGAGGGGAAAATGCTGATCTGAAGCAACAAAAGGGCATGGCAACTTGGTGTGTGGGACAGGGAAAGGCATGCAGAGATGCTCAGGGCTTGCTCCAAAAGGCTCAAGATGGTTGGGACCAACACATTTTCCTCAATGCCATGGAGCCTGGTGGAGAGCTCTGCAGTCTGGTTCATCCAGACAGGCTGGAAGGGAAGGGATGGAAACTGGATATCAGAATTGCTTTTGATGTCAGATAGATTATTCAGATGGTCCTGGTGGCTGGAGATGGTACAACTGAAAAATAACAAGACCTCTTCTTATGGGCAGTGTTACCATCCTTTCATGTGTTCATAGTGCTGGATAAAAGTGGGTGGGCAAGGCTCTCTGCTGAGCTTTCTCAGCTAAAGTATCTTGTAAAAACAGGGGCTGCATGGAGAAAGAAGATATTGTCTTTGCCAGCTTCAGCAAAATTTGGTATGAAAAGAGCTATTTTTGCAAGTGATGCTAGTTTATAGGCTTGGGTGCTTGCTGAGTTTGACAAGAGGTTGTTATAAGGCTGTTTGCCACCTGGACTATTACATAGGGAAGGCAGCATAAAGCCTCTTAGCTGTGGTTTAACCATGCTTCGGGGGCTGGGGCACAGAAGGTCTCCTTCATCCTTATTTTCTGAACTCTGGTTCAGACATGTTTTTAAGAGCTTTTTCAAATTTGTTCCAGTGCAAGCAACGTTCACCTGTTGTGCTGAACAAAGGACTCTCCGGAAGGCCAAAGAGACAGTTAAGAGCTTACACAGGAGAAGAAGCAATACCATAAGGGGGTGTCCTGGTTTCAGCTGGGATAGAGTTAATTGTCTTCCTAGTAGCTGGTGCAGTGCTATGTTTTGAGTTAGATATGAGAAGAATGTTGATAACACACTGATATTTTCAGTTGTTGCTAAGTAATGTTTAGTCTGAAGTCAAGGATTTTTCAGCTCCTCATGCCCAGCCAGCGAGAAGGCTGGAGGGGCACAAGAAGTTGGGATGGGACACAACCAGGGCAGCTGACCCAAACTGGCCAACGGGGTATTCCATACCATGTCATGTCATGTCTAGTATATAAACTGGGGGGAGTGGGGCTGGGGGGGTCGCTAGGGGGCTAACTGGGCGTTGATCAGTGGGTGGTGAGCAATTGCATTGTGCATTACTAGTATATTCCAATCCTTTTATTATTACTGTTGTCATTTTATTAGTGTTGTCATTATCATTATTAGTTTCTTCTTTTCTGTTCTATTAAACCATTCTTATCTCAACCCACAAGTTTTATTTCTTTTTCCAATTCTCTCCTCCATCCTACTGGGTGGGGGGGGAAGTGAGTGAGCGGCTGCGTGGTGCTTAGTTGCTGCCTGGGGTTAAACCACAACAGGGAGGAAGACACGAGATTTCCTTTTTTAATCTGTTAATACATTTTTTGAAAGTGGAAGTTTCAACCCAAAAATGGGGATGGAAGAAAATTTAAAGTGTTTCATTTTGGATGCCCCTAAATATATTGCTTTTATGTATTTGAAACTCTTTGAATTTATGCTTTCAAATAACACTGATCTAAACTGTAAATAAAAATTAATTAAATGACTGGGACATCATAAATCTGTTGCCTTCTGGTCAAACTAAATATTTTGTTGACCTAACATAGCTTCTCTTAGATGCTTTTTCCCTAAACTTTTTTCTCAAGTTCTTCATTTGGATCATCAAACTGAAAAGTTCCCTTGTCCAACTCCAGGTGGCAATAATTATTTTTTTCTGTTGTTTCTACAGTCAGAAATATGATTTCCCCCCAGGGAAGTGTCTGCAATCAGGATTTTGCATTGCTCATCTCCTGTGAAATGCACTCCTCTTGAATTAGAAGGGACCTGCCTGCTGGCATGGGAAGTACTTAAATCTGACGGGGAAACAGAACAAAGGAAATACAGGAGAATAAGGAAACTAAGATAATGTTTACCTGAATACCCTGAAAAGGTATTCTGTAGAAAGAAAGGGGTCTAGCATGATGTGAAAAAGAAGATGCTTTTATTCTGTTTCTCTGGACTGTTTTGAAACCTCTGTGAGGAAGCATGTTGATAGGAAGAATATCCTGTTACACAAAGCAGCAGCATGTCTCATCTTCTGTAGTCTGTAATGCCGGAAGAAATACATGGAAGAAAAGTGATTCCTCAGTGTAGCATTTGGGCATTGCTGGTGGCAGGTCTTGGCTGTTAAATTCAGTTTAAAACATCTGAAGAGTCTACTGAAACAGTTCAGACCTTAGAAGGAAACAAAAAAGAAATGCTGAAAGGTTAAGAATCTCCTACCAGCATTTTCCTGGAAAACATGGAATGTTACAGGTGCTTTTGTATAACAAAGAGAAGGTTGAACAGTCCTCAAACAGTGGCAGTCAGAAAGGGCTGCAGTCAAGCAGAAGGTGTACTAAATCCAGGCAAGAGTCAGAAAGATGCATCTCTAAGCAAAGTTCCTTGATGAAAGCATAGGTGGCTCTTGTCCCGTAGGGAGAAAAGCCTTTTATTTTCTCTGTTTTTACTGGGAAAATGTTTTAAAAAACCAAAACCCTGCACTGATTATTTCAAGTCTAAGAGATTTAGAAGGCAGCCACTTTATATCATCAGACTTCCCTATTCCTCCCAGGATAGATGAATTGCTGAAGACCTACCTGAAGATTTCATTCCATTTTGTTTTTCCTTCATTGTCTTCAGCTTCTGCATTGGGGGGAGGGCGGGGAGGCATGGAAGGGTCCCCAGTTTTCTCTGGATTTCAACGAAGTCATAAGAAAGCAGCCTTCTCTTCATTTTATTTTTCATAAAATGCTTTGAAAGTTTAATGTTCTTTGTGACAAGCTGCGTGCTCATAAAATGAGGCTCTGGTGAGGAAGGGAAGGAACAATCTTTGAGGCAACAAAACACTCAATAACCACCCCCTCTCTCAAACGAAGGATTCACGTGTCCCCTCTGCCTCTCCCCGAGAGGGAAAAGGAGCTGAAGCTGAGTGAAAAATGATCACACAGTTTTCAAAACAAATTCCTGGATTGAGTGTGTCATCTGCCAATCACCGCCCCAAACGCGCCGTATGCTTGTCTCCTTTTGTCTGGTCTTTTTTAGGATCTGAGCTGTGCAGCGACAGGATTGTCTTACAGCCTGTTTGTACACTCGTCTATAAAACAATTTGCTCGAGATGGCCCTGGTCCAGTTGTAGGCCAGTCCTGGAGCCACTCAGGCAGGAGAGGAGCAGCTGGGTTGTCCATCCTTTTCAAAACACTTCTCTACCTGGGATTTCTTCTGCCCTCAAGTGTGTGCTCATATACACGTTTACATAACTTTTGTTTTGAGCTGGGAGGTTTGATACATTCATACCCTATTTCTCAGGGTCTCCTATCTCCTGAAGCTTGTCCCACCAGTGTCACTCCTCAGCTTGGCAAACACCAGGGCAGGTTGCATCTAATTTAGGAGGAGGAACCTAAAATCTCGTTGAGAATTTTTTTCAGTGGTTCTTTTTTCAGGGATTAGTCAGTTGTATACCCCATTCTTTCATTTCACATTGGATCTTCCAAAGAGGAGCCATTTCTAGAGCTGTTAAGGTGGAAAAGTATGGTTTTATATATGTTTTTATGTATATGTATCTATATCTATACATGCAATGCCCTCCCTGCCCCCGCACATACCGATATCTTTGAACTGAAGTGCTTTCTTCCAGCGTTCCTAAATTCAAAGTATCTGAAAAGAAGTGCTTTTAATTTAAGTGAATTTCTTGTTACAGTTTTTCAACAGAAGCGGAGCTCAGTCATGGATAATCTTAGCTTCCAATCACCATGTCAAAAATATTTTAATTTAAGAAATTATTACATACCATTTAATTTTATTAACCTATTTATCCACATTTGCAAAGAGCCCATAGATGATCCAGGACTGCATTATACTAGGTCCTATACAAATATGAATTGAATCTGAAACCAATTAGAGGCTCAATTTCAACATGTAGGTCAGTCATTAATCTCTGGTTTGCCAGACAATATAGCTACTTTCTCCAGTACAATAGCTACACATCTATATTTTGGGAATGGGATTCAGAAGAAGTTAAGCTTGCATGTAAGGCCATAATTGTTGCATCTCCACTAGCAGGAAACACCAGCAGCATCTGTTTTAGCACTGATGTATAATATATTTGTTAATGGTCCAGAAAAGTGGGTTGTGAAGATGCAAGGGTCAAAGTCTCATGTAATTAGTGAGATTAGCCAAGACTGAAGGATTTCAGGAGGCGGGGACCAAGCTGGCAGGATGGACAGGATGATAGCTGGTGGAAGTCAGTACTGACAGCCACAGAAAGACAGCCTTACGCCATGGAAGGGATAATCTGAGCTTCTGGCATGATAACTGCACCCTAAGTGAGTGGTAGCTGTGGGGAAGAGAGGGTGAGGTAGAGCTGGGTGATGCTGTGGAGAGCGAGTGGAAAATCTACTTAATGCATGGCAGTAGTGAAAATAGCAATAAATGCGTTAGGATTACAGTGGGACAAAAAAAAAAAAAGTGTGTCATAATATCAGTGAAAGACCCTTTCCTGAGCTGCTACTCTGATCCTTGCATTTAATGGAGTATACGGAGTAGAAATAGAAGTTGTCAAGATGAAAAACAATAGAAGTAAAGCAATATTAATGAAAAGTCTAGGGTCATTTAATGTAAAGAGATGACTAAACAGGGACATGAGAGATGTAAAAGATAAGAAATGATAGGCCAGTGAATCAGCAGCTCCTTTTCTTACTTAGGAAGCACAAGTAGAAATTGCATGTAACTATTGAAAATAGTAACAATAAAAAAAGACATGTAAGCAAGCATGTTGTTTGTACTTTTTGCAGAGGACACAAGCTGGGGAGCTTAGTCTCTAGATATTATTAAGGCTGAGGACCTGCGTACGTGACATCTCAAGACAGTTCAGTGTTGCTGGTGCTACATTAAAGACATGGTGTTATGGTTGTGTTTCATGGCACCTGCAAGGCTGGAAGCGGGGGAAGGAGGTGAGTGGGAAACACTCTGGGCTTCCCTGCCTTTTCTCCAAAGCATTTGGTCCAGGCTGCAGCCAAAGATGGATTCTCTGAGACACGTGTCTCTCCAGAAAAAGCCTTGTTGTGTACAAGATTGCCTCCAGGCTGGGGATGGATTTAAATTTGTGCTGTAGGTAGAAGGTTCAGGGGCTCTGTGATCTGCTCCAAGATCATTCCGTTCCTCCACTATTGAAATGTGCAGATGAAAAGGAAAAACGTGCTTCGGCCCTGCCGCATGCTCCGCAACCGCGGTGGGGGTGCGCGTGCACGGCGGAGGTGTGCAGGACCAGGCAGCGCGCAATGGCAGCATCGCGGGGGATGCTGCGTCGCAGAGGGGTGGTGGGCGGCTGGGGAGGAAGCCTGCCTGTGGCTAAAAATAAAGCCCAGGGGGCGGGTGGGGGATCTCCCCACTGGCACACATCTGCTCTCGGGCTGGAGTTGCTCCAAGCATCCTTCTCACCTACCCCACCTCGGTCCAAAGTGGTTGGTCTCTCTGGTTGCTGTCACGTTGAAATTAGCTGGGGAGAGACACTTCACCCATTTCCTCGCCTAGTTTCTATGGTGATATTCTACTCAACTGTTTTCAGCAGGTCTGAGTTTATTTCCCTGCAGATAAGGCAGCCTATGCTAATATACTGCAGCCTGGGCTCTATATCTTGGCAACAAGCCCAGGGTTCGTACCACTGAAATTAAATGGCTCTAGGTAGAACGTATTTCACGCTGGCTTTGGCAATAGCTGGCATTATCTCGTAAAATAATATTTTGATTGTTTATTGCTGCTGTTTGACACCCTAAGCTGGAAGGCCGGGAAGCACAGGGAAATGTGCATTCTCATGTTCTTCCTCTGTGCTCCCTGGTGCAGAAAGCTCAGGGACCGCCAGCTCTGGCTTGGTGAAGGCTGAAATACAGTGCATGATGTGGGAGGAAAAATGTGTGAGAGAAGGGTGTTGGAAGCAGTGGGAAAGGGGCTGTGCTAGGGATGTTCAGGCTGGTTAGATCTGTGTTGACTCCAGGTGAGTAATTCACACGCTTTCCCTCCATGAAGGAGTTGCTGCAGTTCCCATCCCCGCTCCACCTAGAAGGTCTTGGGGGTAGGCCCACCTGCGTTTTTCTCCAATGTGGCCTGAAGGCTTTGGGTGCTGGCAAGGGAAGGTGATGAATGTCTCCCCATGTGCAAGGGGGATGATGGGGATTACTTTCTTGCTGCTCTTGGGGCTGGTGCAGTCCCAGTCCAGGCTGCTCGCTGGGCACCTTCCCTTATGTTGACTCACAGGGCTACAGCTCATCCAGCCCCATAGAAACTGTCAGTCACGGAGATCCCCAAGGACCCTGTCCTTCACTCGTACCCCAGAGAAGAAGGGTCACCCACTGCTTGGTGCACCAAGTGCTGCAGAGGCTTGTGCAGCAGCTTAGCCTTGACTGTGGTGCTATTTGGGAATCGGGATGTTCACTTTAGCCTTCTCCAAAGAAAATATGGTTCCAAATTTGTCTTTGCCCCAGCACTGTTGCCGTGACAGGAGTAGTCCCTCCCTTTTGCTGTGTGTAGTGGTCTGTTCCTGCCAGACAACTTGACATGTTTACCGAGGCTCACCTACCCGCATCATGCTGGCATGTTTGCTGCAGAAGGAAGGCAAATAGACTTGGGGAGAAAATGGAAACCCCCAACCCAGCAAGCCAGACTGTGATCTTTGAAAGGACCTGAAAAGTACAGACAATTATTTTAATGATTTAATATGATTTCCTGCAGGTAGGTAACCTGGGGGGAAGAGGAAGACTAGGAATATTGCAGCAGAGATCATGGCAAAGAGTGATGATGATGATGATCATGGTTTTGATTTGAGCAGGAATACTCCTGTCCAGCAGGAAAAAGAGGACAGGCAGTCCCAAATGCTGGGGCTGCACCTTGGGGACCAGGGACCCTGCAGTACATCATGGAGCTGGCAATGCAGCTGAGATCTTGTAAAGTGATAATATCTTGAAAACAACCTCACTTTGTCCTGGTGATCGTTGGACTCTCAGCTCATGTCTTTCTCATTCTCAGTTCTTCACCTCTGTGTCCCCAGGCTAAAGCCTGCTTTGAGGGCTGCCATCTTGAGAAGTGTCTTGGAGTCTCAGTAATGCTGACTCTTCCCACAGTTGCTGTGCAAGCAGGCAAGAAAGCAGGTCTGTTGTGGGCTCAGACAGCATCTGTGCCTTCACAGGAAATGTGGTGGCACCATCAAGTCTCCTGCAATGTGACGCAGGTAGTTGGCTGCTTCTCTGATACACTTCACACCTCTCAGAAGTATGACTGATCTCACCAGTGGCATTTTAACATACCCACCACCAAAGCTCTGGGCTGACGTTTCCAGCAAATTCTGTTCCTTTTCAAAGGGCCGCAGTTTAGAGAAGACCTGTGAAAACAAATTAAGATTTCACTTAGTAAGTTGCAAATCTAAGCTCATCCCAGGCTCCCCCCTGAAGACACTGCCCACCTCCTGCAGTTGAGGTGACTGAGGGTGGAGCATCGTCAAAGCATGGGCTCAGGTCCCACCACCCGTGATCAACCCTCAGCTTCTTGGCCAACTTTGGGAGCCAGGGACCCTGTCTGTGAAAGGGAGGAGGTAATCCTGCCCCAGGCTGGAGAAGGGATTTGGGGAAAATCACTACTGTTTCTGAAGGGCCCAGGGCCCACTTGCAATGAACGTTATGGAAAAACCACAGCACACCTCTAAGAAGCACACGGACCTGGGGCAGCTCCCTGAATGTCCTGACTCCATAGGGAGTACAGGCATGATCTTGTTTCTCTAAGTTTTTAAGAACAAAATGTTTTCTTGGACCCAAATAGAGGATATCGATGTAGTGGGTGGGGTTGGACAGTTCAGGAAACCTTCTAAATTTACTCCAAGTCTCCAGGACACTTATGGATCCAGCACACTGTCCAACTCCATGTTTTATAAGGAAAGTTTAGTAAGGTTATAGTTATAGCCATTCAGCAGCTGCAGACAACTGACCTGTGTTGCAGCTAATTGTGCTGCTTTGGTTTATTTTTGTCCATCTCAGACTAACAGCTTGTATGTCTGACAGAAGCTTGCTTTTTCTTTTCCCCTTCCAGTGTAGGATTATTAATAGATGAGGCATCAACAAAGAAAAGACCATTTGAGAAATAAGATGGGACACTTGCTCTACAGTGGAAAAAAACAACAGCACACATCCACATGAAACATTCTTTTCTTTTTAAAGAACATTGACAAGAAAGCCCTCTTTCCTTTGGGAGGCATTCATATTCCCCAGAGTTCATGATTTAGCCAGCATTTCTACCCTCTTCAAATAGATTAAAATCTGAAGGACTTTTTTTCCCCTATTGCGCTTGAATGATTTTAACTTAGGTCAGATGCTCACTTGCAAAAGGCTGGGCTTGAGCATCATCTCCTTTTATCACTCCTATCTAAGACTTCATGGTCTCTCTTCAGGCTCTAAATAAAATGGGACTAAACATAATAAAATCTCATGCTTCAGGGCAAAATATAATTACCTGAAGGGATCAGGACGAAATTGTTTTTCTTTTGTGAATAGCACTGATTAATGCAATGTGGGTTGATGGTGTTTTTTTCCAACAAGCAGTTATGGGTTACCGCTGGAAATGGACTCCATGGGCCAAAGGTCTTTGCTTGTGATACGTTGATGGCTCGCTTCATGGGGCTTGGAAGATGGATTCTGAGAAGCAAAGGAACTTTATCTTCAGGCTCTGGGAGACTTTTGGATTCAGAGCTGAAGTAGGACTTCACAGCAGAGTAGTACAGAGGAGCTAAAAGTGTTTGTGGAGAAGGAATATGCTGCCTCCGTTAAGGCACTGAGCCGTTCCCAGGGTGCCACCACCCATGGGATGCTACTGCCCTGGCCACACTTTCCGTATGGCATCCTGTGAAACCCAAGTGATAGATTTGTCCTGAAAACTTGGCCCCTGTGGTGCTGTAACACACTTTCTCTCAGCTCAACAAGCAGACTCCAAATGCAGAAATGGTTTCAGAGAAGAATTTATTTTGTCAATGCAGCACTTGCCCCATTTCCCCAGGGATTCTGGTGAAAGATCCCCTTCATTAGGTAAATACTTGAGAGTATTGGGAGCAGTGATGGGAAAAATGAAACATCACTGAGTTTAGCAGGAGAAGTTTTGTTTGAAGGCCTTGAGCCAGCTTCAGCCCAGCTATCAGGTGGGTAATAGACTGGAGCTGATCTTTGCCAGGTGGCTCAAACCCTAATTGTAGTCCTGGGACCAGGTGGGTGAGGGGAAGGTTTAAAAAGGCAGAGGATGACCACCTTCTCCCCTGGTGCCAAAGCGAGAGGTTGATGCTGGCTGAGGCTTGGGCGCAGAAGGCAGATGAGGTGAGATCTGGGCTCTGGCATCACCTTTGGGGCTGAAGATGTACTTGCTCTTGAATTCCTCCTCTCTGTGAAAAGAGGGTAACAGCACATGTCTGGTCTAGGTCTGACTGTTGCGTCTCTTGAGAATGCAGGTTTCTTGGGGCTAGGTACGTGTCTTTTGTACTTAAAACTCAGTGTTTGTATGAGGTGTGGTGGGTGTTGGCCAAGCTGAGTTTGCTAGGGCTGTTGTGGTGTTGCACGATACCCTATTGGAAGGTGGCTGGTTTCTGAACCTCAGGCTGCTTTTCCTGTGCTGTAGTATCACTTTGATTGAAACTGCCTTTTATTTTCCTGTAGCGACACAGATATGACTATTCATTTGATAGATAAAGCTTATGAAGCCCCTTTGGAAAGAGAACAAAGGCTCTGCTGTTATCCTTAATGGTGGGCCATGAAAGCTGCATGCTCTGTGATACAGGGAAGACAGCAGAAGTGCCAAGCCTGCCTGCTTAAGAAGGTGGCTGAGTTTGAGACTTTGCTGTTAAAGACCTTGTCTCCTTGGTAAAACCAAACAAGAGCTGTATTTCCTTATAGAACCGGAGTTTCACTTGAGCCAGGCCTCAAGTCCCCCATAATTTGAGAGTGCATGTTGGAGAAGGGAAAGCAGGCTCAGATCTGTGTCTGGTACTTCTTGATTTTCATTATAGCTGCGTGTGTAATGATAACTTAGTGATCTAGGGTCATCCAGCCATAGTTTTCCCAATTTTCTTGTTTGTCTGCTGCACATGAAAATGAAGTAGCCACAGGAGCAGCACATTTGTATATCCCAGGACCTTCTGGCATTATGGGTTATATTTCTTTGTCCTGTTGGCTGCAGATAATTGGTGGCTCAGGTACCATTAAAATTTTAAAAAGCCTCTAAGAAACTGATATAAAAAGAAAAAAAAAAAAAGCCTGTTATAGTTCTGGAACTGATATCTGAATTACAGAGGAAACACGAAATATAATATCTCCAAAAGCCCTGTTAGTTATATATCTGAAATGCAGAGATCTGCTGAGACTCCAACTGCTTTGCCAGAAGTATAGGCACCAAAACTAATAATCTGCTGGCTATACGAGGACCTGCACAAACAAGAAGGGCAGGTAACAGTGACCATGGGATTCATAACTTTGCAAACTGTGTTTTTTCTTGAAGTTAAGTCCTTAATCTTATTAACAATTTTATTTATAAAGCGCCTTCTTGGAGGTGCTTAAGGTGTTGCGCAAGCTATAAAAATGCACTAATAAAGAAAATAGACTCATAAAAAAGTATAGAAATGAAGTACTAAAAAGGCACTATCATGAAGATAGCAGCTGTTACAAGTCATATATTGATGTCAAAATTGTCCCTTCTTATGCTGTAAAGATTAATATTTTGCCACTGGAGAGCTCAGGTACCATGGTGACAGGACCAGGGTAAGGCTTTGAGTAGAACAGGACAGATGGAAAGAGCAAAGTCAAAGCAAAGGATGCCTTGTCAACCTTGTAAAGTGAGGAATGTCACCTGCTGTATCAGCCTGGACCAGAGCAGTGCCCTGGGCTCCTGGAGTGAATTGGTTCCCACTGGGCCTCCGCACAGCTCTTCATTACATTACCTGCCATCCACCCCGTGCCATCTGGGGCCAAAGTGAGCACAATTACTGGTCTTTAGCCTGAAGCATTAATGAACAGAGCACATGTAGTGCTGTAACCCCCGTGCTTATGTGTGCACACAAAAGCTCTGTCCAGTGAAGGCAAAGGTGTCCTCTTGGTATTTGTGTTGAACTGGGCATCTTGTGGCTTTGCACTTATTTCAAGGTAGAAAATCTGTGTCATCCACTCATCTGTCCCTGTTCCTAACCGTTCGCATCCTGCAAAGTTTCTGGTCCAAGGATTTCCAGAGCTATGGCTCCTGAGCACCGGTGGTGTCCTAGGTTGTGATAAAGTCTGTGTTGTCCACTCTGTGCGTTCAGTTATGTGTGATAGCAGGGATGTACAGGGTCTGCAAGCTGTGCTAGGGGTGTAAAAGGTTAAGGACTGGGGAGGTGCACAAAAATGGCTTATCCAGTTCCCTCTGCTGAGCCCAGAGGCAGCCTTGACTATTGCACAACACTGGTGGCACAGCAAATTGTGTCTTTTGTAAAAAAAAGTGGGTTTTTTAATCAATGGCAATTGCTATGTGATTCCTCAGAAAAAGGAGCAAAACATACCCCCACTTCCATCCCCACCTCCGTTTTCAGCCCCCAGTTTATTCTGCCTAGTCTATTTTTGACTTCCCAGAGTTACTGGGAGAACAAGATTAGCAACTGATCATTTATGCTGATTTTCTAAGCACTGAAATGTCTTTCATTAAAACTGTCATTCAAGAAAAAAATGTTAAATTGTGTGTTCAGTTTCACCACGTGCTGCAACTACGGATGCAGCTCATGTCCATGTCTCCGGGATGGAGAAATTGGGATGTTGCTGGTTGTGAATTCGCCCCGTCTTGAAAGGAAGACAGGGGCCAACAGAAGCAGCTGGAGGAGGCAGTTGGTCCAAGCTGTGCCAGATTACGTCCCTCAGTGCTCCCCCAAAAGCTGTCGTGTGGTAGAGTTAGCTGCACAGAACAGGACGTGGTGTGCTAGAGCAGTGTTGTGCTGATACCTGCTTTTATGCAGCCACAGGTGAAGGTGCTCTCGTGGCCTGAAGAAAGCAAGGGCTTGTTTATCAGCAGTTTTGACAAGAGTAGTCTACTTTTGCCTCACAAGGCTGTGGAGAATGCTTCCCAGTGTCTGATTTGGAGGCATTTATGGTCTGAAGATGGGGGTGTGCCTCTCTCCAGGATGGAGGTGGTGTGGAAACAAATCAGCCCAGAAAAAGCTTTCAGCGGGGCTCCCTGGAGGCAGTGCAGCAACCTGCTCCCCGGTGCTGGGGATGGGAGGCTGAGAAGGGATGTGGCCTCCAGCTCATTCCACTGTTAACCCCTCCATGCCAGGTCAGGCATCCTGCACCTTCTCCCTGGCACTTTGGTGTCTTCTGAAGGTGTTTCCCTCTGCTTAGCTCTGGAGCCATGCACAGCTTTGCTGACACCCCACCAGGCGCTCAGCCAGCTTGCCCTCCCTTCCAGGCTTCAACAAGGGTGCTGGTGTTGTACATGGCAAATAATTGGGCCCAGCCTGTGATCACCTACTTTATTGCCTTTGTAACCACAGGCAGCATCTGCAGCATTGAAAGGCTGCTGCAGTTACCCACCTTGCCACCTATTGCTTCTCTCCGCAAGCTCCATTTTGATCCACGCTACTCCTGGCAACTTGTAGCATTACCTACCAGTGCTTTGATGTTCAGAGACTGAAGTATGTCAGAGGCAGCATAAAAATTGCATGTAATTATCCTTGGTCTGGGTCTGTGGGAGCAAGGAAACATCAATATTGATGTGTGACAGCATTTATGTTTTATGTGCGAGCATATATCTCCTCTCCTCCTTATTCAGCAGGAGTTTTTGATCACTGCCTGTGTGTTGCACCATTAGAGAGCTGCTCTCGTGCTGTTTCCTTTCCTCCTGGGGCTGGTGCCTGGGGCTGGGGGCTGAATGCTGCAGTGGCCTCCAGAGCTCATTACAGCGGATGGAGCCCAGCCCTGGGGGACCGGCAGTGGCTGCGCAGCCGGGAGCGGGGCGACAGCTTCCCAAAGTGTATCTGCGCCAGGTTTCTTCTCTGTCTGTACTTCTGCACCACTGCTGACATTGATGAATAATTCAGGCCGAAAGATGGAAGAGGGAGGACGAGTGCTCTCATGGCTGGGAGAAGGGAGGTGGTGGGAAGAGGGGAGCGGTAACAATCCTGCAACAGCCATGGACCAGGGAAGGGAAGGGGTTGGGCAGCAGTGTGTGTGTTGGTGGGGGCATATCCACTGGTGCAGACTCAAAAGAGAGGGCAGTGATGTCCCTGGAGGGAACTGGGTCACCTCTCCTCAGCCAGAGGATGCAGGGGACGTGCTATAGAGAAAGGGGTGGGTGGTGCAGAGAGAGGGGCTGGTTGTGCTCAGCAGTGTTTGGGCACACAACACCCCACATGGGAGAAAATTCTCATCGACTCTGGTTCTCCCTGACTTGGCCTTAAATTGCAGCCAGGACCAGGCATTTCCCACCTCATTTTCCCTTCTGCACCCAACCTGCGGCTCCTGCTCTGTCTTTTCTTTTCAGCGTTGGTTGTGTTTGGACTGTGTTGCTTAATAGGCAGCTGGACTTCAGGAATTTGTGCCCTGAATGTCTTTAAAGGTCTGTCCCCTAAGAGGAGTGTGCTGGGTAAACCCTCCCAGGGCAGGATGGGATGAGGGAACACCAGGTAGTGTTTGTGCAGAAGAGGCAGCAGTGGGGCTAGCGGGTGAAATGCCGCAGCCCTGATGGACCACGTGTGCTGGGACGGGCCAGTGGAAGAAACCCTGGTGTGCAGGGTGGGTTTCCATTGGGACCTTGCCATGTCCAGGTGGGGTTTGCTCTGAACCAGAGCAAACAGATGAGGGTGAGCTTAGGAATTAGTCTGGACAAGCCTTTTGAGAGGGTTAAATAATGAAAAGCCACACAACAGAGGGAATCTGTGGGACAATGACATCATCCCCTTTGGGACAGAGTATACGTGTGCCAGGTAGAAAGCATTGGGGACAGTGGGATCTGTCTGCTCACAACAGCATTGGATGCTTGTAGCACTGCAGTCTTAGTACCATACCCAACCCTGCCCCAAAGTAGTGCACCTTCAGGCTTCCAAACTCCTGACCTTTTGCAGCTTTAACAAACCTGGATCTTGAATCTTGTGCACCAGGGTCTTGCTGACATCCCTCCAGCACATGGAAAATGATCTGGTGTTTCTGAATGGGGCAAGGCTGGTAGAAGAGAGACCCAAACTGACGTTGCTGCAGGACCTGAGTCATGGGTATATGGAGGCTCTGATGGTTGTGGAGTGGTCCTCTGGGGCTTGAGGCTATGGACTGGGTTTCTGCTGGTATTTCATGATGCCTTGGGACAATGAAAACATTTAAGCCATGTTGTGCATGGATATATACCCATGCAGAAGTCACGCTTACACAATGCTTCTTATCGTTGAATATCTATACTGGTGATTAAGGATTTGCCCTAGTGGTCAGGGAGCTGTGCCCGTTCTGCACAGGTGTACCTGAGAACAGCGTCTGGCCCGCTGAGCACACTCAAGATTTCACTGGCTTCTTCCTATTGCAACTCATTATTCCTATTCTCAACTCTCAGAGGAATGATTTGATGAGAAATGCCACTGCTCTGGTATTTGTAACAGTGAATGGTTTCTCCCAGGGGAAGCTGCCATTTTGCTAATACCGCATCAAAATGGATTTCTTTCCCAGATACACAGTAAACCACAGAAATAGCAAAAAAAAAAAAAAAAGAGAAAGACTCCCTCCTAGTCACTATGAGATTTATACCTCTCCATACATTCAGGAGGGGAATGAGATTTCCTGCGCTTTTTTTTTTTTCCTGTGGTCACTTATTTTAAAGTGTCCTTTGCTTGAGCTGGTTATATGACTTTGGCCCTTTTAGTAAATACAGTGTGGCATCTATTTAACTAAAGCAGATGTGGCCATGGTACATCATCAGGTTGTTGGTGTCAGCTCCACTTTACTTTTAAGATTTTCCTAATTACAATCGAGACACCCAGAAACACTTTTTTAGCAGCTTCTCCTCTTTGTTGAAATTAATTGCTTTGATGAGGATAACCTATTATGCTTCAAAGTGAGGTTGGATTCTTGTAAGTAATGCTGTAAATTGAGTACCACAGGGGCTGCTTGGATCAAATGAGAGCTGTGGATAGAATTTTACTTTTAAGTTAAACACTAGTGCAGCTTCACTGGACAATGCCGACAGATTTCCTGGCATACATTGGTTCACTGTGACACTTCCAAGAAAAATCAGCTAATTCACAATTGTTTTGAAAATGCAAAATTTTTAATGTTGACTCTGTGTGTTGAATGTCCCCCATTATCTTGTGGCAGGATGATGGAGATTTAGGTGGGTGATCTCAAGAGCTTCTCCCTGCTGTCCCTGGTTTGGTGGATTTATTCCTGTACCCACCAGTCTAATCTGATTGGAGACTGAATAAGTATTGTTTTTGTTTTTTTAAAAAAAGCCTTTCTTCATTAAAATGCATTGTTTTAAAGAAGGTTACAGTTGATATTTGTCTGGGTTATTTAAATCTCTAAAGAAATAACTTTTTGCTTTAAAAAAAAAAAAAGAGACAGCTACCAACAGCTTTTATTTCCAGCATATTGTAACCTACTTCTCAGCACAGTTAAAAGCAGTCTCTGTTGCAAGGCATTCACTGAAACCATGACCTAGGGCCGAGATTAAACAATCATTTTGCTGGTTTGTCCCTGTGTTGGCATATTTGATATATTGCTGATCCAATTAAGTTTTCACACAGTGGTTGTATTGTTACTGCAGGACTTCTTTGTTTATTAACCTTTCTTAGTGAGAAATTCCTTCCATAACCCTCAACAGATTGGACATATGTTAATCTTACACAATAGAGAAGAAAAAGTGTCAGAAGTAGGTGAACGAGCTGCAGTTCTGCTGGAGGAGGTAACCACAGCTCTACTAGGTAGGGGATTCAGCAGTTTGCAGGCTCACAGCTGCTGTTACAAAATTAAATATTGCAGATGGTAATATATATATCTTTTATCCACCTATCCTTCCATTAAAGCTTTCCACGTTAGGCAATTTGCAGCCTTGAATCATCCATGGTTTTGTGGAAATAGATTTTCCTCTCCATCTTGTTGCTGTTGGCATTTCAACCCAGTTATGTTTGTTCTCTGTTACTGCGGGCTAATCAGTCGCTTAAGACCTGTGATGTGGTTTCTGCTTCTTGACTGGCTTGTGTCTGATATGCTGGAGAAACTATATTGTAGGAGGGCACCTTGTCTCCCAGAGACAACCCCATGGGGTTTTGCCTGTGCGTGCACTGCACCACATTTGAAGCAACAGGGGCTTGTATTCCCCCGGGCAAAATTTGAAGGGTTGTAATACAAGGGCCAGAGATGGGTGGTGTGTTTCTCATTGCACCAACTGCATGCTAGCTTACAGAGCCAGGAAATTGATTTTGACTTACTGGTCTCTGCTTCATGTCATTCATCAGGTATGTGTGCTTAATAACACATCTGATTTACTTCTCCCTGGAGCCTGTACCTAGAACCTCTGGCTGTAGATGCACAAACCCCTGTGACTCAGGCTGCAGAGCCAGCAGCGGTTCCATGGAGGGGAAAATCTCCTAAGTCTCTGCGCCTTTTCCAGCCCCACAGGGGAAGACATTTCCCCACAGCATCCGTGTGCAGGGATCAGCTGTTCCTCACCATCCCTTGCTGTATTACTAGGACTTTGGCTATTTAAGTTTGCAGAATCACTGTGTTTGCGTGTTCTTTTAGTATCCAGAAATGCTATTATAATGGTGCCCCCACGTGCAGGGGTCAAATGCACTGGTTTCTGTTTCCTGCTGCTATTTTTCCCAGGCAAATTCTGGCAGAGTAAGAAGTAAATCTGTGGTAAAATACTAGTGAAGCAAACCTTCCTCTTCAGATGCCACAGAAACGGCAACGGGAAGGGACTGCAGGTAACCTGAGCTCCTCTTTATCGTTATTCACTATGCACCAAGCAAGGTTTCTGTAACAAGTCCAAAGCACATGCTTGACTCCATCCCTAATCAGTGAAACATTAGTAACATACTTAAACCAGTGGGATTTATTCCTGTGGTTAAATGCATGCTTACAGGCTTCGTTGGATTAGGGCCTGCACAAATAGTAACAGTAAAAATGAAAGTTGTCGATGTAGACCGCTTTCCATAACTTTAAACAA
Organism: Haliaeetus leucocephalus; assembly: GCF_000737465.1. Lineage (NCBI taxonomy): Eukaryota > Metazoa > Chordata > Aves > Accipitriformes > Accipitridae > Haliaeetus > Haliaeetus leucocephalus. The sequence goes on along the minus strand of NW_010972742.1, from coordinate 9,592,443 downwards.
AACCCAGACTTATTTCCTCTTGGCTTTGTCTTGTAGCCAAAGTTTTCTGGCCCTTTTTCTTTGTTCTATTGCATCTACCCTGGAGTAACTCACAACAGCCCAGACTCTCTGCAGCTGATTTCCCTGCTTAGATATTTACTGCCTTGCAACAATCCCTATAGGAATTCTTTGTTTAAGTAGCAGCCTGACTCTTAGCAATCCGTGAAGAGGGGGTGAAGACTATTTGATTCGCCAGGTGCTCTCTGACAAGGAGCAAAAGTAAATAGCTTCTTTAGGCTTTTCTAGTGTTTCATAGAATGGTTTGGGTTGGAAGGGACCTTAAAGATCATCTAGTTCCAACCCCCCCGCTGTGGGCAGGGACACCTTCCACTAGACCAGGTTGCTCAAAGCCCCATCCAACCTGGCCTTGAACACTGCCAGGGATGGGGCATCCACAACCACTCTGGGCAGCCTGTTCCAGTGCCTTGCCACCCTCACAGTGAAGAGCTTCTTCCTTATATCTAATCTACATCTACCCTCTTTCAGTTTAAAGCCATTAGCCCTTGTCCTATCACTACATGGCCTTGTAAAAAGTCCCTCTCCAGCTTTCTTGTAGGCCCCTTTAGGTACTGGAAGGCTGCTATAAGGTCTCCCTGGAGCCTTCTCTTCTCCAGGCTGAGCAACCCCAACTCTCTCAGCCTGTCTTCATAGGAGAGGTGTTCCAGCCCTCTGGTCATCTTTGTGGCCCTCCTTTGGACTCATTCCAAAAGGTCCATGTCCTTCTTATGTTGGGGGCCCCAGATCTGGACACAGTACCACAGGTGGGGTCTCACGAGAGCAGGGTAGAGGGGTGGAATCCCCTCCCTTGACCTGCTGGTCAGGCTTCTTTTGATGCAGCCCAGGATATGGTTGGCTTTCTGGGCTGTGAGTGCACATTGCTGGCTCATGTTCAGTTTTTCATCCACTAAAACCCCCAAGTCCTTCTCTGCAGGGCTGCTTTCAATTCACTCATTGCCCAGCCTGTATCTGTGCTGGAATTGCCCCGACCCATGGGCAGAACCTTGCACTTGGCCTCGTTGAACTTCATGAGGTTCGCACGGGCCCACCTCTCCAGACTGTCAAGGTGTTATGGGTTTGTGTGGTGCGGGTTTTTTTTTTGGTAGCGGGGGAGGATGCCACAGGGGTGGCTCCTGTGAGAAGCTGCTCGAACCTTCCCCGGCTCCAAGCCGGACCCGCCTCTGGCCCAGGCCGAGCCCCTCAGTGATGGTGGTAGCGCCTCTGGGAGAACAGATTTAGGAAGGGGAACCTGCAGTGAGTAGGGGATTGGAATGTGAGAGGAATACCGAGGTCAGGGAGGCAGGAGGCGAGGAGGAGTGCCGGAGGCCCGCGGTGAGGCGGCAGGCTGTCCGCCCCCAGCCCTTGGGGGGAGCGGGGGAGCAGACGCCCACCTGCGGCCGGGGGAGAGAGGAGCCCACGCCGGAGCGGAGCAGGGGCCGAGTGCGGAGTCCTCCTCCCCCCGAGGAGGAAGGAGCGGCAGAGACAAGGGGGGAGGAACCCACCCCAGCCCCCGTCCCCTGTTCCCCAGGGAGAGAGAACCGGGAGCGGGGCTGAGGCGGGAAGGAGGGAGGGTGGGGGGGAAGGTGTTCTAAGGCTGGGTTTACTTCCCATTAGCCTTGTTTTGATTTGACTTGTAGTCAATTAAATTGATTTTGTTTCTTCCCCAAGTTGAGCCTGTCTTTTGCCCGTGACCATAAGTGGGGAGTGATCCCTCCCAGTCCTTGTCTCGACCCACGAGCCTGCCTTTATATTTTCTCCTCATCCCACTGGGGCTGGTGGTGGTGGTGGGATGAGTGAGCAGCTGGGTGGTGCTTTGTTACCGGCTGGTCTTAAACCATGACACAACGTTCCTCTGGATGACATGCCTTCCCTCCAGTGTGTTGACCGCACCACTCAGCTTGGTGTCGTCGACAAACTTGTTGAGGGTACACTCGATCCCACTGTCCATGTCACCAGTAAAGATGTTTGTTCTGCTTCGACTGCTTTCTTTTAGAAATGGCACCTATAGTGTCTATAGTATCCTTTGTGAGCTGACTGAGCTTGCTGAAAGAAGAAAAAAGTTTGAAGGAAGTGGAAAAGAACAAAGCTGGCTCCCAAACTCAACACAGAGTTCTGTTACATCATTTAAAGAGAATTTTCTTTCCTCTAGTTACCCCTAAAAATATGGATTATTAGTTCCAACATACCAGCTACATTGTTCATCAGTTTGGGAAGCTGGATAAGAGGGAAAATGTTTCAAACACCTTGGGCATTCTTGGCAATTCAACAGTCTTAACAGCAGATGCATAGCAGCATCCTGTTTCCTTCACTTTGGCTATTCATCAGCAGTAGCTTTTCTGTAACATCCTAATCCTATGGGCTGTGCAACGATGTGGGCAGTTACTGGGGCACAGTGAACCCCACGAAGGCTTGGAGAGGCTTTGTGCCTCTTAAGGACCTACAGTTCTCCCAGCACTGCCCTATTTTTTTTTAATGCCTCAGATATTTTTAGATCTTGAGCGACAAATATAGTTAATGCATTCAGCACTGACGTCAAACCCAGAGCCAGTGGGTAGCTGGAATAGCTAACATTTTATTTAATCATCTTGGTAAGCAATTTTTTTTCCCCTTCCTTTCTTTTTCAGTTAGAGAAAGATGATCTAGAAAGGCAGTTTGAGCTGTGCCAGACTGCAAATTTAAGGCAAGGTTTGTTTGTTTTGGTCTCCAAGAGGAACCTCATTCTCTACCTTTTTGCTCTTTAGGCAATAATTTATGTTGGAAACGTGAGAGTGAGATGCTATCCTTTGGTTCTGGCGTCATCAAAATGTTGCTCTTGATAACTGGTTAGTTATGTTTGTCCCTTTTTGTGCCCGGTCCATGGAGGATGTGAATTACAGGGCAATTACAGAGGTCTCATGTTTTGCTCTGAAAGTCCCTAGTTCAGACCCAGGTATGTTGGTCGCTGGCATTTTAGCCATGCATCCCTGCCTGATGCAGCCAGTGCTGGATTAAGCCATAAGCTTTCCATAGGGATGATGGAGCTGTAACCTTTCCCATGATATGAGGCACATGGAGAGCTAGTGTGGGAATTAATCCAAGGTATAATTGTGCAAAAAGACAACTTCCACAAGCACCAAAAGCAGCTGAGGCTGGCCCCAACCATAGTTATGTCCTGGATCTCCTGATGTTGTGGTCCTAAGCATCCACCCTGCTAAATGATTGAATGGTAAGAAAGTGTTTAAAAGTGCTTTTATTGCTTAGATTTTATGAGATAAACATGCCTGGAATGTTGGTCAGAGGAAAGGGAGGGGGATGACAGGCAGGGCTGTGGGGCTGAGAGCCCAGAGCAGAGAGAGGCTTCATGATGGCTGCATGTGTGGGGCTGTGTGCCCCAAGGAGCTGGGTAACCTCTTGGGTGGCTTCTCCCCACTGCCCCAGGGCAATAACCACAGACCCACCTCTTATGTCCTTACAAAGACAAACCCATGGAGGTCTGCAAGGGAAGTTCCTGCCTCCAGGAACCCTGCTCTGCCAGGGCTGGGGATGGGACAGGTGTCCCTGTGCAGGGAGAGGGTGCCAGGTCCTGGCACTCTCCAGAGGTGGTAAAAGCAAAGAGGAGGAGTTTTGGGGAGGGCAGGTTCTGCCTGCTGTCAGCACTGGGGCACAGGCAGTGCTGCCCGCTGGGAGGGCTGTGCTGTTGCCCCACATTTCTGTGCATTGGTGCATCCAGCCCTGACAAGATGCACTAAGAGGGGAAATGTTGTGGGTGCTGTCTCACTAGGGGATAATGAATTTAATGGTGCTCAGACCCTGCGTCAGAGTCTGGTAATTATTATCCTGTTTTTTTACAGCCAGTAGTGCAATATTTGAGTCCAATGTCTCCATATCACAGAGCAGGGGTGAGAGAAAATCAAACCTCTTAGCACTGGGTCTTAGCTGCTAGACAGCTCTAGCTCTGGTTTATTTTTCATACCTAAAGTATTTGATTGTCTTGAGAGCTGGCTTTGGAGCTCGGCTCCATGGGCTGACACTGAGGACTTGGTTGTTCCTGTGTGAACCACCCAGGCTTCATGGTTGACCTCTGCCTCCTTCTGGAATGTACATTTTTCCAAAAAGATGTGGAAAAAATATTTTGGGGTATTATTATTTTACTATATGCAAAGGTTCTTGCTGAAGTAGCATTCTTGATAAAAGACGTTGAGTGACAGGAATGAAGATCTCGAGTCATATAACTCCAGTGAGAGTATAAGCACTGGCCGGCTTAATGGTCAGAAATCTTGTGTACATCTCTTTTTAATAGGTTTTACCATATTCAACTCTCTCTTGGAAGGGCATGTTTGGAGGAGCAGTGTATTGGGTTCAACTCTTCCACTGGCTGTGGTTTTGGCACTTGGCACCACTGTTGCTGTGGTAAAGTGCTTGCTTTCTCTTTTCAAACACATCCACTGAGAAATGGGGAACATGAGCCTTTCTTTGTAGGTGGTTGGAGGATTGAGCAGCTGTGATTGCAAGGTGTGGTGTGCTCAGAAAGGACTAAATCACAAGTTACATCCCATTAGTGCTCAACAGTAAGCTAAGGTAAAATATATAAGCATCTTAATAATGCAAGTTAAAACTTGAAGATAATGCAGAAGAGATACGTTTCTACAGGTAGCTTTAGAGCTGTTTAATTGTTTCCCTTTAAAGCAGTCTGGGGACTTGCTAAAGCTTTGGCTGGGCTGAGCGTATAAGCCCATAAGTAAGGTTCTTGTAAGTCACCTAATACCATGAAATAACTTTGTTTGCAGAGCACTGAGGTAATATCTATGGGGCTCCCAGCTCCAGCTCTTCCCATCAAGTAAGATGGTGAGAAAAACTCTCTGGTGGCTCCAGGCATTGGTTTGGGCTCGGCTAGTCCTGATCCCCGGTGGTCGCCTGCTCCCTGGTCAGCCTTTGCTTCTGGTTGTGCCACAGTTGCTCACTGTGAACCAGCTTGTTATTCTGCTTGGTAACTTGAGGTTGTTTTACCTTATGTGCCAGAGAAGCAGAGCTCTTTTGTACTTCTGGGGCACCTGCAGGCTAAATGCAAGGCTGATGAACATCCACACATCCTCTTGGGAGAGGGACCGTGTTTCCTTGCTCCCTTTGCTTTTCTGCTGCAGGACAAAGCTGAGACTTGCTGCACACAGACACCACCATGGCAGAGTCCACAAGGCTCTCTTTTATTATTTAAGGATATTGGTAAAAGTGACTCCAGGGCCCCTTGCAAGGAGGTTCTGCCTGTGCCCGAGACTGTTTTGCCTTCTGTGAGCTATCCAGTGTGCACTTCCCCTCCCTCTGCCAGCAGCTCCCATTATTTCAGCTCTTCCTCTAGGCTCATTCTCCAGGTAACAATGTTCTTTCTCTGCAACAGTAAACCCGAACATTTTTCTTAAGACAGGTCTCTTTGTGCTATTATGTGATTTTTTTGTTTGTTTGTTTTTCTTTGTAAAAGAACACAGCTGCAATCTGTGTTATGGAAGGTTTTGGGGGGAACTTTTGAGAATTAAAGGACTGGGATCTGATCACTGTTATATAGGGTATGTTGATCCAGAAATGAGCCAGTCTTGTGATTCATGTGCAGCTCAGACTAGATTTGGACCCTAACTGGAATTGATTCAGCCACAGAGCAATGACTTTCTACCCTAAATTGATTCCTATGAAGGGTTCTGCTGGGATTCCTCTTTTCTCTTTGCCTAGTGAGCACATCAGGTAGATGAGCTCAGCTAAAGCTTGCCAAATACTTTGATTTTGCCCTACTCTAGCTGTTGCAAAGCTCAGCACGTTCCGTACTGAAGCGAAGGTCAGCATCTAGCTGCACCAACTTTCTTCAGCTCAACTTAGATCTCAGATGCTTGAGGAAGGTTTGGGGGTGTTGTGTTTTTGTCCAGGATCTCACAAGCAGAGTTTACAGTGCTGCAAAGTCTCTCTGGGGTTTGGATGCCTGTAGGTGCCACTGTAGTATAAATGCAACTATTTGCCTGTCCTCTAGGAAAAGGAATTGGGCTTGTTCATAGTTTTTCTGCCCTGCTGTGGGACTACAAGGCCGTAGCAGAACAGCCGGACCAATTCTGTTAGCTCAGACCTACGCAGCACGTCTTAACGTCTTCAGCAAAGTGCTCTACATGGTAATTAAGTTGCATATGCGGCTCTGTAAGTACGCCATGAAGTCAATACCTCCAGTTCCTCTGCAGACACCCCCTGCCATGATATTTATAGCATACCTGCTGGTGGGTGGTGTGATTCTTTCTTGGTTTTTTTTTTTTTTTTTCTTTTTAAAATTTTCATTCATGAAGGATGAGGCTGCACTGCCCACTCAGGAGCGATGCTGTCATCCTGTGCTGCTGCAAGCATCAAAGCTCAAATTCCTGCACAGAGATGCCCACTCTCTGCAGGCAGCTGGTCAAGCTGATAAGGCTTTCTGCTGGGTATGGACAAAACCCACTGCCCCACATCGCTGAGGTGCCTCCTGGGACTGTGGTTCTCATACAGGCTGCGTGCAGAGCTGCTTTGGGCTTTGTTAGATGGACCCGACTGCCTCCCCTTTGTGCTTGATATGCTCTTCTCTCTCCCTCTGAAGCTCTCCTTCTCCCCGGCTGTTGTCAGGTGAATCTGGCCTGGGCAGGCTGGGATTTTTGTGCCCCAGGTTGATTGTCCAAAGGCATTTACCCCCCTTTCCATTCTGAAAATCAGGGCTGCTTTACTAAGTCCCAAGCTGTGCACTCAGAATCTCTTCCCGCTTATATTTTTTTCTGTTACTCCAGCCCTTCAGCAGCTTCTCCAGCATCTCCAGCACCCACCTCTGCTTGCCTGTGGTCTCCCTTGCTGGAGTGTTCATCATCCCCTTCTCCTTGACAGCTTTTCTCCTGTTCTTGATGGACCCCAATGCCTTCCTTGGTGCTTCAGGCCTACACCACCTTCTTACTTTCTCTTCCATGCTATGGCCTTCCTGAGGAAAAAAAAAAACTTCCCTTTGCTTAAGAAAAATAGTCGTGTAAGCCCCAGCTGCCTGCTTTGCTTGTGAGCCCTCCATGACCTTCCTGAACTGCACGTAGGAAGGGAGCTGGGATTGCTGCAGCTTTGGGGCTCTTTGCTCTGCAGCTTGGGTGTCTTATGGGCCTGGTGAGCACGGAAAAGGGATGCAACAGAGAAACTGCGTCACTGCAAAGGGATGCAAAGCTGTGGCTTTCTCAGCGCAAGGTGCCAGACTCGGAGCACAGCATCTGACCATGGGGTAGTTGCCCATGCGCCTCGCTGCCAGCAGACCTCAGAGGACCCCATCCTTCTTGTGCCTGGCATCCACCCAGGCTTCTCCTCGCAGGTAGTGGGTCTGAGACACGTGGATACCTGCCCACCAGGACCTGGACCAAACCCACTTGCTTCACGCAAGCCACCAACCAGCCGTCAGATGGTGGTTCTGCATCCCTGCTGCTCTAGGCTGGACTCGGACCAGCAGCTTGTGGGCTGGGCAAATACCTGCCAGGCTGCAGTAGCCCCCGAGCTACCAGGGATGCTGGGGACGTGCAGGTAGACGCGTGCTGGAGAGCTGCATGCGGACCTGTACAGCACAAAAGCATCAAGGTGATATTTTTGGCCTTGCCCTTCCTTAGGGATAGGGAATGTCAATACTGTAAAACTCAAACAAATGCCTAATGTGAGACTAAAGATCCTTGGAGGACAGAGTTATTTTCTAGGCTTTTTAGACAGCTGCTGAGTGCACTGGAGGCCTCCAAGTGCAGTTTGGAGGAATAGATTAATTTTGTTGGAAGAATATGACCCCAATGAACAGACTGCTTCGGAGGAGTAAACTAGACACATACACATACACCAATAAGCCCGCTAAAATAAGCAAACCCAGGGATCAGTCTTTACTTTTGCTTTTGTGACTGCACGTATGTTTTTTTTTCTCCCCTGGAATCTAATAAAAGAAGACATTTTCAAGAAATCCAGTTAATCTAAACAGTGAATTGGAGAGAGCTCTTCCTACAGCTCCCCAGTCCATCTCTGATATGGGAAAGCTGAATGAAAGTTATAGTGAGATGAAGTGAGAACAAGGCTGGTGTCCTGCTCAGGGTGGCCTCTAGGACTGCTCCCTAAGTTGGGGTGAAGGTAGTACCTGTTTTGAGCACTGTCATGCACTGTAATATGGGAGGGGGATTGCTCAGACCTGGTGACACATCTGAGCTGCCCTCCTTCTGGGGACGCTCTGTGGTCCTGCTTTGTTTCAGGAGCACTTTCTCTTGTGTAGATGAATTTCTTTACCTGTAGCCTCTGAGCACAAGGAATAAGAGTGGGAAATGGACGCAAGGAACAGAAGCAGAGCTGCAGCAGGAGGGTTGAAGGGAAACTGTGAATGAGCAAATACAAAGCCAAAGCCCTCCTGGAAGAGGTTTGGTTTTGGGCAAAGGATTTCAGGAATTGAGGACAAAGTCCCCCGAACACTAAGGAGACCTTGAGCCATAGCAAGTGGTTTTATGTGGACTCATGGCACTTACCAGGTCAAGGCAGTTGTTTTCAGTGTCTTTTAGCTCCTAGCTCCGCAGACAGGGGTTGCAGGCTTCTGAATATCCAATATAATAAACTTTGGTTTTACATCTCTTGTAGCCCCCTTTAGAAATAAACCAGAGACCTTTCTGGGAGGTCTATGGCAGGTGAGAGGAAGGGTGGGACACTGCTGGCAGTGCTGCTTTGTGCTGGAAACACAAAGACCTTCAGACTCCAGTGATGTTCCCAACCGTCCTGTCTCTGGGACATCTGGAGAGAAAGGTCCATGTGTCGCAAAGGCAGATTGAGCAAGATTTGGCTGCTCCAGTGCTCTGCTGAGCCAGGTGAGTGAGTCTGGTGATATATGGACATCATGGGCTTTTTTCTTTCTTTGTCCACATGTTTCTGCATGTCGTCAACCAAACTCAAAGTGTTGCCAGCACCTTTCTAGAGGAGAACATGGGTTTTCTGTCTGATTAGTGGCATCTTTCTGGGCCCCACTGACTGCGGCCAAAGAGGATTTGTTCTCTTAAAATATTCTCAGGTTATGCTCATCAGCCTAAGCTGATAGTTTGTGCCTATTCCTGTGACTTGAAGAGTCATTTACTGTACTTCAAAGGAAAGGAAAATGTTACAGAATCAGATGGGTAGCACTTTGCACTGAGGCAGTGATGAATTGAGCTAGCCATGGGTCATGTTTGATTTGGTACTTGCTGCCACATGATCCTGGCTGGTTTTCAGCCTAGCACGTATTTGGTTTGCCATATTGTGCTGCAGTAAGTGACAGCTCGGAGTGAGACGTGGACTGGTTCCCAGTCCTGACCCTGCCTGAGCAGGAGGTTGTGAGGTTTGGCTGGCCGGGTGCAGTATCTCGGTCTGGTTACAAGGGGAAGGTAGGGGTGTAAAAATAAATCTGTGCCTACCCTGTTCCCCTCCTCCGAGAGCTCAAGATGGGTAATCATCATTACAGGTCACTCCTGTGACACTGCTGAGAGAGCAAGTGATTTTCCCTGGTCTGGAGGAGGAGGGAGGAGATGGGCAGGCTCAGGAGAGGTCCTGAGAAAGGAGAGACCTGAGCTGGCACCACGGGCAGGGAGGTGAAGCTGCTGTGAGCTGTGCTTGGAGGTCTGAATGCTTCTGGATAATAGGACCCCAAATCTCTTCAGTGTGGGCATTGATACTCAGCTTCTGTCTGCTCACTGGTTGCAGCATTGCCAGCTCTTATAACTCTGGCTGCTCAAACTTTCTGTACTTTTTCCTTCCCGTTGTTTTGTTTGGACTTGCATGGCTGCCCATGAGTTGTTTGTTTGGTTTTCTTTTCTTTTTAAATAAACGTCTCTTCTCTCTTAGTGCTCTTGGCTGCAGAGTAGAGTTTCAAAGCAGGACTGTACTGGCTCAAGATCTAGAAGAAGAATCCTTTTTGGAACTCTTTTGGAAAACTGTCTGGCTTCCTCAGCCTGTCTCCAGCCTTGTGAGTTGGGGCTGAGAGCTGAGCTGTGAGCACATGGCAAAGTCAGCGGGGTTACGGGCACAGACCGCGGCCGCTGAATTTGACTTCTAGTTTGATGTCTTAAATGTAAGCTGTGAATTTCTGCCTGGAAGTGGCAAGCTGTCCTCCTGTATCAATATAATTCTGATCTGGTGTTGCAAATCCCATGCTATAAAAACATGATTAGGAGAGAGACAATAAACAGAGCAGCCATCATTGATGCCACATAATGCATCGTGTCCTTACAATATAAATTTTTCCATTTCCTTTTCTAATTTCTAGTAATTGAGCTCAATGAGCCTGTTTGGAGCTGATTTCTTGATACAGTTTTCTTTACATCTATTTCCAATTTCTGGCCTTACTCCAGCTGCTTGCTTGATGGTGCATTTTATTTTAGCTTCTTAATTTGCTGTTAGAGTTGTCAACACCATGGGGCCCCCTTTCTGCTTTGCTTAAGTAGAGTGGATATATTTCTTAGATTAGTTAACCACTTGGTTGCTGCTAATATAATAAAACTTGCAGGTGTTATTAGAAGACACCTGCTGTGTTGGTGGCAGGTGAGTTTAAGCTGATAAAGTGGGCCTGCCAGGCGGTGCTGCTGGATGGGCCAGGTATGCTCAGGTAGGGAACAAGCCATGGACGTGGAGGTGAATTTACCAGACTCATCCTCACGTGCCTTCAATTCTAGTGACGTCCTCGTACAACTTGCAGCTGCCCAGCAACAGTCTCAAAGGACCAGATGCAGATGCAGCCATCGTCTCTTTCCCCATCCACATACAGGTAATTGCATTTGAAAGTAATATTATGGGCTCTCAAGCTAACTGCTTTAAGTACAGATCACTCCGATCACAGATCTGAGGAGGTCAAAATCTCACTCTTTGCAATTCCATGCAGTTTTGTTGAGTGCTGCAGAACAACATTGACCTACAGCTACCTCGGAGCTGGCTTGCTGCCTTTGCAGTTATCTTTCATGCTGGTTTTTGTTGATGCAACAGAAAGCATTTCCATCTTCTCTTTATCCAAGTACCAGACATGATCAAATCAGGGTTGTGATGAGGCAAAATGAAAATATGAGGCATAAAACAGAAGCACAAGTGCTTTCCTTCATTATTTCCTTCTTCCCCTCAGTGGCTCAGGGTTTTATTGGCTTTATAGGAGAACTTTCCCCAGCATGTTTTTCTTGCATTACCTATTTGCATTTTGCAGAGCTTGGTTATGCAGGCAAAAAGTAGCTGTTTTGCAGGTGTCCTGATACATTTTCACTTTTCCAGAAGATCTTTTTGACACAACATATTCTCCTAGGCACTGCCATGCTATTGCTAGTTGAAATGTCCCAGCTGGTCCATGTTTACTGCTGCCCTAGAATGTGTGATGCCCTATGGGGCTGATTTTTTTTTTTTTTAAGCTTTCACATCGGTCCTTTGGGTTGATGGTCATGTGGTTAGCTCTTGACGCTGGGACCATGTTGTTGCCTGGTGGCTATCTAAGATATCTTGTTCCACTGCTTACTGGAGAATTGTCATTGAGAAAATGAACCACATGTTTGTAGCCTGTTACTCAAATGCTGATCTGCTTCTTTGCCTGAATCATCACCCCTATGCACATAATCACTGTTTATTGTTTACCTTGCTTCCGAATTAATCAGCACATTTCTTTATAGAGGAGAAAGGAAGAAGCCGTTGTTTAACCTTGCTTGTGGCAAAATCTCTTTGGATTCCTCATTACTGCAAAATCACTTCTGCATCTTGGGCAAAATAACTTCCCTTACATTTCATACATGGGACTCGTAGTTTAGCACACAGTTGTGACTATTGCTGCACTGGAGAATGTCTAATTACGCTTATTTTTTGTGTTATATAGTGAGTAGGGATTAGAAAAAAGAAGCTTGATCTCATTGTGTTGTGTGATATACTAAGGAATGGGAAAGAATAACAATCTCTGCCATCACTGTCTAGGTGTCAGGTGGACAAAACAGGTGATCAAGGGAGATGTAGTTATGCTGTGGGTAGGGTTTAGCAGCAGAACGTAAAGCTAATGATACAAGTTGCCGATACATATTAGGCACTCTCAGCCAATGCCATCAATAGCACAATTCCTTTTGCAGCAAAGAAACAAACTGCAATTACTTTCTGTTTATTAGCCAAAAGAGGATTTTGTTGCAGTTGATTTTTTTCCCTTGAACACAGACATCTGCAGAAGATATACAACAGCCCACTTGTAGCTTGAATAGAAGAGGATTTTGAGCTTGATGGTGATGGAAAAAACCCAATGATGGTTAATAGTTTCTAGCTTTAATTCTCTGCTGGGTACTTTTATTGGCAAAGGCTGTCCACCCTTGGAGGCAAGTGGGTGGTGATTTGCATGGAAAGGAAGAAAGAAGATGAAGTTAGGATGAAAAATAGAAAAAGAAATTGCCATTAATTAGAGGAAAGCCTGGATTCATCCCAGTTAACTTTAAGTACTTGCACGATGTACCTGCATTAGAAGATTAGGCATCAGAGAGAAGTGTCTCCACGGGGCAGTTCCACATTGTGGAATTGCCTTGGGGGGGGCATCTCTGTGCATTGGGGAGAGAGAAATAAGAGTGTGTGTAGGCGGCTTGTGTGCTACTGGGTTACTCTGCCCTGATTTGCCTTTGTGCAAACCTTCCGTGGCTCTGTTGTGCTTTGCTTTCCCCCAGTCCTTCAAGTGGGGTAATGAAACTGGATGTGGCAGTAGAGGGAGAGGCCTGGGTGAGATGGAAATCACAAAGCTAAATTAAGTAATGGCTGAAAATAGCCTTGGCTTGTTCAGGTGGATTTTGCAATTTGCAATGCAGCCAGCAAGTCTTCGGCTATAAGCAGAGAGTTGCAGACTTGTCGAGTTGGGGCTTCAATTACCATCCCTATGCTTCTCCAGCCTGGTTTCCGAAATCTGAGGAGACTGCAGTGTGAAGCTCTGTGGCAGCATGCCACAGAGCACGTGAGATGAGTGCATATTTAAATTTTTTTATGCAGAGCACATAAACCAGTTTTTACAGCCTGAGGTAAAACTTTAATAGTTGTTTGATGGTAAATTTCCATGTCAGCTGCTCTGGAATTTGGTTTCAGGGCCGAGCCAGGAGAAGCATATTGTAGCGGGGGGATTCCTGGTTATGTGAGAGCCACAAATGTGACCCGGGAAGGCAGAGATCCAAGAGGATTTGAAAGTTTGAATGGTAACAGTTGCCTCATTCCAAGATGCAAATGAAACACCAAATGTTCAAGTTCAAGTTGGGGTGGCAGCTTTTTTTTTTCCCCCTCTTGAAGGATCTGGCCACCCCCAGACTGGGTCTGATGGATTTTCTTTCTTGAACATATTGAAGGCAGAATTCATCATCTTGGTAACTTTCTCCATATGGCTGTTATTCCTTCTGGAAATAGTTCTGTTTGGCTTCCTGTTCCCTGGTCCTCCTTTCCCATGTCTGATTTCTTTTTTTTTTTCTTTTTTTTTTTTTTCCTGCTGAGTGTGATTGTGGGCCCTTTGCAATTCAGAACTTGAAAATGAGCCTGTGTTGAATTTGGGATGAAAGATTAGCAGGGAGCAGTTAGGTATGCATAGCGCTGCTGTCGTAGCGCACACATCTCTAGCCCACTTGTTCGCTCAGACGTACTCGCTTATCCACATGGTTACCGGCACCGGGCTCAGTCATCCAAGCCTGCATGCACACACTCATTCACATCCTTTGCCAAGTCCTCAGCTCCACCTCAGTGTCAAAAAGTAGGATAATTAAATCCCCATAACTTTCGTGCCTCTCTACAGTCCTTATATTAGCGCACCTTCGTATGGATGCACGTTGTCACTGGTCAGCTACTGAAAGGGAAAGAGGTTAGTGGGACTCTGTGCTTCTCTGAGAGCTAATAAAATCAAATCAGCAGCATGTTTTGTGCTCCTTTATTAGGGCAGTGCTTCTGTCTTTGGTTGCTGGGCCTTGGCAGGGAGTTTTGATTCAGAGTCCTGATTCTTTGCAGCGAATCCTGATTGTGATCTTACAGGTGTAATTCAAGCAGCCAAAGGAGGGGAGGATTTGTTGACAATGGTGCTTTCACAGCCATCTCCTTTCCTTGATATTCTCAGTGACTAACACCTGATGCTGAAATAGACCTGATCTTTGCTGGAACAATCTTGAGGTGTTCTATTGCTGCTGAAAATCTTGTGCATGTGCCAAGGACTGACTCTCCCAAAGAACTGCTTGGGACCAAAAGCTTTGTGCTCTGTTCAGCCTGCAGGACTGCAAAATGACATTTATCTGTATAAATTGGTTGCCCATGAAAGTTAGGAGCTGATGCTAACTCTGGAGAGAAAGGAACGGAATATAGGCTGGTGTCCCACGCTCTGCTCTGCCCGACACCTGTATCTCAAACTACATTCTTCTTGAAGGGAAGAGGATGAGCGCTTGCTAAGCAGACTGAGAATATCCATCTGAAAACTCTGACGCTCATTTGATTTGTGCTGTCATGCTCGTCAGCATCCACTTCTCCAGTAGTGTCAGGCAGTGGTAGCACCCTATTGGTGCCAAATACTGACTTCATTGGGATGTCTGGCATATTGCAAATTGAGCTCTGATTGTCCAGATGGCAGCAAATTGCCCATTAGGTGAATAATTGGGTTTTCTGGAAGGGAACAGGGCCTATGGCTGACCTGTGTTCCCAAGAGACACTGCTTAGTAACCTTAGATGTTGGTCCTGGAGCTGATGGCCATTGGGGAACATAGAGTCCTTCTGGCTCTCCTGGATGCTGGATAAGGATGGTACCTCTGTGCATATGCAACCCATTGCAGAAAAGGCACTAAATTATATTTCTTTCTCTACTGGACAGCATTAGATGGGGCATGGAGACCAAGGAAGGCTTCGTGTTTGGAGGTGAAACTTTTCTGAGGTCCTGGCTGTTGAGCCCTGAGGTTTGTAAGGGTTGTTACAGGTAGCAGGAACACAGGAGGATGTTGTGAACGATGCTGAGCTCATTAGCACCACCTAGCAAATGACAGTGAATAAAGTCCCTGATAGCAGGCTGGAAGTGATTTAAGGCAGCTTAAAGCCCCTGAAAGGAGGAGGGAAGAATAACAAACTGAGTTGTGTTGGCCAGAAGCCGGTTTGTATGGTAGATCCCAGACAGGGAAGACTGCGAGAAACAGCCTAATTATTGGCACAGGCTTACTGGCAAATGTTCTCTTCCAAACCCCTGAAGCGTGTGCTGCCAGTGGATGTGCTAGGGCAGAGCTGGTGTGGAGAAACCACTTGACTGGCCTGGAAAAACTGGGTTTGGTCAGTCCCTGAGGGATCCTCTCTTTTAATATCTAAAAGGAATCAAATGCATTTAGAGCTTTAAGGAAACTGTCATGTCCTCACCCAAAGCAGTTGATCTTTAAGAGAACAAAAAAGAAATGGTTTATTTTGCTTGCTTTCTTGGCAGTATCTTCCCCCCGTAACCATAAGACAATGAGACTCTCTCACCATAGCTTTGACCAGGCAGTGCAGCCCATGTTTGTGTGTGGACATTGCTGCCTTCCCAGCTGAGATGTGAAACACTTCAGCAAGCCTGGGGAGAAGGGGTAAGGGGATGGATGGAGGAAGCCTTTCCTGGGCTGTGCCAGCTGACCTGTACTCAGCTTTCCCAGATGAAAGTGGCAGTTACCTTGCCTTCTACCCAAGGTGTGTTTAGTCCACTGGAGGATAACACTGGTGCAGTGGAAATCTGGTTATTTCTTGTTGGAGCAACTCAGGGCACTGCTGAGAAGGCAGCTGCATTGCCAGTATCTTATAGACAACGTACTTGGCATTATCTTTGATATTCAGCATTGTTCTATTAATTTTTCACATTAAAAGCTATTGCCCTTGTGTAGGAAGGAGGAGTAAGGACAGACACTGATACTGCTGCTTTGCTACGTCCCACCATCCAACAGAGGGTAATTTCTCTCTAGACCTGGAGAAGGACACCTTTGTTTCCTACAAAATAGCACTTCTTATGACACTGTAGCTACATGGCAAATATATTCAAGTGTTAATTGAACAATGCTACATGCTTTTAACTTCCTTTAGTGGAATATCTGAAGATACTAACTCAGCCTTGCAAGAATCCCTGGAAGTTGGAAGACTGCTGTTACTAATCCCTGTTTGTACCCATGGGGAAATTGAGGCACACACTGGCTAAAAGCCTTCGAGAGCCCGTGTGTGGAGCCCCTTACTCTAAGTCACTGAACTGCTATCAGATTTCCTTTCTTCTTCCTCTCCGCCCTGAACTCAAGAGTGGATTTTGCACTCTGGGAGATGGTAAATAAAGGCTGGTTGTCATTTGGTGTCATCTCCCTGTAAGGACTGATGCCATGTTCATTGTGTTGCTGTGACGGAGTCTGACACAGAGGCAATGAACTGCCAAATATTAAAATTTGACCTGTGACTCTTACCTTGGTGTGCACATGTGCTTGCAAACTAGGGTCCTCATTTCCTTTTCAGTCTTTACCTGGTATGTTAGAGCTTTCCCTGACTCTGCTAGCACTCTCATTAGGAGCATTTGTTTTGGGACACACTCAGCTCTCACACAGTTCTTGTTAGACAGACAAAGGTAATATTTCAGGAACCTGCTAAGATCCCACATTCCTCCCTGAAGTGTCAGTCTCAGCCATCTGTACCCCTTCCCACACCCAGAAGGGTTGCTTGTGCTTGTGTTTTCTTTGAATCTCCCACCCCAAGGCCAGAGCAAAAGCAGCTGGGCTACTGCAGCAGACCCACGCTTTTGTGCACGGACAGTTCCCAGGTGTCTCCTACAACCCATCGCATTCACCAGCCTGCCTGCAGGTTTTGCTGTGAGGACTTGCAACGCGGGTCCAAGGCAGCCTGGCAAACCCCAGACCACTGCTTCCCTCTGCAGCCTGAAACGCTAGTCCGACGCCTACTTCAACCATTTCTTGGCCTTCAGCAAGGACTAAAAGCTCGTTTCATTGTCTCTAGTAACCACTGGAAGATTAGTTTAATGATGAATAGTGAAGAGCATGTGTTAATTGCTGGTTCCATTTCAGCCTGGGTCAGTCCCTCGGTGCCTCGGGTTATTTGTGTCTGATCCGGGCCGTTCCCTTTGCTGCAGCCTCTCCTCTCCTGCTGCATCAGACCAGCTGACGGCAGGTCTCCGACCGAGCCATCTGATGTTTCTCTCTTCGTGTGCCTGTAGTGAGCAGCAGCATAGCACATTTCCCCCTTTAATTAGGCTAACTATGTGTAGGAGGCATCGGGGCTGTTTGTTCAGCTGGAGGGTCTGGAAGCACAGCCCAAGGTGCCAGAGGGGGGAAGTTTTGATGTTGTGGGATGCGATGCTGTGTCAGAGGGACCCGAGCTGGCATGGTGTGAGCCATGTATGACCGCACCAGTGTGACACCCTCCAGGGGCAATAGCCTGGGTGTCACCAGCAGGGACCATTCTGCCCTGGCTGAGTTGCTCCTGCTCCCAGCAAAGGTGACTGGTTCAGGCAAAGGGCTGTGCTCATGTGCTGCTGCTGGTTTTGGTTCTGGAGTTATGCTGGATATTGCGGCATGGCATGGCATTGTTCAGCCCCAGCAAGCATAGATGTCCTCTTGCCTCTTGGCATCCTATGCCACAGGACGTGCCGTGGTGATGTTGGAGAAATTTAGCTAGGGACATGTCTAGAAGGTAAATTTTAAGGTGTCTCTGCAGGTGTTATGAGCCATGCTGGAGAAGGCTGACTTCTTGCAGATCCATCCAGTAGCTGCTTGATGCAACTATGAATCTTGCTCCATTTGTGTTGAAGGTCAAGGTTAACAACAAGCTCCTGAGTGATGTCTTGATTGTCGCCTCTGGCCCAAAGGTTATGATTATCACAGGATGAATTCTTGTGGCATTTGGATTTGGAGTATTAACCAGTTTCTCAAAGGTTAATTAAGGATGATAAAGAAGTAATAAGGCACACTGGTGGGGTGATGAGGGATGTCCAGGAAATACCTGGGTCTTGGTGAATTGTCCCTAGAAAGCATTATGCCATGTTGTGTTTAGCAAGCCCAGCTCTAACCACCGCTCGGTGTGTTAAGTGCCCCTGTCTCTGCAGGAGTTGACACTGGCGGGTAATTTATCTTGTTGAGATTTAAATGTTTTTCTCTGGTGGCTTTTTTTCAGTCCCTTGCACTGGGCAAGGTGGCAGATGCTGTGGAAAGACAGATCATTCCCATTTCACTGCTGGGCACCAGCTTACCCTCAAGGCCCTTCAGTTTGATCTCATCCCCGTTCAATCCCATGGCAAGCTCCCAAAGGCAGGGCTGATGGATGTAAGGAAGGGCTCGGTGTTTATATATGTGTACTGTACCTAGGTTTGGGGTTTGCTTATAAAAACACAGATTTTCAGTCTTGAGTGCTTCTACTAGCATGAGATTTATAAGAATTTGTTGCTAAGCATGCCTTTCTTGTGCTGGTTGACTGTGAATGAGGAGCAGGCTGGATTCCTAAGACTTGTGCTTACAAATGCTTGCAACCCTGTTCTAAAAGACCAGGATTAAATTCCCGTTGATGGCTCCCTTTGTTACTCTTGTTGTTAATAGCTGAGATAGGAGACATGCAAAGAGTTCTTTAGAAGGCTAAATTTGCTTTGGAAAGATAAGGAGAAGGAAGATGAGTATTAGTTAATTTGGCTGCCTCACGGTGGCTACTTGACATCTGCCTCCTGTGCAACTTCACGTCTTGTGACCAAAGTGGCTGTTTTGTCCCAAAAGCAGAGACACCACCTTGAAGGCCAAAGTCCTGCTTGCAGCAGCCTCTGCTCTGCTCGCTGGACATCAGCTGGCTAGGGAGGAGGAGATGGCCCCATCCTGTCCCTGAGCAGCCCCATGGTGAACAGCCAGCCAGTGGTATTTAGGCCAAAGATCAGAATTTGTTGCCATTCCTTTCAGTATAGGTGGTTTCAAATAATCCCATTTTCTGCCTCCTTTTCCTTGCAGTTCCACATGCTTCCCAGATGAGGGGTTTAGGGAAAGCTGGGGCTCCCCGTTTTCTGCACTACATTGCTTTTCCGAGCCCAATTTATGCCAGTGGAGAAGAGGCATGTCTTGTGCTTCAGTCTTTCTCGCTGTTGTCCCCACATTGTAGCATGGTGCCTGCAGTGGGGGATTGGCTCTGCCACCCTTGTCCCATGCAGGGCAGGAGTGCCCACCTGGCATATCTCCTCATGCTCCTGGTAGCCACCCCCTGTAGTTGGGCCAGGGGACCAGCCTGGCTTTGGAGCACTTGCGTAACGTGCAGAACGTGTAAGTGGGCTCTGCTGAGCCGCAGCAGGGCTAAAAAGCTGCCTCTTGTCTATAAATAGAGTGAGTAGGCCAGTTTGCCTTGAGACAGGAATCTTCCCTCCCCCGAAAGCATCCTAAACTTTCATGCCTGATGGAGCTGGAACTGCTAAAAGAACTAATTCCTCCCTATTGATTGCCCCCTGGTCTTTCCTCTCCATTTGTTTGGGTTTTTAACCTCAGCTGTAGTTTGAGTGGTCCTGTCCCAGCCAGCTCGCTCCAGGTGAGGATGAGGATGCTCAGGTGAGGGATGCCTTGGTGGTGGATATTGGAGGAGTCTTCCACAGGTGGCTTCCTAGGATAGAGGAAAATTTGAGGCTTCACTTGAAGAATGCTTTTGCAGAGATAGCTGTGGGCAATTTCCTTCTGATAGAGGCAGACAACATAAAGGGCAAGTAGTTGAAGAACTCAGACTGGT
The DNA here is from genome assembly GCF_000737465.1 of Haliaeetus leucocephalus. Taxonomy (NCBI): domain Eukaryota; kingdom Metazoa; phylum Chordata; class Aves; order Accipitriformes; family Accipitridae; genus Haliaeetus; species Haliaeetus leucocephalus. The sequence continues at coordinate 9,572,724 of NW_010972742.1, read as the reverse complement.
TTGGAGAACTTCTGGAAGTGTTTCCAAAATGAATTTGAGCTTTGAATGCTGCCAGGTGCAAATCTGACAGGACCAGCACAGTGCTGCAAGAGAAAGCTGTACTCTGCTTGGCTGTCTGTAATGTTCCTCACCATCGTGATCTCTTTGTGTATGAGGTTTGTGCATCTGGCTCCATCGAGCAGGGCTGAGTGAGTCCGGTACAGCCTTTGTCACAGTCTCTGCTCAGCACTGGCCATCCTTCCTTGTCTCCAGCCCTGCCCAGCCGCTGTCTGTCCCTGCTCTGAGCCACCCTGCCAGGCTGTGGCCTCGTGGGTTATTTTTCACCTGAGGGCCAGGCTGGAAGCAATAACCTCCCTGCATTGCCCATTGCTGGAACCAAAACTGAGCTGAATGTTAAAAAAAGATCCCATAAATTCTCTTGATTTGGTGTTCCAATTCAATCCTTTTTTTTTTTTTTATTTTTATTTTTTTTTTATTTTTACTGCTGTGTTAATCCAGCCCCTGAGAACTTGGTGGAAATTTGGAGCTATGCTCCCCCCCCCCTTACCAGCCTGAAAATATTTCTGTATTAAAGGCTCCAAGTTGCTGGTTAAATACTGATTCATTTTCATTTATTCCTGCTGCAAGGGATAAACGAAGTATGCTGAGGAGCTAATTATTTTGGGATGTTTTAGACCATTTGTGCAGCCAGGTGTTCTGGTTCTTATTTCTCACTTGGCCCTGACTCTGCCTCCTGCCAGCTTCCCCCATCAGTGCTCTGTTCTCATGGACTAGGGTAAATGGTTTGGATTATCAAAGCAATGCTGGCTAGGTTTCCTTGATAATGTGTAGTCCGTGGCTCAGGTGACGTTTGCTTAGTCCTTGTGCTCTCTACCCGGAGCAGGATGTCTGCCCTGGCCCTTCACTGCCTTTCTGATAATCATGGCTCTCTCACTGTGGCCTCAGATTTCCTTTTTCTTTAGTAAATGATTCTTTTTAGGAATTTCTAAATGGATTTTCAGGAGGAGGAGGCGGCCTTTGCAGAGGCAGCGCTGTCTGTGCATAGCTCGGCATATCTGGCAGACCAGGTCTTGCTGAGCTTCGTGTTCGTGCTGAAGAGAGAAATGACTCAGAATAAAGAATAAACCTCCTGTTTTCCCCAGGTGCTGAATGACAAGAAGCTGGTGTAAAAAATGATGTGTGTGTGTGAGAGAGAAAGAGAGCTATATATACATGCACACACACACATACCTATAAATTCCAAGAAACTGGAAATATGCCTCTTGAACTTAGAAACAATTTTGGAGTCGTCTTCCTCTCTTTTCTCTTTGTCATTGGTCTGTGGCCCTGCCAAGGTGGGTTTGGAGGCAGAGGTTTGCCCCTCAGATGGCCGTGGGAGGACAGCAGTGTGCGTATCCCTCGTCACAGCTGCAGGAGGATGTTTTCTCCAGAGTTAGCTGCTGGGCAAAAGGGAGGCAGGTCTAGGCAAAGGTGGTGGCAACCACTGCCCTTTTCTTCAGACGTGGACATATGATGCTTCATGCGTTCGTTGTTCCTGCTTTGGAGGTGGACTTTGAGGAAGGCCCCTTTAGTGCCATGTCTAAACCAGAAAAGCTTGTGTGGTCCATGTTAGGGCATGAAACCTTGCTAGATATGGGTATGTTGTTGAACATTGGAACATGGTGGTGGGAATGAACAGCTGTGGCTGTGCGTGCCCGACCGAGTCCTCTTCCAGGTGCCTTAAACTGTCCCAGTAGCATCATGAGCAAAGGTTGAGCTGAAAAGCCAGCAGGCTCCTTTGGGAGATGCTGGGGATGTGCTGGGCACCTTGTAGGTGTGCTGAGGAGGCAGTGGGGTCGGTCTGATGGCTGGGATCCTCGGCTCCACGCGTGCAGGCACCACAGCCATCACCTGGGGGGACTTGGGGAACAGCCTCTTTTGTTTGGGTCAATTGTAAATAAAGCTCTGGTGAAGGAAAACTGTTCTTCCTATCTTTTCCCCTCATAAATGCTATGACACATGTTTTTGTATTTGTTTAACTTATCATGCTTCTTTCTTGCTTTCATCTTCATTTCTTATCTGTCTGGTAACAGGGTCTTATTGTCCTTTAGGAGTTATTGCTTATAGTTTGCAGCACAGTGCTTGGTGTCCTCCAAAGTATCTTAGGGATTAGAGGGTATATGTATTTATTTCATGCTTCTTTCTCTCGGGCTTACTGACTTTAACACCTCTGAATCCCACTGAAACATGTTTCTTGTCCTGAGATTTGGAATTGATTCTGCTTCCTCCTCTTTTGGTGGCTTTCCTCACTGGCTCATAAATTTCACCAATAAATCTATGGGCAGCAACTTTAACATTGTCAGCTGAAAACAGGTTTAAAAAAAATCTCTGCGTAAGGAGCCAGATCATCCTTAGCTTTGATTCTGATATCCTAATTCTGAAATTATGTCTTTTCGGTGGGAAAAAAAAAAGAAGTGACGAGATTGGTTTTCTGTTAGTTTTGCTCTGTCATCCCAAGGTGGATCTGCAGCAGTTACCAGAAAAATCCTCCGGAGATTGAGATGAATCATTTACCAGTCGAGGCAGGCACTGGTAGAAGTCTGCGTAGCTGGGGGATGCCGTGCAGCAGGGGTGTGCTGTCTTTAGTCCTCTCAATAATAAGAACCTGTGGCTTCCTTTTGTGCTGCTTCACATAGGAAGATGCAGTTCCAACCCACTCAGGCGACAAATGATCCAAGTAAACATCTATTTATCTTTGAGCTATAGTAGCTGCATTCTTTCATTTCCTCTAAAAAACATATTGAAATTTATGAGGCTGGTCCAAGTGCATGGTGGATTGTAAACTGCTTAGGGACAATGAGTGTCATTTGGGTTGAGTTTGCATGAAATCAACTCTAAAGAGTCTGGAAAACCACAGGAATTCAGGATATTCCAATATAACTCCCTTTCTGCTGAGTCTTTGCTGAAGGCTGCAGTGGACCTTGGAGGGTTATTGTTGCTCCTGCTATTAGTCAGGCCGGACCCTGCTGCTCTTCTGGGGTGTGTGGTGTCTTCCCCCATGGCCAGGAGGAAGCCTAGCTGGGGCCATGCTTTGAGGCGGCCCGGGCAGAGGCAGGTGGGAGCACTGCTCCTCACGTGGGATACAGACAGCAGTGCTGGTCACCCTCCTTTGCTGTGTCTCTGAACTGGGGACAGGCTGGTGACTGCAAGTCACTGAGATGGGTTTGAGATCGAGGACCTGCAGGAAAAGAACTAGAGTTCATGCTAACCCTGAGAGATGCCCTGGGCATTTGCTGGAGGGTTTTGCGGATGGCAATATAACTGCTAAAGTAGAAGAATTGGGCAGCGCCTTGGGGGAAACAGAGACACAGAGGAACCCTGACTCGGACAGTTATTTTGCAGCTCAGTCACTTATTTAATGTTGTTGCTTTCCCTGCTTTTCAGCAGAACATCTGACCCCTTTGCAGCAGGGTGATTTCTTCCTCCCTCCCTCCTTATTTCATCCTGAGTGTTTCTGCTTTTTCACATTTCATTACCTTCACCCCAGATAACGCCTCCGAAGGTACTTGCTGCTCTGTTTCCTACTCCTGGTGCAGCTGCCACTGATCTTGCTGATAGACCCACCTAGGTGGAAGTCTCTTTCGGTGGCAGCAGGACATCATTTCTGCTGTGGTCTTGCTGCGACAGAAAAGAGGAATCGGGGACTGTAACATGCACTTGGGAACAGTAGAGGGAGCTTGGAGATGGGTGCAGGATCCAGGCTGGGGGATTTGATCTTTGTCTGGTTTGAAGGCTCCAGGTGGAGCCGGTGAGCTCTCCCATGCCCGGACAGCTTCACCCATGGGCCCAGGGTGGGAAGGGCCACGGGAGCTGAGCAGACCCTTATCGCTCTTAGGGTGTGTGAGACCTCACAGACTCTCCAGTGGTTATATACTGCATTAGCCTTTGTCTCCTTACTATTCTGGGAAGCCGTTGCACTTGATCAACTCCTTCAGTACGTCCCTGTTGTACAAGCTCAACTCTGAGCATGTGCTTAAGCGCTTCGCAGAGCAGGGGTCCTCTCCCAAGTCCCTCCTAGGGAGGAGAGGGAGCCCGGGGGGGACGACACAAGTGGATGCAGCATGGGCTGGGAGTGAATGAGCCACTCTGATCCAGTGGGAAAAATATAGGGAAAGGAGCCAGGTGTCCCTGGGCTCCTTCTCCCAGGTTTCCAGTGGCTTTGTTACAGGATGCTGGGCAAGGCAATTACTGTCTCTCCAGGTTGTCTGCCTGGGTGGGAGAGAGGAGCTAACAGCAATCCACCGGCAGCGATGCGAAGTGCTGTGGGAGCTGTTGGTGAAACAGCAACTGGGTGCTTGGATTGGCACCTGGGGGAGACCTGGGTATGACCCCGAGGCCCTGGCAGCGTCTGCTGGTCTCCATTCACATCATATTAACAGTAGATTATCCTGCTTTATTTTTAATGATAAAAGTTTGTTGGCTGTTAGGGGAGATAGACCTTATACCAGGGTGTTTTTTGTGTCAGACAAGGGAAATGATGTATCAGAGGAATGGCTCGATGCCATGCTGAGGCTGATGAAAAGCTTTCTTTTCAAAGAGCTACCCTATATTGTTCCTGGCTCCTGTGTTTTGGGAGTTCATTTGTTGTTTCTCTCTTTGTTAATCACTACTGATAGTTCTCAGTCTAATGATTTTGGGTTTTGTTTTTTTGGTTGGGTGCTTTTTCACTTTAGGATAAAGGCTAAAAATACCTCAAATCCTAATCAACCTGTAAAGCTGCTGCGATAAGCAAGGACCAAAGGCCTGTGCAGCTTGTGTGTGTTAGTGTACGCACAAGGGAAATACCAGTGCTGAGCAATCTGAATGGCAAAGCCTGCAAAAGCTGGCTGAGTTTATTGTATGTATAACATAGGTGCCGTCTGCTTCCCTGGAGCCATGCTAAGTCAGGTCTTACTCACGCCGCTGCTTACATTGCTGTGGAATTCGCACTCAGCACTGGTGAACAATGCAGGGAACGCTCTGTGGGTTTAGCGTGGTGGTGCTTACATTGCCCAGATTATAAACTGCTTATGATGCTCGGCGTGTGAGTCCCTGCGGTGGTGAGCCTCTGAGGAGTGGGGTGAGATCCATTGCTGGCTCTGCCTGGGGCATGGCTCCATGGGATTTACTCCCTGTGGAGCCTGGATCTATGGCATAAGCTTATTGAGATGGTGGTGGATACGTTTATTCTGCAAGATAGGACGAGCTGCTGAGGCTGCATGCGTATGGCACGGTGCTTCGTGCGAAGTCTTGCAGACATGTTTTTGCTGATTGGGGAAGGTTGGCATGAGAAATTAGTACCCTCAACTGCAGGTTCCCATTCCCCTTTAGGAGATAACATTAGGGAAAATCATAGGAAAATGCACCACATCTTTAAGGGGGAATGGAGGGAGGTGAAATAAGGTCACCCAAACCCAGATCCAAATCTTACTCCTGGCTTGCTGCAGGCAGAGCAGAACAGGCTGGCTTAGTTCTGTCTCAGTGGCAGTTTGAGCTGAGCTGCATTAAGAGATACATCCCTGAGGAGGGATGATTGCCTCCAACCGGGGCAGGAATTTCCTACCTTGTCCCAGCGAGATCCACGAGAACATGTCTCTTCTGGGGAGACAAGGTGGCTCTGTGGCACCAGGTCGAGATGAGGGCACACCCTGTCCCCTCTGCTCTGGAAGCCCTTGGCTCCATCCTTCTTGTCAGTCACTCCATGGCCACTTCTAAAACTGAGTGCTAGAAAAAATTCCGTGCAGACTTCACCAATCCTGGCCATCTCTGAAACCCAAGTAGCAGAAGGGATGCAGTGTGAGCAGTGGGGTTTGGACCCAGTGGTGTGTCCTCCGCATTCAGCTTTTGAACGTGGAGTGTGGTTAATGAACAGGGTTATTTGAAAGGCAGCTAGGTTTCCCCCTCTGTCTTAATACGGTGCGAAGAACAGGTGTATAATGAGATCAAGCTGCTGTTTTCTAAGTGCAGCTGAGGCTGATTTCATGTTCTGAAGGCACCAGAATTCAAAATAAATGCTTTTAATGTCTGAAAAATGGAAATTAAATTAATGCCTTCAGAATACCAGAGGGAACAAGGCAAAGGCGATGGTGAATGAAATAAATGGTGTGATGACAGGAGAGAGGAGGAAAAAAAAAAAGAAAAACAGGGAAAAGAACAGAGAGGACACAACAGGTGTGAGAAATAATATCCCTGGCCTGGATCCACAAAAGATTTGGTTCCTGGCTTGCTTTGAAATCAGTAGGAGTTAGAGGCATAAATACTGTTGTGACTCTGGTCCTCAGGTATTTTGCTTAATTTTTGTTACTATTAACTCTGCAGTTTTTTGCTCTATTTTTGACAACATCTGGAAAACTGAGACCCCAGTGCTCCCATGGCATGTTCCTGCTCAGAAGAGTTAGGGGGCTTGCTGCCACCCATCCATGGGGACAGGTCATACGCTGCAGCCCCACCTGGGTCTGCTGGAGATGGAGGGATTCTGTCAGTGGATCTCCAGTCTTCTGGAACAGGATCTTGCCATGATTTGTAGCAAATAACTTAAAAAAACCCCACCCAACAAAGAAAAAACCTCACCAAACCCCCAAGCTACCAAATAAGAAAATATTTCCACAAAAGCACACCTAAGCTAGCCTCAGCCTCACCCATTCTCGTTGAGAGGTATGATTACAGTTGATTTCACTTTAAGAATTAAAACAAATATTACAAATACTGTGTAGAATTAGTTAAAATTATTAACCCTCTTAGGCAAAAAGTACTCATACCAGTTCAAAGTCAGGGCAGAACCTGGAGTTTTCACGGTGCAAAAATATTTTGCAATGTCAAAATCTACATTTGGAAAGCTGAAATATGAATCTTCCGGTACAATGAAAATGGTTTGTTTGGGGTGAAATAAAAATATGTTTATTTTGGTTTTAGAATTTATTTTTGGCATGGGTCTTACAATGAAAGTAAATGTGGTTTCAGAATAAGAACAAACACATTCAACCCAATGATAAGACAGATTGTGACTGTTTTTCTAAATGAAGTTTTTATGAGTTTGACCCATTCTGGCAGGGAATTTTGATATGATCAAATTGTCATTTTCTGTCAGAAAACTGTTCTTCCAGAAAATTTGCAGCCAGTTCTAATCAATATTTTCCTTTCTTGTGCCCTGGGCTTCCTTGGAAATGAATGTCCTGGTGCAGTTCATTGTGATGTTTTTCCTACTCTTTGTGACATAATTTAGCTAAATTGCACCTGGAGATAGAGGAAGCTTTATAAGCCCCTTCCTGCCTCCAAGCCACCTCCTCTGCAGCCTGCCAAGCTCAGCAGAATTTGCCTGTCTTGCATGAAGCTGCTTTTGGACCCTTGTCTGCTCTCTGCTGCTGCTCCATGCCTGGACTCAAATATTTTAATGCATCCCTCCTGGTAATCTATGCAAAGACCCTGTAGCAGCTTAGAGCAATTGTGTTGCATGTGGTTGGCAGGTTTGCAGGCTGGGTGCTGCCCGTTGTGGTGATGGCAGCGCCTGGCAATGCGAGGAAAGGGCAGCAAAAGGTTTGTGCTGCCCAGCAAAGCTTGCACCAGCATCTCTCTGCATGGGGCTGCACTGAGAAGCTGTAGCTTTGCTAAAGAGCAGAGGATTCAAGTGGGAGCCAGGCTTGGCTCTTTTCATGTGGAAGCAGTTGCAGGAGTCAATGGGAAGTTTTGTACTCACTAAATTCCCTTCCTGTCTTTGATCCTTAATTCCAGAGAGGGTTTTTGATGCCGGCCTGGCAGCGTGAACACCCTGGCCCAGTTACAGGCATCTGGAGTCCAGCTCTGCCTCTGCCCTGTACTGCTGGAAACCAAGCTGGGAAATCCCAGCAGGCGATGCACAGCAAGAGGGGTTACACCGGCTGCCTGCCTGCCTCCATCCTGGGCTGATGGTGCTGGGAGAGCGGCTGGCTCAAGCCCTGAGATACACAGGCAGGGACAGGCAGGCTGTGCATCTCTGCTAGCAGCAGACCTTAAAGCCATTTCAGTCCCCAGGTCCTTCTGCAGGGAACAAACTTGCCTATGCATGTCGGGATGTCCAGCAACACATGAGATCTCAAAGGGTTGGTGTGAAATAAGCCCCAAATAATCGTTGGCATCACGGGGTTCAGTGGGGCTGCTGGGTTTGGGGGGAGCATCTCTTTGGGGTGGTGATGGGGTGCAGAGTGACCTAGAAAGGGGATGAGGTTTGAGTAATTCTTACTTGATGTCTGCTGTTTTGCCTGAAATATAAAACCTGAGCCTGGTGACCTCCTGAGCTAAAAGAACCTATTTCCAGGGCTGGAGCTGAGCAGTGGGGGTTGCTTAAGCAGTGGCAGGGGGAGGCAGATGTTTTGGGAGGTGTAGTCTTCTGTTAGACCAAATGATATAGCTGCAAGAAAATACACATGACTCTTTTTTTTTTTTTTTTTTTTTGTTAGCAATCATCTAATGGCAAATGAAATCCTGAAAGCTGCTCTGTTTTCCCAGAGGGGCTAGTAAGAAAAATTACCTCTCCCACCAGCCCTGCCGCTCCTACCCATCGTCTGTCAGGAATTCAAGAGTTCTCTAAGAGGAAAAATACCCAAGTTTGCCATTTTAATTGTGGCTTTAACAGACTCCTGACCCCTGGTTCAGGCACTGAGGAGAGGTATAAAACACACACTGGGGAGTTATGTATGTACCAGAGGGAACTGAACTGCCTCAGGGCAGCAGTGTCTTTACTGAGAGCAGCGAAGCCGGCTCACCTGTGAGCGGTGCACGCTGCTACTTGTGTGACAGCACAGTCTTCACCTTGCACAGGCAGAGCTTCCAACAGGCATGAAATCTCTGGGCTGTGGCTTTCCCAGGAGACATCAATCCACAAGTAGCACTCCCACTCTGCACATGCTCACCTGCCATCAGCTAAGGTGGAAAGATGCATCACTGCTGTGCTGATGCTCATCTCATTTCCCTTTGATAAGAGCGATCCCAGTGCAGCTGTTTAGGCACCAGTATGCAACTGGGTAGCTATTGGAGTAGTATGCTTGTGTGCTGCAGCATGCCTCTGCAGGATGCACCTTCTAACTATCTCCAGGGTTGTTGCTGGTGGGAGGAACAATGGAGCAGAATGACCTTTCCCCGGTCTGGGACCAGCTTGGAGATCAGGAGTAGTTTCTGGTTTGGGCAACCAGAATGGACAGCTGAAGGTTTTGTGTCTTGGAGGAACTAAATAAGAACATCTTGTCCTGTTTTAAGATTCTTCTTGACCTGATCTCGTTTGGTGTTTAATCAAATGGTATGTCTGGTAAACAGGAATATAGGTGTCCTGCTGCAGAGGTGAAACAGTAGCTGCTCACTTAGATAGCCTCTCTGATGGTTTAAGGCTATTTACATCACGTGGAACAGCTCCAGTGAAAAGGCATAACTTGCCAAGAGCTCCTTGCAGCATCATGCTCACAGCATTTGGATTCAGGAGAGCAAAATTCAGAGCTAAGCTCTGCTTGATTTTTAGGACATGAACCGAAAGCAGTGTTGCATTTTTAAAGAGTACTCTAATCATCAGGCTGCTGGGCATTTTGAATCCCTTCTGGTGGAGTAGCTCTTCTACTCTACAGAAAAGATGTAAGTAGCTGTTGAGGCAGGGAGCGGGGAGGATCCCTCAGCGGGTGCTTTGGGCACCCATGCTGATGTTGGCCATCTGCCTTCCGCTTCCTGCCTGGCACCAGGTTCACCTGCACTGAGTGAAGAGTCTTCGAGAGGAGGCATTGAGAACTACTCATCCCTGCTCTCATGTCCTAGGAACAAGGACCCTGTTTTGGCAGAAATGAGCCCAGATCTGCTCACTGGGGGGACGACGTGGCCTCCCATGCCCTGAGCAAGCATGCCAGCCTTGAGATCTTGGGGGGAAAGGGTGGGCATCAGTGCTTCATCCTTGTCTGGTGTGGTTCTGAATTTAGCCCCCCTCTTCCCAATCCCATCTTTTCCCCTAGCACCAAAATATCTGATATGAGAGCAAACACAACTGAACCTAATTGGGAGGTTATTAGGGATGCATTCTTCTAGGCAAAGGTACCCCTAAAACCATCACCGAACTCTGCCGAAGACTTGTCCTACACACGTATTTTCCCTATTAAAACATTAGCTCCTGATGAACTGCAGCCATGCAACAGGTGAGAAGAACCAGGTCCATGAAGAACAAGTGAAAAGGGATGGATGAGGTGTGGCTAGTAACTCCTGAAACACCTTTTCCTCCTCTCTGAGCCTTTGCAGCTCTGCTCACCCCTGGGAAGAGCAGAACCATCAGGATAGGCTTACTGCCTGCGTGATGAAAGCCCTGGGTTTGGGGAGAGACAGAGAGACATGTTGGTAGCTCTGGTTACAGAGCAGCCGGTGGAGCAGGGTGCGACTTTGCAGGCTGGTCCCATCGCTTTGGCCATGGGGAACCTCTGCCACCTTAGGTAAGACCAGCTCCTGATCCAGGTGGCAGCGAAGGCACCTTCCTCAGGGTATCCATCACCTTGGAGCCCCTGCCACCACGGTATGGCTTACCTAGTGGTAGAGGTCCAGGCATGGGCTGGCACAGGGGTGGACCGAGCAGTCCAGGGGCTTCAAGGCATCCCTCTGAGCCTGATTTCTAGAGCTTGGTTTGGTTTTTTTCCATTTTTTTTGAACAATCTGAGAAAAATAAGCTCCAGCATGCTTGGTGGTCCCTAGGTACTTTTCCTCACTGTTTTTTCTCACAAGATGTGAAAATAAGATGTGCTGCTCTGTCTTACTGTTTTTATATATATATTTTAAAGCTCATCTATGCTGACATATGGAGAATTACTGAAGTTAAAACACAATTTTGAACCACCTAATTTAGCAAACACCAAAAGGAAATGTTTGATTACTCCTTCAGCTCTTCATTTTTCCTGGCTGAGGCTATTTACTGCATTCAGCCCAAATTAGCCAGCACTTTTGGTTTCACTCCACATGCATTTTCCTTTGATAAAGTATTTTCCAGAAGGAGTTTGTTCAGCTCTTTTTCATTCCCAGTGTTTAAAATGAGAATGAAAATAATATTTCTCATCCTCAGAGGGTGTTGAATGGGAAACTCATGTTATTTAGGGTGCACACCAGTGCTTTTGTAAGGGAAACTGTGTGTGTGGATTGAAGATGCTGTAAAGTATTGTACACAGATTTTGTTTTCCTCAAGCGATAGCTGTGTTCACACACAAGCTAGGAATTTGCATGTGTGTGTGCTGGCAACGTATTTTCAGACATTTGGAGCACACATGAAGGAGACCTGTCTGGCAGTCTGGATATCGGTAGCTGACTCTTAATTTTCCCTTGGGCAGCTGTAGAAGATGAGTTTCTTGTGTTGCTAATATTGAGGCTAAACCTTACCAAGTTAGCTTATGTGTGTTTAAATTTTTATTAGGGTAATTACTGTAGAATAATTGAGAGTCTTGCTCTGGTTTGACCTGTATCAATTAATTGTTTTTCCCCTCAGTGTAAGAGGAAGGTGCTCTCCACCACCTGAGGTATATCATTTAAAAATACATTTTCCTCTCCTCCTGATGTGCTGCTGTGATTTAGACAGAAAGAGAGGCCCTCTCTCTTTATGGATGGCTTTAACTGAAATCCACTTACCACACAAAGACTACAAGTCTCCAAAGATGCTAGCAGTTACTAGCCTCTCTGCAGATTTTTTTTTTTTTTTTTTTTTGTGCAAGGTAGAAAACTGTGTGTTAAGCCGTTACCTGTCTCTGGAGTGGGCAGGGGTTTTGGTCTTGGCTGGGATATCTCTGCACTTCGGGCAGCCAGACCTGTTCTCCTGTCTGAATATTCAGCAGAAATATTCTTGGGTTGCCTTGATTAGCCCTCCTAAAGAATTGATTTGCCACTTGTCAGTGCTCATACACAGCTAAGGCAGGTGTAGACAATCCTGGCATCTTCTATGCTCGTCTCAGAAGAATGCAACCTCATTCATTGTAGCCTGTGAACACCCTGATGCGGGTCCCAGTCGCATTGCCCAGCCCTTGCTGCTGTGGTTTCTGCCAGCAGGGAGAAGTGCTGGGGAGGGTGGATGTGCTGTGGGGTGCGCAGCAGCCCTTTTCCCTTGTGCTCTGTAATTCCCCAGGTCCCTTTCTCAGTCCATGGGGTTTCTTTGCAGGTCAGCCACAGGCCCCTGATGCTGTACATGAATCCAGCTGCTCCTGAAACGTGTTGGCTTGCTTAGGGGTAACAAATTACACAGTGATTTCCATAATGTTGTGCTGGCTTGCAAGCCCAGGAGCCAGAGTTCTTATTAGCCCTGTTATGTATGTGTGTGCTATGTACATATACCTGCCTTTTGTTCTCCTTTATGCCTTTTAAAGATGAAAAAGCTCTCTTGGATCACCACAGCTGTGTGCCAATCCGCTATTTGGGGAAGCGAAGGGTTTGGCGAGGGGAAATGTGTGATGTTGCTGACTTGACATGCAGGGTTTGAGGGCATGTCTTGAAAGCCTTTATCCTGCTGGGTTACACATTGCTTTTGCAAGAGAATTTGGAGGGGCTCAGGGCGGTGATGGGATTTGTGTGAAGCTGGGCTGTGTCTGGGGATGGTGAAGCTCTCTTGTGGGTGCAGGCATCGGTGTGCAGAGGGAAGGATGGCATGCCCGGGAGATTAGAGGGAACAAAAGTGCGTTGTACGTTTAAGGGTTTCTCCCAGATGAAGCAGGGAAATGGCATCCATGGGGCAATCTTCTTAGAAATGTTTGCAATTGACTAGAAGAGAGAGCATTACCAGTCTACCTCTCCTCAGATTGCTTCATGTCTCTTTCTAACATCCAGCACCTGAAGAATGGGCCATGGGGATCACCTTTCCGTGCTAACAACCTCCTCCGTGGTGGCCAGGAGAGAACCTCTGCTGTGGGGCAGGCAGGGGGAAGCAGAGGAGGCTTGGCTCCTCATGGTGAGCAGGTCCCTGCCAAGCCCAGCGCCCTATTGTGACGTACTGCTTGGAAGTGAAATATGAAAAGGCATGAGCTGCTCCTCATTAAATGCCATTAAATATCTGGAGCTGGAAGCTTTGGAACAAAGGAAACTGCTCAAACTGGGGTAATATAAATTATAAGGGGCATTGGCACTTACAGCCTGGAGGGGAGAGACTGGCACATGGCTGCTAATGGAAAAGCCTGGCATGGGCCATGGAGGTAACCTCATTCAATCTAAGACCCCCTGCATTGCCCCTCTTCATCCGCTGAGTAAAACAGCTAGCAGTGCTCTTCTGCTGTGTAATTATTGCTATTTCTTACTATTGATGTTACGTTAGTGATGGAGGGCTGCCTCTGCAGCATGCATTTCAGACTTCGGAAGGCCATTGCCCAAGTCTGGGTGAGGTGTCCACCTTGCCTTGCTGAGGAAGAGGACCTGCTTTCCATGATGTTTCTTCACCCCACCCTTCCTGGGCGCTCCTCTTCTCAGTGCATGGCCTTTGAGGGATGTCTGTAGAGGGACCCTAAAGGATTAATCTGAATTTTGTGAGCTTTGAGGATCTTTAAGGCTGGCTGAAATGAATTCTGCATACAAGGATTGACAGTCTTTGCCCTGAGGAGCTCCGGTGCAGTGATGTGTCTGAGCTTGGGTTGTTTCTTGTGCCAGGGATGGGCTGCGTTGGCTGCACGGCACCGTCAGCCCTCTCTGTACCGCCTCCATCCCGGGGTGCTCCTTCAGGCCTGAAAGCAAGGAGCTTTGCAGTTCAGTAGCCCACCTTTTGCAGGTCACCTGCCCCACTGCCACTGTTTCATGGAGCAAAATCCCAACTCACACTACAGGTTATAGGCAGGGACCTTTCATGCTCTTACAGCCTTTGTATGCCTGGGGGTCTTAAAATCTTTGGTACCACAATTATTGTAATCTTTCTGGATCCATTCTAGGGGGGAAAAGGAGGTCCCTTGGGGCCAGGATGGGTCATTGCAGAGCTGGTCTCTCCAATTCACCAGACTTACTGGAATAAAAGAGCCCTGCAGGGAGGGGGTGGCTCTGGCCACCGTGGTCCTGGGACACGGGAGCTAGGATGGTCTGTGGATGCTGGCCTGCCCTGGTAGATATCAATGCATGTTGCCCAGGGATGGCACAGCTCTGCTACACAGCTGTTGTATTCTGCCTTCAGGATGTTTGGAAGTTTATACCATATTTAGTTATTAATTTTTTATTGTCACTGGTAATCACCACAGGCTCTAGTTGTAAGGGGCTAATCTCACTAATAAATAGATGTTAGGGTCAGTTTATTTATTCCAGCCTGAGAACATATGACGTCAGAGTACCGTGGAAATTGCAGTTTATGATTTCAGAATTAAAAGACAGATCAGAGATACTTGTTACGGAGCAAGCTGAAAATAGCCAGGTGTGTGGAAAGAAAGGCTTAAAGATACATGGGCAGTGACTGTAGATGTGGAGCATAGGCAGGCTGCTGATGCAGGTGTGCATGTGTTTTTGGATGAATATTTTTTAAAGGGTTGGGGGGCAATGTGGTACATGGTGTAGGGCTGGAGGTGTGCATTGTTTGAAGGCAATGGGGAAGGTGTGAATAACTTGAGTGCCGGTACTGGTGTGCATTAGGGCACGGGAAGGGTGTGCTTATAAGTTGAGGGAATGAAGCAGCAGGATGTCCCACCTTGGAGGGGTAAAATGCTCCAGATCAGCAAAAAGAGAGATCCCTTGGGACAGAATTCCTCTTGGTCAGGGTGCTGCCTGCAGTCCTTGCGCTCCCTGCTCACACGACTCTCCTGCCTGATGGGAGTGTGAAGCCAGCAGGTTCGGTGCCTCAGCCCGTTCGTCCTCCGAGGCTCCCTGGGAGCAGCACAAACTTGAAGGCATGGCTGGTCTTCAGTGATTTCTTTCTGGCAGGGGGAGAAGAGAAGGACAGAGTAAAGCTGCAATTATAAAGTTGCTCCTGCCAGATATTTCATGCTCCTAATTGCTGACACAGGCTGGCCTGGGATGTTTTTCTCCTTCCTTTTCTGCTTAAATAAATAGGTAAAAGCAAGTTAAAGGATACTCATGTTTCAGGGCAAGCTGTGTGACAGACAAGAGGGGAGACTTCCACAAGTGCTTTGGCCTGATCTTTTCACAGCTGCAGTGAAAACCATGGGGTGAGGGTGGTAGGGATTTATTGACTAGCAAGGGTGGCACAAGGCAGCTTGAATTTTGAAGGCGCAATTTGACTTCATCTTCCCAGCCCGGGGAGGAGATGAAAGCCTACAGATGAGTCAATTATCCGGGCTGCAGGCGAACACAGGCTGAGCTGCGGAGGAGGATTTGCTGACCTTGCACCCTACCGAGAGACTGGATATTGCAATGGAAGATGATCTGTCATGGAGGTGGGGAGCATGGAAAAAGCACTGCTGCAGCTTGACCTGGCTGGAGGGGAGCAACTTGCAGGGCTGGTGATGGGAGAGGAGACCCTGTCCCAGGAGAAATGGGGCAGCAAGAGGTTGCCACTTGTTTGCCCATCCAAAATTGCTTGTTGTGTGGTTGTGGTGGAGGTACTGAAACTGGCTGTGCTGCAGGGAAGCACTGACTCCCCTGTGGCTTTTGCCTGGGTGTTGAGCTGGGGGATAAGGATTCTCATAGAAGTCTCATCAGCTCTGTAGCCCCGGGCCTTTCAAGTGTCTGGCCCTGGCTCTGGTGTCAGTGCAGAGCTTGATGAGATTGTGCCTGCGAGATGGCAGTGCCAGCAGGGAGGCTGGAGCTGGCAGGGTCATGCTGCCCTGTGCGCAGCTCCAGGCGAGCCCAGGGGCTCTGCATTGCCCCAGATGAGGAGTGGATCAATTCTACTTTTCTGTGATTCCTGTGCTACTACCAGTGCCCCCTTGGAAATGAGTTGGACAGATCTCTCAGATAAATGAAGGATTAGAGAGGTATTTCTGTAAGCACATGGAGCTCTCTAAACAGGCACATTTGAAAGCAGAGGGGAGCAGTGAGGGCAGGTGGAAGGAACATCGTGTCAGATTGCACAACTGATTTTATCTTCCTTTACTTCTTCCCCTCTGCTTCATCCAGATTCATCCAGCTGCACCCAGCAACTACCTGGGGAGAGCTGTTTACAGACTGAAAGTTTTAAACCTAAGAAAACACTACCTCCAGCCAAATCCCTTCTCCCTGTTGCCCCATCTCTAGGCGTAGCTGGTGGCAGACTCCTTTCCAGGCAGTTTCTGGAATGAGCTGGCTGGGTTTTGGGAAGCGCATCCTGCAAAGTCATAAAACGCTGCTGCTGGAGTGGTGTGCTGTCAGGAGATGCTGCTGGAAGGGCAGGTGCGGGATGCGGCAGGCGCTTGCTTCCCGCTGCCTCCTCCCGCAATGCAATCATCCTCCGTCCCTCTGCCCTGCTCTGGTGATGCTGCTTGAAACCTGCAGCTTTCGCACAATTGTTCATCAGGGAGCAGGAACTCCCCCAAATGCCCCCCTCGCTGCATCAGGTGTCCTCAGAAGGGTCATCGGTGCATAGGGAGGATGTTATAAGCTGTTTGGTATGGGCACTATGTCCTTGAAAGGAGTTGGGAGGGTCGGTGCCAAGCACAGAAAAGCTCTCATGCTGCGTGAGGACTCTGTGTATCACTGTGAAGATGCAGGGACAGAGCAGTCCAAGGTGCTGAGATGTATAATAAATAGCACAAACGGAAAATTAAGCCCTGTGTTGCTGGGCAGGTCATGAGTGCTATTGAGTGGGAAGAGACAGGGAAAGGTCAACTCCTGATGCCCAACAAAGCACTGGTGGAGGTGTAGGCCAATGTCCATGCTGGTTCTTCTGTGGTGTCTGGAGAGGTTGGGTGCTGGATGGTTTCAGAGGGCTGGGACCAAAGTCCTGGGAGCGTTTAGGTCCATCTTAAAATGGAAAGCACCAGAAGTGGGGAGCAGTGGTGCACAGACACCAACCTTTCAGTCCTAGTAAAATTAGTTCAAATTTTGATGTTGAGGAAACTCAGCTGAAATGTGTTTTCACTTTTGGCTTTTTAGGATACCTTTCCAAATCATTAGAGCATCACTTATCATTAAGGGAAAAACCATCCTCTTCTGCAATGGCATGAACCAAACAGTGCAAGCTGCTGTGCTGGCTGGCAATCGACCCTTCTGGGAGCTTTTACAAAGTACTGTCCTACCTCTTAATTTGGAAAGATAGAAGAAACTCCGGTGGCAATGCTATAGAGGACATCATATGGTCAGTTATGCATTGGTAAAAGACAGTAATTTTTCAAAATGTTCCCCAAAAGATTATAATTAGTACAATTAAGCGTCTTGAATGGTAATTTTATTCTACTCAGTAATAGTACAAAGCACAAAAAACCCCTCTATGAAACAATGCACCCGACATATGTAAGCCAACATTTTCGTGTTGTGATCTGTACAATGTGTGCTTGTTTAAAATTATATTTAGCTCATTCAATTCTGGATAATTTATTGTCTGCTGGACAAGAACCCTTGTGTTGCTTCCATGCTTAGAAACATGAGTGAGGATTGCTCACAGGCCAAAAGCAGCTTTGGTCCAAATTCATGCAGAGAGACCGTTTGGGTAGAGTTGAACGTGGGTGAGCGTTGGGGACACCCACAGTCTGGCACTGAAGTGCCTCTCCCACTCTGTGCCTCAGTTTCCCTTTTCATTTGTAACCTGCCATCTACACCCAGCAACACAGTGAGCTGGTTTGGTGATGATGGGATGGCACTTTCCTTACTGCATTAATCAGTGGGCTCAAAAAGTGAAAATGTCTTTTTACTTTAATATCCCTTTAGCCTTCTTGGTGGTTTGGAAACAGTCTGAACAGAGCAGGATCTGTGGGGCAGGTGCCTTGAAGCAGATGTGTATTTAAGAGCATGCTGCTGTGATTTGGGATGCTCCTGTCTATAGCTGAAAGCCTGAAGGTGCCTCCAGGACCAGCTCTGTGGTGGGGCACAGGCATCAGCAGCAGCCAGGAGCTCTGATTTGCTCCCAGCTCAGGGCTCCCCTGCTCATTTCTTCTTCTCTGCAGCCTTGATCCACTGTTTCTCACATGCTGAACAGACAATTAGCTTTTACATTTCCCAGTGATTTTGTGGTGGCTGGCCCTGTCGCTGCAAACAGTAGCTGGAAACTTCGTTATAGAAAGAAAGCACAGTGTTGGGTGGAAGAGGAGATAATTACCTTTCTAATATAATTATGGCTGGGCTGGTGAGCCTTTTATCTCAATCCGTGTACTTCTGGTGGTAATACAATAACAGGCAAGGATTAAAATTTACTAGGTTATCACTCGTCTATGGCAGCCAGAGCCATTTTCTCCCCACAGTGGGGAGGAGTTTGTTAGAGGAGATTTCAGGTTAAACATTTGGGGAAGAGGATGATTTTGGAACAGGAAGGAGCAGGGGGAGAAATAGTGCTGTTTAAGCAGCTTGGAGGGAGATGCACCATCCTGCGTGTGAGTTTGTGTTTGGAGATGGTCCCACCCACAGCCGAGGTGCCATGGTCTGATGTGAATCGGGCTGTGGATCTGGAGCACAGAGGTCTGGTCTCATTGATGTGTGCTGTGAGCAATTTCCTTGTCGAGGCTGTTGTGTGTCCCTGCCTGTCAGTGCTCTTCTTTGACCAGTCCCTTCTGCAATTGCCGGAGGTGTACGGATGGGAACAGCAGGTCCCTGCTCGGATGAGGAGGAGGAGGCAAGCCCCCGTGTTAGAGCAGCAAAGCAGAAGGCAGGGATCCCTGTCCCCCTCCCCAGCTGGGTGACAGCACCCGCTTTAGCGTTTGGGAAATAGCCTGGGGTTATGGGTTTGGGTCTTGGCTGGTCTTTGTGGTGCTGAGTAAGGCATGGGATTTCACTGCATCTTCATTTCCCAGCTGGTGAGATCAAAGGAATCCATTTTCTGTGCTGCAGGAGGAGCTAACTGCCCTCTACCCTTTAGCAGCACAGAAGTGCTTTTCCATTGCTGTCTCTTCCTCAGGCTTTTGAAAGACAAAACTATATCTCTGGGACCTCCCTGGGACACTGCGCTCTCCTCCCCACCCTGGTGCCATCTGCTATGGGATGCGTGGCAGGGACCAGTGTCAGCCTCCTGCTTCCAACCCTCTGTGCCTTGGCTGATCCCATACAAAGGGCTGATGCTATAGAAGACAGCTCCTCAGTCCACTCTCACCAGGACAGCCCCATCACTGTTTTACTCTGAGCAACGGTGATGCTCTCGCCGGCTGTCCCCTCCACCCTGCTCTCCCTGGCTGAGCGTGGAGAAGGGAAGAGTGGGTCTGGACAGCTGATTGAATTATAAAACACTGAAAAGGTCAGAGTGGTACTCTTTGCTGTTATCTTTCACAGAACATAAGAGGCATTAAAATTCTGCTGTCTCATTCATATAACAAGGGAGAAAATTGTAACAAAAGGAAAATGAAAAAGGTAAAAAAGTCTTCCCTCCTGCAGTTGGGTCAGGGAAATGGAAACGGTGCAAGTTTAACTCTTGTACTTAGCTGTGGCTTCCAGGGGGGTGAGGTAGCTGCGTATGCAGGTCCAGCCTCTCATTTCTGTGCAGAGGAGTTAAAAATCTTGCTCCAGGAACAGTGACTAGTGTAATGAATTCGGTGATCTCAGCTTTCTCCTCGTTTTGGGTTCACCACCTTGGTCTTCAGCGGACCTTATGCTCAGAATCTGGGAGGTGTTGGGGATGGGGAGACATCAATCCTGGCAGGTCAGTTTGACATGATTTAAGCTGGAATAACATAATGTGAGGATGAGTTGCTGGCTCAGGCAGATGTGCTGAGGACTGGGACAGCAATGGCCAGGATACACCTGCATTCAGCATTGCTTCTGAAAGGGGCAATAGAGCTGCATGAAACACGGTGGGACAACAGTGACATGCATTAACGGGCTGACCCACTGCCATGAAACAACTGCAGTGGAAGCAGTGACCAAACTGTGGTTGAGTTGGGCTTTGCGAGAGCTGCAGGAGATGTAATCAAACTTGTATATCTTTACCTCCATGCTCAAATCACAGTGAAAAAGCTATTGCCAGTAGTGAGCAGATCTATTCAAGAGGAGCCCTGGTCTCTTTTCTAAAGCAGGATAAGTAAATGGAGAGGTTGTAGCTGTGTCCCTCGGAAAGCTGCCTGATGATTTCATCTGAGCATGTCCATTGTTGATTTTGGGAACGTCCAGGCTAAAACATTCCTTTTTTTTTTTTTTTTTTTTCCTGAAGGAGACCAGGGCCTGGGATAAATGCCAAATCCTGACTCTACCCCAGCCTATAGATTTTGTCATTTGCAAACCCCAAATGCAAACTTTATCACTCCAGCTCCATCCTGTGCTTTTGGCAAAGCCATGCAATTGGTGTTGCTTGGTATCTTCCAGCCTCCCTCTCTGCTCCCCTCCTTTTCTCTCCCTCCCACAACCTGACTTGTCCTCATTTGCTGGAGATCTGTGTCCTGCACGGCCCCAAGACCTGTCCTCCAGGAGAAGGACACGTCTTGCCAAGCTTGCACCTTCTGAGATAGATGTTGCTTGCCCTCAGCATTGCATTCACTCCCCTCCTTCTCCTTGATCCGATGGTGCAAAACCCATCTTGAACCCCTGCTCTTTCTCAGCAACCTGTATTTGTGTTTGACTGAGCTTTCCTGCCTCACCTCCATACCATGCCAGGCTACTGGAGAATATGACAACAAAAGAAAAGGGCCAACATAAATCCATTACTTCTCCACGAGTTGCAAGGAACCAAAGGAGTTTCCTTGCCTGCCAAAAATGTGGTCTACTGAAGACTGCTGTGACAAGCAGCACGCTCATATAAAAATCAAAGTAATCTGAGCCATCAGCAGCTGAAGAGGTGAGTGGGTTTCCCTCAGCCCTGAGAATTCAGGCTGGGAATGGTGGTTGTGCACGAGCACTTCTGGCACATGGGCTGCGTCATGGGGGAGACCTGCTGCTCCCCGCTCTCCTGGGGCCCACTTGGCTCTGAAGGTGAACTGACCGTGGGGGTCATGCAGCCAAACAACTGTCTCCATCTCCAATGTTCAGACCCCACACAGTATCCCGATGGGAAGGTGGTATGAACTAACTTGGCAGTCTCCCTCCAGGTTAGAAGGATGGCTGCCCAGAAATCTAGATTTTTGCCCAATGAGAAATAGTGGAGGAAAACTCCTGGTTCCAAATTTTTTTTTCAAAAGGTAGAGTTTCCTCTGGGAGGTTTCAACCTGATTTTAAGTGAAAATGCCTGCTTTCAGCTGGCTTTACAATATCATTGCAGTTAAAAACAACCAAATAAAAATAAAATCTGAAGTCATATTTGAAGTCAAAATGAAACTAAAATGTTTTGTTCTTTCCCACTGGAAAACTGAAATTGATGTTTCCCTGAAAACAAATATTTTTGGTGGAAAAAAAGGCATTCTTCAGCACAAAAACCTTTGCTGAGTGCTTTTTCGAAGAACTAGTAATACTTCTTGATTTGCTCGAGTTATTGCCACTAAGATGCCACCTATTTGCATTTTGCCAGGGCTGCTCTTAATGTAGGAGTTACACAATGCAGTGTTTTGTGCTTTCTTCTGCTGTTTCTCTTATTTGAGATAGTTCTTAGAGCCCTGAAACATGATGGTAATGTCATTGTGCTGGGTGCTGGGGTGCTGCAGAGCTGTTGGCAGTGTCTGGCCTAAGCCTTGGACTGGTCCAGCAAAGCTGGGGAAAGAAGAATTGGAGCAGGAAGAAAGCAGACCAAGTTGCTGAAGGCCCCAAAACAAGCTGGGGAACTGATGGGAAGGAGGACTTGAATTTTTTTAGGTGCTTCTCACTTCTGGCATCTCCCCAGACCTCAGTACCATGGGCGCATTTCATTCCCAGTCCTCTGTCATTATCCCAGTACCCTGCCTTGAGGTTTGATGCAGGAATTAGCGACAAAGTCATCACCTGTGTGCTGTGGGAAGAGGGACTGGGTGGTGGCGAGGATGGCCGGGGGGACAAAGCCCAGATGGCACCTAGTGCCACCTTGCAGCAGCAGCCCACACCTCTAGCTGCCACATACACAACTGGAGCTGCCTCCTCGTGCTGTTTCCAGGGCTACTGGAGGAACCAATTGCTCAGGATACCAAACTGGAGGAAAGGCGATGACTAAGCAAATGTCAGAAACGCTTACTCTGGAAACCACGCAGCATCCTCCTCACACCTTCCCTGGTTGAGCTTAACGCTGTCTAGACAATGGTCTGCTCTGTGCAAACTCTCAATTAATGTAATGCTGATAGACTGGAAAAGTACTCAGAGGTCCTTCCCTGCCTTGGCACTGGTGGATGCAGCCCCAGAGCTGCCTTTCTGGGGCTTTTTTCTGCTTGGAGAGCAGCGAGTTGGGTGATTTAATGGAGAGGGATGTCATGGCCAGGAGAGGAACTGAGTGGGCAGAGACTAGAGCTGGGTACTACCTGCACCCTAAGATTTAAACCCAGTCAAATGCAAAGCATCTCCTTCCTAAAAATCACAGCTTAAGCGAGAGAGGTATATTATAAAGAGAAAACAGCAGCATGGAGTGAAACAGTGACTTGTGTTCTTACTCAATGATTAAACTTGTCAGATCTTAAAGCCATTCCTGCTACTCCTTGTTGAACCTGACTCATGCATTTTGCACACCAGAGATTGCCAGTGCTGCTTTTGGTTTCTTTTTCTCTGCTTGTGCTTTTCTCCATTGGCTGTAGAGGTAAGCCTGAGATGATTTAGCTCCTACCGAAACACTTAACTCTGGTGCTGAAAAGCTAGGGGGGATTTCTGGACCATTTCACAGCAATAGGCTGCATCAACAAAAAGCATCTGATGCTGTTGGCCTACATCCCAAAGTTCTTGGTGCTGTATTCTCATGTGCTGCCTTGTCAGAAAGCTGCTGTGGACCACAGGGCACTTCTCGTGTTTTCTGCAGCTGTCTAAGAAATTCCCCACAGATCTCAGCCTCCTGCCCCATAATTCAGGTCTGTTTTCATGTCACAGGGAAAACTTGCCGCAGCAAATCAGCGGCGCCAATGAACATACAGTCTTCTCTGCTGGATACTGCTGTCTGCTTGTATTTCAGATGGCTGCAGCATGCAGACAAACTTGCCTGCTTGGTCAGCGGAGTGAAATCGAGCTCCAAAACCCATGACTGATGCAAATGCAGCCTCCCCTGGAAAACTGCAACTTCCATCTCCGCTCTGCTGGCTTGTAACTGCCTGATGGGCCCAAAGGGACTGCTCTGGGAATGTGGAAAACACAAACATTTGCTGCTGTGCTGGGACCTGGTATGTCAGGTTTCAGCCCAGAGGATATATTTTTTAATGGCTAGATTATACAGCCCAGAAATGTTGAGCTTATGATGAAAATGCTGCCAGACTTTTATCTGCAGCAATTCCAGCGTTCTTAACAGCCCAGTGGAGAGCGAAAGCCTCTGTTATCTGAACTGCCAATTAATTTAGGCACATTCCCCTATCCTGTTATAAAGACGTCACTTCCCTGCACCAGTGACATTGCTCTGGCCTCTGAGGTCCTGCAAGCTCTGCTCAATGGGACCTGGCTCCACTGCCCACTTGCATTGCTGACTAGTAGGCGTCTGTGCACCTGTGTTGGTTTTGGGAAGGTTTTGGGATCATGCTGTGGTGGGTGAAAAGGGATGGGCAAAGTGGGGAAAGAGTGGGCATCTGCAGTGTGGGGAGGAGGAGGAGAGGAGCAGCAAAGCAGGACTGGCACACCAAGGCTCAGAGAGAGAGTGGTCATGAGCATGTTTTGTATTGGATTTGAGGTGATCCTTGCAGTCATTAAATGTTGCCTCCTGAGCATGCAGCAGCTATGCTGTGTTCTCTGAACATCTTGATTCCAGGCCAATGTGTACCTGGGTGCATCTAGTTAATTAGATTTCATAGGCAACAAGTTGTTGTTTCTCCAGTTCCTTTTATCCAAGGACCTTGGTGGTTTTTGACTCGTGTGCAAAGTAGCTGAGCTACTGCTCTCTTATGGACACTTTCAGGCATGTCCTACAGAGGGTAAATTCACCCAAACATCCTTCTCTGGCTGCACATCTGTCAGTGTCTGCTGGTGTATGGTCCTGTATGCTGCAGCTGGATCCCTATTTCCCCAGCTTTGCCAGTGAAAAGCTGGTGTGATATCTCCATCTGACTCAAAGAGGGCAAAAAAAAAATTTAAAAAAAAAAAAAAAAAAAAAAAGACTTGTTTGAACTGTTGAATTGGTATGGGCTCAGTTTGAGTGGGGATGATCAGGTGAGTAACTCCCCAGCAAATTTGGGTGATGGTGACTTGCATGCTGTGGTTCTAGCAGCTGAGTGCAGCCAGAAGAGACTTTCTAATTAAACCTTAAAGTTTCTGGGAAGTCTCCTTTGGGATGGTCATCCTCAGCAGGGCTTGTGCACAGGCAGAGCACTGGCGTTGTGTAGTCATTGCTGAAACACATTGCGCTGTGGTTGCACTGTGCTGGGCAGAAACAGCTCTTTGAGGCTGCTGTGCTGCAAACAGCACTCACCTGGGACTGCTGTGAATCTTGTCAACTGAGAACTTGAGCTTTATCTATACAAAATAGGGAAAAGAGGGGGTTTATCTGTCACATTCATGAAATACTGTTCCCTGAGCATCAAGCATAGGAGCTGATATGGCTAAATTATCCTAAAAAACAGAAGGGGGAAGTTACAATTTCTGTTTTCAGTATGAAATGAATAAATTCTGACTTTCTTGTGTCCACAGCCCAGCTTGCAACAGGTTTAAAGCACAGTACAGATGGCTATGTGATTATTGCCAACATCTACTCATTATATTAGATAAGGCCCTGGGTTTATTTAGCAGAAGCAGATGGAGGGAATACACAATATTTTAGATGTCTTGGCAAACTGTGTTTTCCTTAGAACAACATTGCATGTTTGCTGTTATAGCTCTGGCCAAAAAAAAAAAAAAAAAAAAAAAAAATCTAAGAAAGAGGGCGAATGATCTCTTTTGGGAGTGACAATGAGGTGTGCATTAAAGAAGAGATATTATATTGCAAGTCTTATGATATCTGATGCCTTATATTAATCCCTGTGACAAGAGGAGAGTTTCAGCTTTTATTTGAAAGTGTGTATTTTTTGTGGCTCATAGACTAAAGCTTGAAAACATGACCCCAGCTGCCTACAAAAGCTGAGGAATCACAAGACAAATAGAGTCTCCTAGGTTTTTTTTTTCAATGGTCTTATGACTTTTAATCTAGCCTTGTTGATTTTGGGGCTGCCTACTTGTGTGACCACTGGCAATACTGTGCCTCTTGAGTAAGGGGCACCTGCTGCAGGTGGAAAAATGCTTGGGGTTTGGGTCCTTTGAGGCAGCAGATTTGGACAGGAGGTGTATGATGAACATATGCATCTCTCTGCTTGCTCAGAGCATTCAGGGGCAAAACCTCCCTCAGAGACCACTGAACTTGGTGACGAATGGTCCCGTGACTATCTGTGACATGGCTAGGAATGAGCTCCCTGGCCAGCTTCCCTCTAAAGGGAAGAAACCAAGCTCTGTGCCTGCTTGTAGAGGTACCTGATAGCTTTCCAGTCTTTGTCCTTCTCCAAAAATTGAGCTGTCAGAGAAATTTCCTGTAGGGACATTTGCCAGAGATGGATAAGGTGCAGTTTTCTTGTCTTGTTGAACTCAACTCCAACATCATCTAGCTTGATTCAAGAGGTTGTCTGGGAAGACACAGGGAGGCAGGCATAGGTGAGGGAGGCAGCACTGCTCTTAAGGGTGTAACGAGGTGGTGTAACCTGGTAGTTGCTTGGAGCCCATGGCCCTGAGAAGCAGTCAGAGCCATTCAATATGCACCTGGGGAATAAAAACAAATTCAGTTTCAGCCCCAGCCTCTCTGGAGTTAGTATTGGCTTTCATCCATGGCTTAAGTAGTTAGCTGTGAACTAAATGCTCAATGTATCATCTGCTTGTGATGGACTTAAACTGGAAGTCATGAGCACAGTGCCAAAACCAGGTCATTAAATTAGCTAGCCCCAGGCCTGCAGATTGAAGGAGGCTGAGTTTCACTGGCAGAAGACCTTCCCAGCTGATGGAGTAGGCAGAGGAGTGAGGGTCTTCCCCTGTATGGAGGGACTGTGGTTGTTCCTACTGGTCACTGTAAGGAAGTACCAAAGGAGTGGTGAGTGCTTGTACAACCACTAACCACATTTGATGCTTCTTTGATATATTGGGTTATACCACCTGGATGGTATTCCTCCCCAGTATGCAAGTGGCAGCATGACCTGAGTGTCACTCCTTGGATGTAGCATGACTCCTCACATGCTGGTGCTGTGAAGATGAATACAATGAGAGTGCAGGCAGGAGGAGAGGTGCAATGGCACGGTTACAGTAGCAGGAACCTGTTGTTTGTCAATATTTTGCTATATTGTGGGGGAAAAGAAGAACAGGAACACTTGAAATTCTAGTAAAGCTCTCTAGCTAGGATGGCTTGGTTCAGTTTGTGGATGTTTTTGGGTTTCTCATTGGTCAAGTGCACAAGTACATCCAGGCGTGGATGATGCTGATGATCCGTTTTTGCCAGTTCTCATCCATCTGGCTGTGCCAGTGAGGCTTAGCTGGCTGAGTGCTGGAGAGTGAATGTAAAAAGTGTGCGAATGTGGCAGCATGAACTGACTAACTCCCCACTCCCTACCTTCCCGTTTATTATATGAATGTTCTTGGCTATTATTTTGCATGATGTGTTATCTTTGCTCATTATCTGCCCATCTCTAGATTGTTAAAGGATTCAGCGATGCAGTGGCAAGGTGGAGGGGATGGACTCAGAGGAAGGCCATCCCTCCAAGCACTCCCTCTAGAAGCTAGTGCATAGTTCAGCTGGCGGCTTGGTGGAAAAGAAAAGCCTGCAGTGCAGAAAGGCCCAGAAGACAGTAACCTAACAAAAGGTCTCCTTTCCATCCTGACTGATGTGCCCAGCGTTGACAGATATTTTTCCTTCTCCTTTGCACCAGTCCCTCGTTGGCTGCTGCTTCCCGTTCCTCTCCTGCCAGTTCCAGTAGCACCAGTTCCCCACCCCGGGAGGCAAGGCTGAGGTCTTATTCTGAACTGTTTTGTTTTGCTTTTTAAACACTAGTGTCATTTGATAACGATGACATTTTCTGCTCAACTCATGAACAACTACTTCTGGGGACTGGCCAAATGCAGAGGGTGATGTGGTTCTGGTTCCAAATACCAGACTTTGTCACCGCTCCCAGGGAAGTCTGGCAAGGAGGCTCTCGTTTGGTGGGTACTATAAGGAAGGAGGGTTGAGATGTGCTTTTAGTATCTCAGACCTCTTACCTCCTGTACTGCCTGTGCTGCCCTGCTAGCCCACCTGGCAGAAAAATACATCCCCTATCCACCTACCAGCTGTCCTGTGCCCTTTGCCCAACTTCCAACCGCCAGCTAGTAGAGAGCAGAGTCATGCTCCTCCGGACTTTCTGGCACAGCAATGAAATGTACTGTCTAGTTTGGGTGACATTTTTCATGCACACAGAATCTGGGGGGTTGTATTTTTCAGCAAATGGCAGCTTTAAATCAAGTAAAAAATATTTGCAAACTCGACATGAATTGCTTTCACTAGAAAGGAAAACACATTAAAAGTCAGAATACTTCATTTTAGAACTTGACAAATGAAACAATCCCAAATGGTGTTTCATTGCTCTCTCTCCCCCCCTCCCCACCCCCCGCAAAGTAAAAATACTTGAAATATTTTGCTGACCCTGAAATTCCCCTCTTTAAGAATCTTGTTTGCTACTGAGCCAAAACCCTCCATAGGTTGCCCATACACAAGAGACCACGGGGTGGGGTGTGTGACACCAGAAGTCTCCAGGAAAGCACTTTGGGGTCTCAGCTCCTGCTCTCCACATCCTCTGATGGCAGGAACAAGATTCTGGGATGCCCATTTCCAAGGACAGAAAGCAGCAGTCTCTCCTTTGTAATGTTAATGTAGTGAGACTCAAGGTATGACCTACTTTCCAGCTACAACGAAGTGCAAGATGGTTTTAACTCCTCTGTGCTCAGTTTCCCCAGTGTGAGCTCACTAAAATGTTTTGGACATGTGCATTTTCCTGCCAGCTGTCATTGCTTATTGCAAATGAGCCTCCTTTTCTACTCTGTTGTGTGGTATGTTCATGCCTCTCCTGCTTAGAAGCAACAAGAACTTACTTGAGCAGTTGCCTCATAACCAGAATATCTTCCTTCATCCTGGGCAGAAGCCAAGCCCTCAGCTCTCTGCACTCTGCAAAACCTCATTTGTTTTGTTTGAGTGTCGCGCACCGTTTGGTTGGTGCGTGTCTTGCTGTAGTGGAGGAGTATGTGTCTACAGATGCTCCTCTCCCTGTCTTCTCCCTGGAGCCTGGCTCAGGAATTACAGTCAGAAAAGTAGGCTGCAGGTGGTTTGGGGGGGGTGGGGGATTCTGCTCTCATTTTTCTATGTCTCCTCTCGGGACTCTGGAGCATTTCTGCTATAAAAAGAGGAGACAGTTTGCATTCATATCTGAGCAGCTCTGTATGCTGAAGGCTAGTGGCAAATTTAATGCTTGCTACAAAAGACTCAGAAATGCCCCCCTTTGGTGTGAGACCAAGGAATGAATTGGCTGTTTGTGCCTCTGAAGCAGAGCAACCCTGTACTGTTGAATGTTGTTATTTCCTCAGTGTATTTTATTTTGTCCTCTGTTCCTTTCATGTTATAGCTAAAGAAAGGTTTATCCTTCATTAGGGTGAAGCCATTTTGATGGATACAGTCAGTTTTGGGACAAACATGTTTATCTGAGCAAGGGCACCAGCCTGAGTAGCTCTGAATAGGCTGGTGTTAAGGAAAGGATTGGGACCCGGTACATTGTGTTGTACCTGCGCTTTGATGGAAAGGAATAGGCTTAGATGCAATATGCAGGTATCTGCTTGGATGCTTAAACTTGGTGTTAGTCATCCAAAGGACAGGCAGAGAGCTGGCAAGCTGGGCCCTTTCATGCAGGAGGGACTATGGACAGCTGGTGGACAAGTCACCAATGTGGAGTGATGGAGCCAACAGATGAACCTGGTAATGCCATAAATTAAACGGTGCAATTAGCATGCCAGACCTACTTATCGGCTCAGACCTGGTGTCGACTCTGTGTCTTTGGTAGTCAAGATAAAGCTCACACACCATGAAATCAAACTGAGTGAAAAGGGGCATCTTTCCAAATGCTCTAGTCACTGCTTGCATGCAGATTTGTGCTGTGACTGGGAGAACAAGGGAGCAGCGGGACTGACAGCCATGTCACTGCAGTCCAAACACAAGCCAGGCTTGCTGTGCTGAACAAAACGGCTGCCTGCATCAGGGGCTGGCTCATGGGCACCCCTTGGCTGGTTGCCTCTGCTGACCTGCCCTCAAGTCCCGGGCAAGGAAATCAGCCAGACCACGTCACCAGTGTAAGACTGAGCAATGCTTTCAGTGTGCACTCTGGAGTTAAGAAGGTGAAAAATACTCATTTTGATTTGCACTGAAGCTGAGGTGCCTCTCAGCAGACAGACACCTGCTACTTACACTCGCTGCATCCCCTTGCAGCTTTTACTGTGTGCAACTGGTGTGGTTTCTCCCTGCGAGTCTTGCTCGTTGGCTCCGCCCGCTGCCAAGGCTTTGTTATCTGTTGCTGGTTGGTACATACAAGGAAACGGGGGCAAATGATGCCCTGTTGCCACAAGTTGCCAGAGATCATGGCATGGTGATCTCCATGCTGCTGCCTGTTTGCTGTTGATGCTCTGGTAGTCCTCGGAGGTCAGTGCCATCGGGATCTAATATTTCTTCTTGTGATGCCTCCAATAATACTCTATTTCTTGTTCCCCATCCCTAATCCATCATGACTTGCTGCTTTCCTCCTGCAGCTCCTCCTCCCACTGCCTGAGTGACTCCTCTGGAGTTCACCTTGCGTAGGTGGAGCTTGCACCCTTCTCCAGCCAGGAGTGTGGGGTACAGCCCTCGCAGACCTTCACTTGGGCAGCAGCTTTCCTTATAGGAAGCTCTGTCTTGGTGGCTGCCTCTACTTGTCCAAGGCTCCCCTGGCTAGGTAGATTGTTCCTGGCTGTTGCGCAGGACAGACACTGGAGAAGTTGGTGTTTCCAAATAAAGACCATTAATTCAAAGGCTGGGATGTGCATGGCGAGGCCAGTGGCTGTCCTGCGCTGGTTCGTGTTCTGCTGGTATTCCTGATCCTGGGAAGTCTTGCCAGCTCCAGCCAGAAGCATGCTGTGTGCCAGTTTGGGGTTAAAATGCTTCAGTCATTCAGGAAAGCAGCAGGCAGAGCAGCCTTCCATGGCAAATGGTTTCAAAAGAAATGGAGAATATTTTTTTTTGTAAATTTTTAATGCTCTGTGTATGCTTTTGAAGGGAAAACACCAGTTAAAAAGCCAGGTACTTAAGATGAATTTTATGGGCCTTTTTTGAGGGAAATGAATCCTTTCCAGGGAATCTGTCATTTCAAAAGCATTACTTCTTTTCACTTGATTTTTACTGTAAAATTCCTAAGTGTTCCCACAATGGCATGGGACCAGAAAGACCTTGCAGGTTCTCCCTGTGGGTCACTAGCTACCATGAACACGGCGACAATGATCCTGGTGGTGGTGACAACTCCCATGGGGTTGGGGACCTTCTCCACCCCCTGGGCAGCAGAGGAGGAATCGGGAAGGAGCGGGTGGGTGAGGGTCACAGCTAGCAGGTAGCAGAGATAGTGGGGACGGTCAGCCCACAGACCGCCCACAGATGGAGGAAACGTCTTTAAACTAGTTAGCCAGTATTTATGAAGATATTTATTTATTTTTCCCATTGGTTTCCATTTTCTGGGGGTCACTGGGGCTTGTTAAATGTCAGCAGCCTGTGTCAGGCTCTGGGGATGGGGGTGATTTGCTGGAGTTTTCTGTGCTCCTGCTTCTGTCAGAGATTTTGGAGTTGATGCTGCCAAGGTGTCTGCGTTAGATGGGGTTGAATCTGTGCGTAAGAAGTGGTGGTTGCTATTTCTTTTCATAAGACAGCTGCTGTACTGCTGGCTAGTTTTATCTTTTTTTGAGGGAAGCTGTCTGGTTGGTATTTAGTCTTTCTTCTAATCCCACTGAAGAGATTGATTTGGTTCTTAGGAACAGGTGCTTGGGATAAGGTCTCTGAAAAAAAATGCTGTTTCCACTTACTTTCTAGGACTAGAGTTTATAATAAATGCAAGGTTACATTAAAAATGCCTACAGCTTATGCCAGCAATTGCTCCTCTAGCAGAACCTGCCCTGGCACCAGTGTTGTCCAGTGGTGAGATCCTCTTGGAAGTGTTAATCATTCTCAGTTATTAATCTTGCTGCTTTTTGCTGTAGCTGTATGTTATCTGCTCACAAGCAGACACGCTGAAGCTGCTGGACTTGCAGCCAGTTCCAGTATCTCCTGTTCTCTCACGCAGCCTCCCTTGTGATTTATAGAGAGTGATGCTAGGAGACCGGGCAGAAAACACACTCCGTCACCTGCAGATATGCGTGTGTTGAGCATGGCCTCACTGGCTGCTTTTTGCTGAGGCTGGACCCAAGGTGTTGTAGCTCCTATAAGCAGAAACATGTATTGAAAACCTTGTATTTTTGACCATCTATTCTTGGCTCTCACTCGGCACATCTCCTGTGTTTCTGTTCTTCCTCCTTTTCCTGTCTTGTGGGAGAGGCAAAGCACCTCTGTCACCTGCTCCCCCAGAGATCACCTGGAAAAACTGAAATAAATCCACTAAAAGGCCATTAAGGCACGAGGAGGACAAGGTAGGCATGATCTTGAGGAGCAGGGTTAGCTTTTTGCCGCTGCGTTCCTCCGGATGTAGAGATCTGGGGCTAAGCTTGAAGGAGTTTCGAGGCATTTTCTTTAGTTAGGGCTTCAGTAAGGAGATTTATTATTGGGTAGCTCTGAAAAGTGCAGTATTATACGACAAGTGTCTTGCTGAACCAGTACGCAGAAATCCTGAGCTCTGAGGTACTTTAAGAAATGGACTGCCAATTATTTATGTTAGCATAATGTTCAGGAAAGGAACTTTCCCTTCATTCTTTGCTTTCTTTTATACCCAAAGGAATAAGCTGCTTTTATAATTTATTCCAGGCTTTGCTAGAACAAAAGTTATCAAGTATTTATCACAAATTTGGCCTCTGTCTCTGGCAACAGATGTCAGTCAAAGCTCATTAGTGGAGGTGGTGATACAGAAAGCAGCATTTAAACAAGTTATCATGAAAGCGAGGAGCGAGCGCAGTGCTCCTGAGCACTGCTGGGCTGGCAGGACGTGTGCCCAGATCCGCCACAGCAGCATATGAGCAAGAAAGGTTTGATGGTCGGCCATCCTGCTTGTAAAAAAGGCAAATTACACAGAGGAACTTATTTAATGAGATTTTGTTGCACTTAAGCACCTGAAGTGCTATCAGAGGCAATATCCTAAGCCTATCAAATCTCAGTGTTTCTGTACAACCTGTTAAGATACAAAAAGAGCTGCAGAGCAAGTAATTTATTCTTCTTTGTGAGGTATCTCCTAAAATCTTTTACTATTTTTTTTTTTTACCTTTCACAGCTGATTTTCTCTTGCGGCACTGGCTCGCCCGTCACCTCTGCTTTGTTCTCAGTTGTTCGCTGTGCAGCCAGGGAGGCTTTGGCAGAATTGTCAGGACGCACTTGTCAGCCGGCATCTTTGATCTCTCTGTTTCTCTTATTTTTAATGATAATTTCCACCTTGTTCTGGCCTAAGTCACAGTGGTTTCTGTGAGCTTTCAACTGGAGTGGGGGAAAAAGTAAACCAGAAACATGGCACTTAGCAAATGCCACAAAGTTAATGAAGGCCTTTGCCTCACTGGGGCATTTTTCCACGCATGTCTGTGAACAGTTCAGGGGAACGGACTGCTGAGCAGCTGTAAATTAGCTTTGGTTTTGTAGGGAGAAAAGGCACCATCTCCACCCTGGCACAACGTCCCCTTGCCGAGCTGCTTTGCTGAGCTCCAGCTGCTGAAAGCTGCCGCTCAGCTCTTCCCTCCCAATTACTGGGCACCAGGTTTCTGCCAGTGGGTCCTTTGGAGCGGTAAGACCCTGTTACGGGTTTGTGTGGTGCGGGTTTTTTTTTTTGGTAGCGGGGGAGGATGCCACAGGGGTGGCTCCTGTGAGAAGCTGCTCGAACCTTCCCCGGCTCCAAGCCGGACCCGCCTCTGGCCCAGGCCGAGCCCCTCAGTGATGGTGGTAGCGCCTCTGGGAGAACAGATTTAGGAAGGGGAACCTGCAGTGAGTAGGGGATTGGAATGTGAGAGGAATACCGAGGTCAGGGAGGCAGGAGGCGAGGAGGAGTGCCGGAGGCCTGCGGTGAGGCGGGAGGCTGTCCGCCCCCAGCCCTCGGGGGGAGCGGGGGAGCAGACGCCCACCTGCGGCCGGGGGAGAGAGGAGCCCACGCCGGAGCGGAGCAGGGGCCGAGTGCGGAGTCCTCCTCCCCCCGAGGAGGAAGGAGCGGCAGAGACAAGGGGTGAGGAACCCACCCCAGCCCCCGTCCCCTGTTCCCCAGGGAGAGAGAACCGGGAGCGGGGCTGAGGCGGGAAGGAGGGAGGGCTGGGGGGAAGGTGTTCTAAGGCTGGGTTTACTTCCCATTAGCCTTGTTTTGATTTGATTTGTAGTCAATTAAATTGATTTTGTTTCTTCCCCAAGTTGAGCCTGTCTTTTGCCCGTGACCATAAGTGGGGAGTGATCCCTCCCAGTCCTTGTCTCGACCCATGAGCATATTTTCTCCTCATCCCACCAGGGCCAGGAGGGGGGAAGTGAGCGAGCGGCTGGGTGGTGCTTTGTTACTGGCTGGGCTGAAACCAGGGCAGACCCCATGTGCCAGGGCTCCTGGGATGGACCCTGAGCACATAACCCTTCTGAAAGGCCCAGGGCCCTCTTTGCCCTAGTTCCAGTCTTTGGACAGCCTGCCTGGGGCTGCCGAGCCATGGCTGTGAGCACACGGTGTGAGGAGGGTGCAGCATCCAGCCCTCCCCGCTTTGACTAGCGCAGGAAACATGTTGGATGACCACCTGGGTTTTCTTACCACCTGCCTCATTTACCTGCAGGGCACAAATGTGGATTTTTTTAGACCTAGAGCTATGGCCTCATCCTCTCGCTCTTCTGTTTCTTCCACCAAAAGTGGCTTTGTTTAGGATGCAGATGTATTTTTTTTTTCTCTCTAGGCAAAATCTGGCCAGGGTTGTATTGCTTTTCAAGAGTGGCTCATTCATTGGCAGATGTAGCAGTGACAGCTCAGCTCTACAGGCATGGATAGTTTGCATGATTCAGCTGTGGTTTGATATGATCCATGGACCAACTCTCCAGCCATGGGAGATGGTGGGCTGTTGGGTGCGCTGTGTAGGTTAGCTAGG
The DNA here is from genome assembly GCF_000737465.1 of Haliaeetus leucocephalus. NCBI lineage: Eukaryota > Metazoa > Chordata > Aves > Accipitriformes > Accipitridae > Haliaeetus > Haliaeetus leucocephalus. Next base: position 9,538,413 of record NW_010972742.1, on the reverse strand, counting down.
GGATCACAGTGCTAATGATGTGCAAATTAGTGAATGATTAGGGGTTTTGGCTGGGGGTGGTGGGGGGAGGGTGTTGGCATAGTTTGAGCAGGCTGTTTTTAGCATCAAGCCTATTAGGAAGACAAGACTGGCATGAAGACCTCCAGCCACTGGAACATTTACTGGCACCATAGGACTAATTGATGGTGTCCCCCATTCACTCCAGTTTTCTCTTTGAGTTTAGAAACAAAATGATGAGCATATCAAGCACCCCTTCTCTCAGCTTGTACCAGGAACCAGGGCTGTGCCTGATGACAGCACAAATCCATCTTAGCTCACTGGAGACTAATTGTGCTGTTAGTAGCAACATCCAAGGTGGATGTTAAAGATTATCTTTTGACTTGAAGTGTGTGCTATTCCCAGACTGCAGAGGTTTATAAGCGAGCAATTAAGTTGTGAGGATGGAGGGAAGGGAGAAAAGGAATTAAATCATTGGCATGGGTGCAGAAGATTAAATTAGAAGTCTCTGCATGTGATGGTTCTTAGTTTAAATTGTCTCCTGTTGCTTATGCTCAAACTGCATCGATAGAGCTGATGTAATGTGAATTTTCTGGTGAAGAAAATGTAGGAACAGGTGTTCTATAGAATAGATAACTCCGCTCCTCAGGTCCTGGCTTGCTGCTGCCTCTCTTGCCATCCAACGTCTCAGCATGCTTTTTTCCTGAACTCCAGCACCTCCTGCTGATGGAGTCTGGCCCTTTCCGCACAGCAATGCTGATCCTGCTCTTCCCTGGCCCATGCTTGGCAGCAGTGCTAAGTCAGTCAGTAAGTCAAGGACAGGGTTTTTATCTAAGTGTAGTTGTGCTTTGAGTGCTCCCTACAACGCTACATCCTCCACTGCTGAGTTTGCCAGACATCCTGCATAATACATATTACATAGTAAAACTATGTCTTGTTTTGAAAAACTCCACTTTTTCTTATGTTTTTTTTTACGGTAGCTGGCCACTTTGCTGAATGCTCAGCAGCCTATTATCAGGAACCAAGGAAAAAGGCTCCTGGGCAGGTGGAGATAAATCGCGGGTACACACCGTGGGTGCTCTGCACTTCTCAGAGCATCTCGATTCTCTGGCATGGGATACTTGCTGTGCCTGGGTGCTTAATCCCCAGGGGGCTGCCTGGGATTCACTGCCCAAGTCTGGCAGCCTCCTTCCAGCTCTGCCTGTGGCTTATGGCAGCTCTGGAATCCCACTTTTCAGCAAGGTTTGCAAGTCCCTCTTGCTGCTGTAGCTCTTGAGGAAGGGTTGGCAAAGTGTCAGATTATGGGCAAGGTTGGGTCCCCATGGGCAGAGCTTTCAGCAGTTGTCATTAACAAAGTGGTGGCATGTCGTACATTTGGTACCAGGTGGTTAGGGGCTTGCAGACCCCGCTGGTGGGCTGGTTGCTCACCCACTTCCGCCTTGGTAGAACAGGCTGAGGAGAAACTAGCAAAAGCTAATGGCAATTGCTCATAACCACTTTAAATGGTTCAGTCAATGGGGAGCTGGGGTGAGGGTTTTTGCTCTGAACTAACTGTGTGTTGGCTTGTATTAGGGGAACCCTGTCTCAAATCAAGAATGTTTTTGTTGAGGCATCATAGGAAGTGCTGCAGTAATTAATGAACACAGTTTTGCCATACTCTCTGTGGGGTAGTGTGCCTTGCAGGGTCTTTGCTTAAGGAGTTTGCATCATTGTGGCTTGTGGAGACTGTGACAATACTTATTCCTTTGCTGTGCCCTAAACCAGTGAAGCCATTTCATTTTCTGTGCAGAGCACTTAAATTTTTAAGAATCATTCTGGTTTGAGGGCTGTATTTCTTACCAGAGTTACTGCAGCATATCAGAAGAAATACTTGCACTGTGCTCTCTGGATATTCTCCTCAAATAAGATGCTCTGAACAAAAATTAATTTTGCACGCACAGAGTAAACTGTATAACTAGAAACTGCTTTAGATATTAGGAAATAGCAGACGTCAGTACTTGAGGGAATTCTGGATTTATTATAGGTAGAAGCTCTGGCTGGTAATTTCTAGCATAACTGAGGGATTTATTTTCCCCTCACTGTCTCCTTCTGAAAAATGGTGTATGCTTTCCTATAAGCACAGGGTGCTGCTCTTTAAGGGCCAGAGCCACGCCTGCTCGCTCTCAGTAAACGGCCTCATAAGCAGGCAGATATTACAGATTTTCTTATAGTCTGAGCAAGGCTCAGCAGCTCTGGAGGAGCGTGTGAATTGATGGTTTTCAGTGGACACAATTTGCAGTGGGATCACAAGTATAAAGTTTAGAGCAGCTTGATTATTTGCTGGTTTTACACAACATTTATCCATGCTTTAGAAAGAGGAATTTGCATTTAATCTCAATTTTTCCCCTCTCTCCCCTTTTACAATTAGGATTCTAGCAACTGCTGGGACTGATTTTGACCTGCGGACCCTGCGGGCTGTCCGAGTGTTACGACCCCTGAAGCTTGTGTCAGGAATCCCAAGTGAGTGTCATGATAACGTTGTCTTCACAGTCAAAGGTGCTCTAGAGCTTTTGGGGTGTTAGATGCTTTTCTGAGCAATATTTTCTTCCCCTGCTTCTCCACGGTCTGTGGCTCCTGCCCTTGCTAGGTTCTGATTTTCTGTCATCCCGTTTTGTGTACAGCCAGCCAATTTCAGCACTGCGTTCCCAAATTTGCAGGTGAGCAGCAGGGATTTGTCCTAGGGGTCCTTTGCCTTTGGGTTTGAATTAACTCCCTGGGGTGTGAAGACCTGAGACCCAAATTTTGCAGCTTTCGGGCCCCCGGCCCTGAACTTGGATCTTCTGACAGTTTTTACCAGCTGAGCATCTTGCACTGGGGATTTTACCCCTTTAATAAGGGAAAAAAAACCAAAGGGAAAGAGCAGATAAGACTTGGTCTTGTTTACTCATTGGGCAACTTGATATATCTTACATGCTAACGTAAAGGGTCTGAATGCTCCAGTGAGGAGCTGCATCATGCCTTGCTGATGCCCTGAAACCATCAAAGTCCCCACACCGTTGCTTACTGCCTTTTTATTTGTTGCTGTTCACCAGCTGCTCTGCCCGCTAGCGGGGGATCGCTTTCAGGAGTGGATTTCATTTCTGGATGTGGAACAGAGAGATTTTTCCCTCTAGCAAGAGCCAGTGAAAGGGAACCACTGCTCTGTGGGATGCTCTGCTCTTCTCTGCATTAACCCCTTGGGAGGCAGGCAGCCCCCTCTCCTCCTGGGCAGTGGGTTGGGGCATCAGCTCTGCCACCTCCCTGGCTGCTTCAGGACTGAAATGTTGGTGCTGTAGAAATCCAGCAAGGGGTTATGCTTTGCAATAACAGCACCAAAATTTCCTGAAATCAGCATCCTTTCATGGGCAGGGCTTGAATCTGAATTCCCACGAAAGAGAGGTCCTTGGCTAGGCTTGGGAAAGGTGTCACATATTAACAGGATCTCTGATACGGAGATGATGCTGGCTTTTTTTTCATGGACTTCTTGCCTGTGCAAGGCAATATGGTGTTGTGGTAGTGACAGTCTAAGGATGTCTGAGAAGTAAGGTGGCCCCTCAGGGCTATCCCTGTCCTGGTGTTACGCGTTCCCTCCAGGAGGATGTGCTCTCCTGCCTGGTGATATGTCCTGGACCAGCACAGTATTTTCCAACAGAACATTATGTGTTCCCCTGTTTTTAGTGTTGCTATGAAAGCTGTGTGCTGTGGGTTTTTTTTCCCTGTATTAAACGTACATACAATCTTGAGGTGCATTCATACAGAAGGATGGTATATGTTTTTCTTCTACACTCTCAGTATTTTTCCCTTCCAACAGATCTTCATGCTTTTTTTTCTGCATGCACCCGTATTGACCCCATTAGTGCTGTACGAGGTGGCAAGACCATGATGATCTTTCATGCTCTGTACCTTAGGACAGGACACCAAGGTGGCTTTCAGCTGCTGCTTATCACTGAAGTTTTTTTGTTATGTGCGTCTGTATGACGTTATCTGACACCTCCATCTCTCCAACCTCTCTTGCCTTATCTCCCCTGGTTTTAATTGAAAATGAGTCTTAGTGCCAGCGAAAAAGCTATGAATGGATAACCCTGGAGACAGGGATTTGTTTCTCCAGAAGCAGGGTGTGATAGGCACAGCAACATTGCAGCTATTCTGTGTGTCACAGAGGGAGAGGCAGCCTCTCTACAGCCCAGCACTCCCTGCCCTCCCTGGGACAGGGGGTACCACAGCCGTGCCCAGCTCTGCTGCTGCATCCACACTGCTGCAGGATCTGCCTTAAGGACCTGCTCCAGCTCCAAGCTGAGTCTTGGGACTCCACTGGCTTCAGGAAAAGTCCTTTTTGTGTCTCTGAAGCTTAAGAAACCTTTGAATTTGTAATCTGAAGAAAAGGGGTCAGAAAAAGATAACTCTCCTGATTGTCTCTCTCACATCTTGGGTGCATTATGGCTGTAGCATCTTTTTCATAGCATCCTGGGAAAAGCAGCATTGCTTGATATTGCCAGTCCTAAGCTATCCCTTAGACAACCCCTCTGTCCTACCTTGCCCCCAACCCCCAAGCCCTTGTTTTCCTTCCCTCACTGATTATGTGTTTTTCCTTGTCCCCACAGGCTTGCAGGTTGTCCTCAAGTCCATCATGAAGGCGATGGTGCCCTTGCTTCAGATCGGGCTGCTCCTTTTCTTCGCCATCGTGATGTTTGCCATCATCGGGCTGGAGTTTTACATGGGGAAGTTTCATAAAACCTGCTTCTCTAACGAGACGGGTGAGCTTTGAGCTTCGCTCCCCTCCCAGCATATTGTCACGATGCTTCTAGTCCCCTTCATCTCATCAGGATGCTTTCTATCTTGCTCTTATGTTGCTTTTCCTTTCTCCTCTTCCACATTCGCTGCATTCTCTCCCTCTTTACCCACCTACTCTAAGAGTTAATAGACTTTTGTGCTCACCCTACATGCACTGGGACAGATTCCCCTCTCTCTGTTACACCACTGTGGCATCCCTGATGCTAGCGGGTTGCTTTCAGTTTACACAAGAGGGAGATGAAGGTGCTTAGGGCTTCCTCTTATGGGAGAATTTTTTCATAGTAGAAATACAGAACCAAATTCCTGTTGCTCCAGCTTGTTGAAGGGTGGGTTGGTTTTTTTTTTTATTTGTTGGTCTCTGTTTACATTTTCATTGGGTTTAGCGCTATGAACAGCTGCTGAACATTGAATATCCTTGCAAGGTTTCTGGGGCAAGTTGCATGGGTATGAGAAAACTTCAGTAGGAAATAGTAAGATTGGAAAGACTGGGAGCAACCAAAAAAATAAAAAAGGACAATAGATGGAAGGCAAGGAGCCCTTTGATGGAGAAAGGATAAAAATATCCTTCAAAGAGAGAAGGGCAAGGGAAATTGGGTACTGCAGAGTAAATGATGTGTCTGCGTGTGAATGAGTGATAAACTCTGGAAGATGGAGGTGGAAGGGAGTAATGGCCAGAGACCTTTGGCTGGGACTGGCAAAGGTCCCATGTCAGAGCCAGCTGCTTGTCCATGGCTCAGAACTCATTCCCATTTAAAAAAAAAAAAAACAAGCCAATTTTTTCCATGTAATTTTTTAATATTCCTTTATAGCAGTGCTAATGTGTTGGTTATCTGGGCTATCCACAGATGAAAATATTGTTCTTGTCTCCAAAAAATTGCAATTTAAGGTACAATTGACTATCTTTAGAACAGAGTCTTGTATTTTTAGTGATTATCACTAATAGGTCTTAATATTGATTTATTTATATGCATTCAAATGGTAATAAAACAACATCCTTGCCAAATCTCTGGGCACCCTTCACAGTGCTTTCTAACAACAACATGGAAATAGTTTAATATATTCAGTTTATACAGAGCTTTGCAAAAGCAGGGTAAAATTGTTTTCTTGCTTATGTTCCTATGTAATGTTAGAAAAACATAACACAACTTGCAAAGGACAGTCAGGTGTTGTGACCTGTGAGCAAAGCATGAGGATTCCTGGAAGAAATGATTTGCTGGACTGGATTTGTTGGAGAGGAAAATCTTTTTGCGGGATGTGTGTGTTCATGCCAAGTAAAACAGGTCTCAGCCCACTGCAAGGTCTCTGGGGCTATTGCAGCAATTACAGAGGAATAATAACAATGGTGACAATATAGGTGTGTAGGAAGCAGAAGCATTCTTGGTGAGATGGCAGGGAGAAAGCAGTTATGAGCAGGTTTGCATTTTCTAGGAGCATTTTCAGGTCTGTTAAGTTGCAAACAAGGTGGGTGATGTTTGCATCCTTTGTTTGCAGGTAGCAGCTGCAGGCTGAGCTCTGAGGCTGTCTTCCTAATGGGCTGACTTTGGCCAGTGGGCTAAAGAGAACAGCGTTTTGTTTTGTTTTGTTCTGGCTTTTTTCCCCAGAAACTAGTTAACGTAAAAGGGAAAAATAAACCCCAAAGCTCATTGTGTTCTCTTGAGAAAACTCTCTGACATCAGTGATGACTGAGAGATCTCTGTGCCAGACTTGGGGACCAAGAACAGATTTTTGTCACGTGTAATGTCGTGTGTAAGTGACTTTTGCTTGCTGGGTGGCTCCCAGCTAGGAATTGGGAGTGCAGCCGAAAAACTGTTGTGTGTGTTGCATATCTCTGCATTGCAGCACCTGGCATCTCAGTGGGAGGACGTGGCGTGGCCGGGCTCACCTCCCCCTGAATCCACTGGCTGGGCGGTGTGGGAAGGCGCCTGTGTTTACAGGCACCGACCCCTGCTTTTGTCAAGGGCTAACGAGCTGGTTGTCGGATGAATTACGGGGATCGATTCCACTTTCTCGGTGGGAAATGGCACGATGGTGTTTCTGGAAAGGCAGAGCGTGGTGAGGTTTCCTGGCGCTGCGGTCCCCTGTGAGCGGAGCAGCAGAGCATCCCGCAAAGCCATCAGCCGAGCCTTTTAAAACCTAAGTGCTCATCATCTCCAAAGAGGTGCATTAACAAACCCAGGCCTGATACCACGGGCTCCAAAAGCTGGCTTGAGTGTGGAAATGTGAACCTCATTAAAGAGATGTCTCTGTCAGAGGGTAGCAGATTGGAGGAGGAGGAGTTGCTCATGATTGTTTCTGTTCCAAATTCCCAAAGTGAGCAAACTCCTGGGATTTTTCCTGGAATCAGGAGCCACGTGAGAGGTACCAGCTGTTACTTCAGCACATCGTGGAGGGAACCGAGTAGAGGTGTCAACAGCAAATGTTGCTGTAGCCCTGCTAATCCAGTAGCCCTGGGTAGGTCGGTAATAAACTGCAACAGAGGGTTGCTGGGGACCAAAATATGGCAAAAGGGTTATTCAAGGCCTTTGCCACTCAGCCTGACTGACTGTTCTGAGCTAGTGGAAACACTTCTCTGTTTTAATGAAAAATGGGTAAAAATTAATGGCAGCACATGTTCCAGTGGATGTCTGACTTGTTTTCCCCTCCCTGCATCCTCCATGCTCTCCTGTTCTGCTGACACAGGATTATTTTAAGCAGCCACCTTCCACAGCTGACCCAGCCCAAGTGCCCTGAAGCTGCTCCAGCAGAGGAGGGCATCACATTTGTTTCCCATTTTTCCTTGAGACCACTTTTCTCTGTCTTCCCCAGCCATGGGAGTAGGGACCAGTTCTAGTGCCTTTTTTAAAAAGGAAAAAACCACAACCCTTTTGTTGTGGTTTAACCCCAGCCAGCAACTAAGCACCACGCAGCCGCTCACTCACTTCCCCCCCCACCCAGTGGGATGGGGGAGAAAACTGGTAAAAGAAGTAAGACTCTTGGGTTGAGATAAGAATGGTTTAATAGAACAGAAAAGAAGAAACTAATAATGATAATGATAACACTAATAAAATGACAACAGTAATAATAAAAGGATTGGAATGTACAAATGATGCGCAGTGCAATTCCTCACCACCCACCGATTGACACCCAGCTAGTCCCCAAGCGGTGATCCCCCGCCCCCACTCCCCTCAGTTTATATACTAGACGTGACATCCCATGGTATGGAATACCCTGTTGGCCAGTTTGGGTCAGGGGCCCTGGCTGTGTCCTGTGCCAACTTGTCGTGCCCTTCCAGCTTTCTCGCTGGCTGGGCTTGAGAAGCTGAAAAATCCTTTACTTCAGACTAAACACTACTTAGCAACAACTGAAAACATCGGTGTTATCAACATTCTTTGCATACTGAACTCAAAACATAGCACCTTACCAGCTACTAGGAAGACAATTAACTCTATCCCAACTGAAACCAGGACACTTTGTAGTAGATGTGCATTGCATTTTCAGAGCATTACCCTGCAGCAAAAGGCCAAACAGAGATAAAAAGGGATTCTCTTTTAAAGCACGCTCACAAATGGTCTGCAAGAGCCAGATTTGGTATTTTCTTTTTGCAGACTTGACTTTTTTCCCTTGTGAAAGCCTGTGGTGACCCATATGGGAACTGGAGAGAGATGCCCTGCATTAAGGTGTTGAGTCAACAGGAAAGCGCGTCACACCCACCCCCACCTCCTCATTAGCCCCC